>NC_090290.1:47425252-47741502 GCF_037392515.1 Haliotis asinina | reverse complement strand
ATCACGCCAGATATTGCATCTGTGGTAATATCTTTGTGAGGGATACTTACTCATTGGCATTCTGCTGCCATCTACAATGCAATCTGGTATTCGGCAACAGATCATTATCTGACTGAACTGCTGCAAGAAGTCCACAGTGCTCATCCAGAACTCTCCATCTTCTCTCACGTTGTGTATCTTGTCACCATCTACCACAGTCATCCATTCAGAGCTCCTGAAAGTATCCAATATGAATCATAATAACGGGCGGCGATACTTGACTTACTTGCCTCTTCATCTACACCTATACGGATTTACCCCCGTGACAAATGAATATCCTGGTTAAAAATGGTCTTCAGCAACCCGCGCATGTCTTAAGAGGCGATTGGATGGTCAGGCGCTATGACGTAGTTGACACATCGCATTCCAGTTGCGAAGATCGATATGTATTCCACTGTGCGGAAAGGACGACAGCGATAGCAGCTGATCTTCTTAGTAGCTTCCCACAATAAACATGGAAGACAATTCTTACCGGTACTCTGATTTAGTTAATTAGTGAATCTAGCTAGCTCTGTTATTAGCAATATACCAGCAATATCACCGCAGGGACACCAGAAATGGGCTTCACACAATGTACTCATGCGTGGAGTCGAACCTGGGTTTTCGGCGTGACGAGCGGAGGCTTCAACCACTTGGCTACTCCACCCCTACCCTGATTTAGTAGTTTCGTCAGTGGGCTATTACGAAATGGAAATAAAAAATAACAAACTTACACGTCACTCCATTTCCCCTTCCATTGGAAATACCCTTGAGGATTTCGAATCCTAAACAAAGGAACCTTCTCTCCATTACGTTTTGTCACCTGAAAATGACGTGGCCATGTGAACGCATTCATAGTATAACTTCATTTCGTGTACAACATTCCTGTCCATGATAAACTGATGTGGACAAGACATATCATTTTGTAAGCATTGACAAGGTCACAGGGCAGTTAGGAAGGTATTCGTATCGTCATAGTACAACCTGTAAAATATTCTCATATTCTCATATTCTCTGAGTCATCATTACATTACCAGTTGTAAACATTATCACCATACCAAACACTCATTGCATGATCATATGAAATACGTTTCACGTCAACACGTCAACACCATTTGTAAAACATCCTCATCATAACGCTGTCAGTTATAAACATTATCATCATAACAAGACAATTTGTATGAATTTAATATCATCAGCCTTTGTAAAACAGATGGGGTTATGACATTACAGTTTGTAAAACATTCCACAAATATCATGACCATTAATACCATGTTTTCACATCCTATCAGCACTATTTGTAAAACATTTCATCATTATATCACCATCCGTAAAACATCCGAAAGCCCTGTTCGATTCCCTACATGGGTACAATATGTGAAGACCATTTCTGGTGTCCCCTGCTGTGATAATATTACTAAAAGCGGCATAATACCATTTCCATTTTAACTCATTCTAATATTAAGATAATTTATACAACATCCCCATCATAACGTCACCATATGAAAAGAGTGAGTGAGTTTAGTTTTACGCCGCACTCAGCAATGTTCCAGCTATATGGCAGCGGTTCGTAAAATAATCGAGTCTGGACCAGACAATCCAGTCATCAACAACATGAGCATCGATCTGCGCAACTGGGAAGCGATGACATGTATCAACCAATTCAGCGAGCCTGACCACCCGATCCCGTTAGTCGCCTCTTACGACAAGCATAGTTGCCTTTTATGGCAAGCATGGGTTGCTGAAGGCCTATTCTACCCCGGGACTTTCACGGGTCCCATATGATAAAGATTCTTACTGACATGTATTATTACTTATGTATTATAAAGGTTTGTTTTTGTAGGCACGACGTGGCTGAGCCATTGCTGATAATCTCTCACTCAGCCGGCATGACATCTCTACTTGTGAGTCAATCCTAAAATATTATATGTATTTCTGAAACCTGCTCGTGTGAAAAAAAGAACAGAACGGCGCAAACACCTAAAAATCATTTCCAACATAACATCAAAACTGGAAAATATCAACAACACAACGCAATCAGTTGAAAAAGATTTCTCAGCCTGCCATCAGCACAGTGTTTACAATTTAACAAAGCACTATAACTATAGCTGATATCACAAAACGGATAAAAAATACAATAAAACAACCACATACCAGACATGTGTCGGTCAAGGAGTAGGCATGTCCTCCAATGAGTCCAATGTTCCTGGTATGGGCCGTTTCCTCCTGATGTAAGAGTATTAGAAGATCAGAGTACTAGAGTTGAAGCTGCCAAGTAGGGCATATCCGTCTACCCATATAATATAAAAATACATATGCGACCCCCCTTTGGAAGCTTATAACACAAACGACAAAGGAACAGAAAATAAGGTATCTAGATGTAACGGAGAGTAAGGAGAGTATTTCAAAAGGATAGAGTAAATGATTCTGAAGGACCTCTAAACAATATATAAGGGGCCTTTCAAGGATCTTGGGCCCATGGATGCAGCAAAAGTACTTTAAGTCCTCATGGTTCCGAGTATGATGACCTAACTTCGGTTGTTGCCAATACACAGCCTGTGTTTTTTTATATCGTATTGCCATGTATTGTAAAAATGTTTTAAATAATATTACTGGTTTTACATTTATATGTATGATAGTCTAGTTGTTGCGCTGTACTTCGCTGGCAGGTTTTATACTGTACCTATGCTTTTACTTTATATGTAACTTGATATAGTCACGATATGGCTGAAATACTCTCGATGTGGCTCAACATCTTAACTCATTCACTCACTCACGTGATTTAGAGTGTCCATGAATATGAATGGATAAATTGGTAACGCATTGCAAAGTAATGGTACATTGAAACCATGCTGCCAAACCACCATATTTAGTGCCAAATGCAGCGAAGAAAGTGTTTCTCCAACAGAGAATCCAATACATGTCGGCTGCCCGATGAAACATGAAATACCATGAACCATGCCTAATCTGTTGTTGATCATTATTTCATGCCGCCATACTTTGAAACTGTCACGATTCGATTTACAGGAGTTAGTTTAGAAATTAAGGGGTATGTGCACCCACCTTAACTCGATACTCACAAAAAGAGAACAGTTGATCTGCGAGCCCTTCTCCAGGATCTGCCTCAGGGTATGAAACAGCTGATGTGGGTCTTGCTTGATAGATTTTAAACTGATTATCTCCGTCACACCTCCTGTCAGACTGAGACAGGCATCACTTGTGTACCCTCCTTCGTCGCCCACCTCATTGTACGACCCATAGTGTCTAAATAGATGATACACAAACTTCACTGCACGACCCATAATGATTAAACAGATCTATTAATTTCATTTACGACCAATGGTGTTTAAACAGATGATAAATAAACTTCATTGTATGACAAATAGTGTCTGAACGGATGATCCCTAAACCTCTTTGTATGACAAAACGTGTCTTAACAGATCATACACAACTATATTGTATGACCCATGGTGACTGATACATGAACTTCATTTCACGATGAATAATGTCAGAACAGATGGTGCATATTCTTCAGTGTACGACCCGTAGTTTCTATCCAGATGCTACACAAACTTCTTTGTATGACAATAAGTGTCTAAACAATGATGTATAACTTCATTGCACGACCCATAATGTCTAAACAGATGAGACATAGATTTCATTGTTCATCAAATAGTGTCAAAACAGATGATACATGAAATTCATTGTACGACCCATAGTGTCTAACTGATGATTCTTAACTTCATTCATGATCCATAGTGTTTCAGCACATGGTACATAGATCTCAGTGTGCAACCCACAGTAATTAAACGTATGGTGCATATATAGTATTTCACGCACTGCGGTTCTTTCGACAAATGTCTACTAGAAGTATACGAACTATGGAAGGTTTACGTAAATGAATATGCTGTAAAGTGCCTTACAGTCAAAGTGTCTTTTCATTACTTAGTGAGATCTCTTTCTACTGCAGTACACGGAGGAATATATATGTTTATGTACACTATGTTTGAGGGAAATCGTGTGGCAGTCTATCCAAATATTCCCACACCTCTTTCTTCATATCCTCCAGTTTTCCAGTTGTTTTCGATTAATTCTGAAGATTTGGACAGTAGCTGGGCCAGTATAAAACTTTTTTGGTCCGAAGACTGCTGTTGTGTGTACACTGCAGAGTGGTTTGAGTCGTTACCATACTGGAAAGTCCAATCATGTCCACACATTGTTGGTGTCGTTGGAAGGAGGTGATCAGTCAGGATGTTAAAGTAGCATTCCAGAGAAAACACACAAAGGCGTCACTCCACGTGATATCCCACCTCACAAGTAAAATTTCGGGCTATGATTTTGGTGTTGTTAGACAGGTTTCCCGATACATTCTATCCAGATTGTCACACACTTCGGAAAGAGCCAGAAATAACTTTCATCAGAAATGACAATATTATATCAGTCTTGATTGTCGTGATGTCTTCGGCTACATCAGTTTCAAAGTCTTTCCTTTTGGGGCATCTTTCATCATGCTAATGGAATTCCACGTTTTTTCACCCATTTCAGTCTTTGTAAATCCTGTCTAGGGATTTTAGCACACACCCGAAGGCTTTTTCAATTAATCAGGTGATTTCTAATATTCTCAACGGTTTCCTCTACTCACAGTTTGACAAGACCCCTGCGATCCGTAGTACGGAACCTCCCTGTCTTGTGATCAATCCCTGACTGAAACTCAAGACTGAATATCCTTCAAATGTCTGTATACTGAAGACAGAGGAATGGCTGTCTCTTTTTCTCTTTTCTTGTCAGCAAAGGAAGAAAGGAAGAGTAATATTCCAAAAATATCACCGCAGGGGGAATTGTCTTGTGCGAGATAGTGAGGTACATATACTTCATTGTATGATCCATAGTGTCTAAACAAATGGTACATATACTTTATGTGCATGACCCATAGTGTCTACCAAATGACACATATACTTCTTTGTATGACCCATAGTGTCTAAACAAATGGTACATATACTTTATGTGCATGACCCATAGTGTCTACCAAATGACACATATACTTCTTTGTATGACCCATAGTGTCTAAGCAAATGGTACATGTGCTTGTTAGCTTGTGAAGCACAGTGCCTAAAAACGTGTTACATACACTTCGCTTACTTGTAAAGCACAGTATCTTAGCAAATGGTACACATGTTTGTGGAACATAGTGTGATACGTATAGGTCTGTGTGCGACCCATAGCGTCTAAGCAAATGACACGTACACTTTATTGTATGACACAATCGTGTCTACACAGGTGGTACACACACTTCATTAGTGTCTAAGCAAAACCTAGCGATGTTTACGGATTGTCTTGCATTGCCATAAATAAATTTAGTCAATACGTTAAAATGTAGTCCTTATGATGGGGACTTACACTGCGGCGATTTTACTGAGACAATACGTGCGGGGAAAACAGCAAGATGCAAGATTCGAATCGTTTGATTCAAACAGGTTGCCGGAATTGTAGGAGCCGATGCCTATGCTTCAAACAGTTCAAAATTGTAAGTTGTTCACTGGTCCCTCGGGGCCCATGCGTTGATGTATTCTCGATGTTTGTTTGTTTTACAAACATCGTGGATACGTCAACACATGCCCGGCTCGTATATCTTACCATCCACAGTGTCTAATGAAATGGTACATGTATGTCATTGCATGACCCGTACTGTCTAAACATTTGGTACACATGCTTCATTGTGTGGGACCCTTAGTGTCTAAATTAATTATGCATATTCGTCATTTTACGATCCATTGTGTCTAAATAATGTTACATACACAGAGACCTTTATGAATTACCGAAAAAAAGCTATCAAAGATATTTTAGGAGGCATGAATATTAAAGAGGCAGATCCAACAGCGCAAGGTTTCTTGTCGACTTCCACAAGTCTATTTCTTACCAAGTAACAAAATGAAAGAGTGATTTCGTGCCATTTTGAACAGTATTCAACTTTTGTCAAGTAACAAAATAGGAACAAAGCCTAAAGTGATGCAGGTGCCTGACCTTCACCACTCTGGAAGTGCCCATGAGTCATATAGCTAAAGTATCTGAGTTTCAAACATACTTGGCCAGGGCCTTTTCCATTAAGGGCACCCACATCTCGTTGATGTCTGTACCGGAAGTGGCGCCATACAGCTGAGGCTTATCGTCCCTGTAATACACTGGCAGAAAGTCATCAGTGTAGATGTCCTTCCACTGGCCAAACACCCAAAATCTACAGTGGAAGACTCCGTCTGTGAATGGCCTGTAGGAATCCTCGGTAATGACCTGACTCAAGTTGGAGAAATTGTAACAATTTGTGTTTTATTAATCAAATCGACGATCGTAAAACAGACATCCATTTTTATACATATTTTTGCTTTTCTGACTAAACTTTGTTTTTGCTTTTCTGGTTTAAACTACACGCTAAGCCCAGTGATAGAAATCCAAAGCATGTTATTCAAGGATTCTTGGCCTGGACAGTGCAGGCAGAAAATCATGGGTCTCTTCCATTAGATTGTTGGTATTTTCCAATGGTTTTAATATCGTGTGGGTAAACCAAGGAGTTGGAGATTTTAACTATTTTCAAGCAGAGAGTCATTGACTGTTGGAGAAAACATTGGTCAGCAAACGTGAAAAAACACCAAGTTATCTCTTTATTGCCAGCTAAATCTTCACTTGAAATGGAGTTGTGTTTTAGAGTAGTGCAAACAGGGAGATACAGAACAGCTCTAACCAGATTCAGATTTACAAATCATGATTTGGCGCTCCTGAAGCAGGGAGATGACCAGGAATTACCAGAGAAGAGAGAGTGTGCAAGTACTATTTGACTTGGTCCAAAAGCAGCGTTCTTGAGAATGAATTTCATTTTCTTATTACTAGCCCTGAATATCATGATCTTCGATCTTCACTGTTGAATATTCCCCATTATCTATCTGATGAAAACAAATTTATCCACATCATGATCTGCGAGAATCAGATGTTATTAGCAGAATACATATTCAAGGCCTCACTTGTGAGACACAAGTACCTCAATGCCTGATGTAAGGGAGATAACTCAATCATATTTCACAGAACATCTTGCCTACCTACAGCTGGTATGGTTAAATTGCTATACTTGTAACTACTACAAACTATTGTGCTCATTCATCACTACATACACATATAATTTGACATGACACGATATGCTCTCTTTCAGAAGCTGGCATCAAACTGTTACACATTGTTGCAATTTTCTAATGCAAGGGAGTTAAGTCTAACAACTTTTGCATTACCATATTGTTAATTTATAATTATTATTAATCAACTGTACAATGTAGCTGCTTGTGTAACTATGCCATTCACGCTCTTACGTAAGCACCACCACACAAACTGATGCATATTGTTTGTACTCTGGGCCCGAGGCCTCCATTACCGAAATAAATTGAACTTGAACTTGAACAGTAATAAATCGTAGATTTATTTAGTGATTATTTAGTTTGTCTTGACCACGGTACCTAAAGCATATTCTCGTCGCTACCGTGCCAACTGTTTTAAATTCCATTCCTTTGAAATTCCATAACATCTGGTGGTCTATCTGACATTTTGTCATTCTTTCCCATCAAAATAACAAAAGCAGTTAACTATATTTGACCCCATGTGCAGTATATCGTAATTGTTCCTGACCTACCTTCTTACAACGGTCTGGCTTGTCAGCAATATCCGCTAACTTGGCCAAGAACCAGCACGTGCCAAACTTCTGCTGTTTAACATCAAACCGGCTGGTGCCAGCAGAGAAGAGAACTGGCGATTCCACTATGTTCTAAGAAAATAGAAACACGCAGCATCGATATCTGAACATGAGTGATTGATTGGAAACAATCGCCAAACTTCTGCACGCTTTATGTAAAAAACACAGCTATGATATTCATTAAACACACAACACTATCGATGTAATAACTAATAAAGGTGAGCGTAGTCTTTATATTGCTTGAATACCATGTCTGCATACGATTTACAACACGTCATGCAACCTCGACATACTCGATAAATAGCACATTTGTCTAAAATAACGAAACACATTATTTCTTTAAATCGCTACCTGACCATATCAGTCGGTGTCTTTACACAACTATCCAATCAAAACGTCAGACGGATGCATACGGACCTTTGAGTGAGCAAAGTGATTAAAGCGTTCTCTCCTAACTCTCTGGATTTGAAGATGATTACGATCAATGTACGTTATAATGAGTAAAACTATTCCTCCCTCTCATATCACAGGAGTATTATTAAAACAGCGTCAAACAATATTCAGTCGGATCTCCTACAGACAAGAGAGCATGGATGATGTTGCTTCAACCATTCAATCATTGTACCGGTAGACAAGGATTGACCTTTATTAGCATGCATGACTGCCGCTCACTGGCGCTTGCCAATGTGAGCGAAGTGGCTCACATTGTCCACGAGGAAGTGTACTTCCTACACCGACCACGTGCTATGTTTATGAATAGGGCGTATGCAGATACACGCGGAATCATCAACATGTACTGCACGTGCAATCGCCTGCATCTGCTCTCCCTTTCACAAACCAAATGGGTTTGCATCATAACTTCTCATCTAAAAACGTTCTCTGACCTGGTCCAAATTATCCTTGTTTGACAGTAGACCAAACAACCTCAAGAGAGTATAACTTACTTGTGGACGCATCCATTTGAGTCCTTTTTCAGCATAATTCTGTACTGCCACGGGAAGGGTAAAGGTGTTGTCTGTCCACATTCGGTCTATGGGAACATGTGGACGACAATGTTTGTGATCAGCCGAAACTGATGACCTGAAGTCTACGGTACAAACTTCAACCCCAGAAGACTCGGGGTCGTCTTGGTAAGGTCCTTGTGGAGAAGCACATCCATAGAAGTCGTCAAGGCTCAGATTACGCGTGGATGAAGAACAGCCCATTGTCTGTACGCGTGGGCACTCTGAAATAATATGCATTGTGATTTAATATATCTCTTTATCGAAGTTCGAATCACTCGAATCACTCACCATACATTTCATTTCTTCTTTACTCAATTGCAACGGGTGGTCAGGCTCGTTGACTTGATTGATACATGTCATCGTCCCCAAATTGCGATGTCAGTACTGTTGGTAGCTGGATTCTCTGATCCAGACCCGGTGACCTACAGATCACCGACTTTCAGCTAGGAAATAAAGGTAACTTGCCTCAGCACTCAAAACAAATTGATGTCAGGTTCACAGGCCATAAAGGCGGCGGAGAAGCCTGATGGTTAAAACCTCAGCTTGTCACACTGAAGACTTGGTTCCGATACTGGTTCTACACGAATGTGAAACAAACCTGGACGTGACGAGCGAACACTTTAACCACAAAGCAAAAACACAAATCCGTGGATGCCAGGAAATGTTTTATGTACGTGTTGAAAACGTATCATTGCAAAACTACATGGGGCGCTTAATTAAGTTCTTTGTGTACGGTCACCGAGTTAATGTTTTCTGAGCAATTCAATATATTACACTCCTTTATTCCAAATGACAGTTTAGACTAAATTAACATCAGGAAAGACCACAAAGCGAGTACTGTGAACACTGTGAACATTGTTAGAAACACCATCAAATGTATAAGTGTTTGGCTACCAGCCTCGCATGATGTCTTTGAAGAAGTGGATGGTCTTTTTGATGCTGTCATGGGTCTACATATGATGAACACGACGAACACGTAAAATAACCAGTTAATTTATTGAAGGCTCACCTGAATGTATAAATAACACCGTATATACAGAAAAGTGAGCTACCCAAAATGGGTAATGGGAGACTGTAAATTAGGTAATATTGTACATAAAAATAAAACAAAGAAAATACATGTTATACACAATGCAACTAAGATACATGATATATCAACCGTCAAACAATAAAACTCTACTCTTCAAGTGTTGGCAGTAAAATAAACAACGTCCGGGCATTTTGATAAGAAAACACGTTTCTCAACAACAGTAAACACATAAAAATTATTACTTTACACTTATAAAAAAAGCTATTCGATTATAATGTACCTCGATTGTTGTACAGCCTCTAGTCAACGTGAACAACTACGCTGAATGAAAGCCACTGGACGTGAAGACTTACTCTGATGATCTCTCGTCCAGACACCCTGTATTAAACAACGTACCTGAAAGGATTAACCTGCATGGCGTGGAACGTCCCTGACGTTAATAACTTCACTGACACACAGTTATTAATGATAGGGCACATGTAAAGTATTCTGGTCATTCAGACTGATGATCTGTTTCGTGATGGGAATTCGTGAAACGTTGCGGTCACGGGTTACCTCATATTTCTGGTGTCCTTCGCCGCTATATTGTTGGAATAGTGCCAAAAGCGGGGTAAAACTAACCTCGCTCATAATCCTTATAGAAGAAAATTTTGATTCACTTGCAGTGTGTCTACAGGCCAAAGACCAATGATAGATTGTGCATATTGTACAGTTTATTTGCGTATTCATGGCTACTTTATGGCATGCCATTAAGCCATTTTAATATTAAATTTGTGCCTGGTTTGGAATTGGAAATATCTCTTGGGAATTAATTCTGCCCTTGAATTTTTGTAACAACTGCATATTGAAATAAAGTTATATTCATCTTGTACAGAATTACATTTACACAAATCAAATATCCGCTGATTTCTCGGTTCCTTATTAAATAATGTCTACAGGTTTCAGTTCTTAGATGACTCAGAAGCGGCCCAATGCATATCCAAACTTATCACATGATAAAATGGTAATATAAAATTCTGTTGAAGTACTTGGGTTTTTTGGACAGCTGAATGCCGGCCTTGTTCATAGTCAAATTGTATTATGTTGAAAATCTATTAAAGTACATAGAAATATTGTTAATACATTGCTACTCCCATCACGGGCAAACTGTAGCGCAAATGGGGGTTGCGCAGCATAGGGAATATGCTTGTATGCGAGCGAAGCTAGCAAAGGTTGGCAACGTACTACCCTCGCTTCGGATCGACAAATATTCTTCATGTCAAAATAACATATCGCCACTACATTTCCCCACTTTGTTGCGCTCGCAGATTTCCTACCCCATGCTCAATAATTACTCACGTGAAATATGTTTGACTCTTCACTCTGTAAACCACGAATTGCGCTTAAAATGTTGAATAAAAAACAACACGTTGCCAACCTTTTCTCTCTTCGCTGTCACGTAAGAAGACTGGTCATTTTCTCTATGCTGCGCAACCCAATTGCGCAGCAAATTTATACAGAGCATGACGGATGCATTTATATCTAAGTTAGGTCATTTTGGTTTGAGCAACATATGTCATATTTGGGATTTAACTTTCTTAGTAAAGTACAAGTTCTAGTACTTTTTTTGGGTTGAGTCCCATCCGGGATGCGAACCCGCACCCTAAGAGGCAGAGTCAGCTGCCTAGCCCGCTCAGCTACGGCGACTTCCACGTGGTGGTGTGAAATCTTGGTGTGGAACTGTGGAAGTCGCCGTGACTGAGCGGGCAAAAGTGGCCTTACTTTATGCAAAGGCACAAAAAATGCCATATCAAACCTTCTTTTCGTCTTCTATAGCACATTTCGCAGCATCAGTGATGCCTTCTGTTCGTGTCTTTTGCATAAAAATTGGTTGTTTATCCATCATCTTGTCATGTGTTCCCACCAGTGTTACAAAAGCAGACCATACTTTTTTAATGATAGAAGATCTTCAATACAAGACGTGCATTTTTTTTCACTCAATTGAGCACATTGTGTTACAAGCATTTAATTTGGCATGATTATACACCCTTCTTATTAAATAAGATCGAGAGGCCTCGAAGATTTAGATATTTTTTTCACATTTTGAGATTAAAAAGTGAAAAATACTATTCTACTATTTTCGTCACAACTTTTAGAAATAATTCTCCAATTCTCATGAATCATGTCAAACTGAAGGAAATTCAAAGCTAGTCCTTTTTCTTGTATTCCTGTCAATTTTGATTAGGTCTATGGAAGTGTATTTATATCATGACATCCAGAGAATTGGAAAATTAATGGGCATTTCTTTGCGAACAGAGAAGCCTCGAAGATTTTGGTCATTTTTCATCTTGGGGGACAAGAGGGCGATGAAAAATGAATTTTCCAAAATATTTTACCTTAACTCAGTTTTATGTTTCCAAATCATAATAAATCATGTACAAAAGAATATTGTAAGAACATGAATCAGGAAAGGAATATATCAGATGATTTACTTACATGTTTACTGCATGAGTTTGGTTGCCTATGGATCGCCCATAAAAACCGGATAAAAAACAACGCAAACATGTTTGATGTCAACAGCACTGTCAAAGTAGCTATTTCAACAACCTGTGGCAGGTTACTCAATAAAGTCCAGCTTGAGTGTAATTGTATCTAGATTGACTGAGGTGTGTCTCCTCCACCGCTGTAGACTGCACGACACATAAGAGTTGCTTTTACGGACTAGGACCGGTTTGATTTACACATTATCATGTTTAGCAGATCAAAATATATATGCAGCAGAGATGACTTGGGTGATCCTGGCACAGTCAGGCTGGTTAAAGCTCATCATCAGCTCAGGGCCCTTGCCCCTTCTACGAGCAGCCCACCCAGCGAACGGGGCTTCCCAGAAAACGCTGCCTAGTCGAACCCACGTAGAACCAGAGAATATGTAGACTCCCCAACACTGCAGCCTTCTGCATTACCAAGAGTGTCATAAGGGCAGTGCTGCCGGCGGAGAGCCAGGGCACTCTTCTGATCTGCGCCAAGAGATCAGGTGGTACCAAACCAAGGGCACCGAGAACAATGTGGAGCCTGATGACGTGCACTTGGCATGCAAGCTAGACATTTCAAAAGCAAAATGACATAAATAAATTCATTAGTTCAAAAAGAACAAGATCGGATTTGTTGGAAGGACTTCCTCTGGTTGTATATGGGCCTATTTCAATGAAGTTTGTCTACAAGCATCATTTTCAAGAAGGGAACGCATGTGACCTGAGGAGAGTTTCCTGCACAGATGAGTCAGGCCTCTCGTCTCACACAGCTGCTGATGACAGGAGACGTACGTGCATAACAAGTGAAAAAACGGTTTCAGCCCAACAAGAATTAATGAACCTTCGGTTGGGTCTTTAACTGCTGCTGCTGTGCAGGTTGTGAATAGTCTGAAAGACGTAACAACCCAGAAGAACTAATAGAGATTGGGGAGGATCTGTGGACTGCTGGTGTTGTGTTGTTTGGGGAACAATCCTAGACACATGTCCAAATTCACTGATATATCGAGCACACAATGACGTCTATTTGTCGAGCAGAAATTAAGCAGTAACCGGCCAGTCTGATAAGTGTCTCGAAATTTTGGATCATGAAAATAAAGCATGAAAGTGTGTTTGGGTTCGATATTTTATGCAATGTTTCAGTGAATTCAATAACACAAAATTCCTGTAGCTTTGTACTTTTATTCGGAAGTAATAAACTTGACGAAGAATAAAACTTCTAGTTTTAGGAAAACAACACACTTTATTGACAGACGTTCTTGGTTTGTTCAGTGCAAATACGTGTGAACAACGTAACAGTTAACTAGGAACACTGGAGTGGAATCAATTCTCGGTTACGACTTTTGTGGCTGTAACAAGGGACAATATGACATTTCAGACTAGCACCTTTGCATAGCTGATGACATTGACATGCACTAGTTGAAAACTTATTGATTATCAGTCTATTTCATGTGATTGGTCACATGAAATCGTCGCCGTCATTGATGCACAAATTACTGATGTCGAGGACAACGGAGGGACGTTGTCACTGATGATGTTGAGCATATATGACTGCAGTGCCCTGGTCACGTGGAGCACGACGACGCATAGGCCGCTGATGATTCTATCAAGATGTACTTAATGTTGTGGAACAAGCTGATGACGTCGCAGATACTCGCCTGACAATGCGGAAGGTGACTGCTGGCGTCTAAGAGATGTTTAATGATCGAACTCATCGTCGTCTTCGATTGGGTAAAATCAGTCTATTTCTTGGTATTTCCCTGTTTTAAGCGAAACACACAAACAGTTAAAAATACATGTATGTCACTACTGTTTGATAGAGCATAGAAGCAGAAGGCCGAATGATCCATATTCGAGGGAGGTTCATTTAAGGCTGTTTGTTGTATGCCACACTTAATATACCAGATGGATGATGGCAGTCTGTAAATAACTGTTTGCACCAAACAGAATAGTGATGGACGTCGATCTACGCTACTGGAAAAAGATGATAGAACGCCTGAGTTGCAAGGATCTTCAACGTTTGGTATCATTTTGATACCTCTTGATGGGACTCGTGGTGCCATAGCACGATAATGATAATGATGATGGAAAATATTCAAGGGCTTCCATGCATCATTCCGAACATTGGGGCGAAAAGGGAAGAACAGGTGGAGAATTAAGCTGACCTAACTACTGCGCTACGCCACAGCCTAAGGAACACCTCATTTGAGAACCTCACAGAATATGAGTTTATGGGAAATTGAAAATTATCTGACATGATTCTCATGAAAAGTATAGTCACAGAAGAACTCTTACTTGCAGTCATACAACGGACACGAGGAGAAGACTCGTACAAGAAACTCCCTACTTGAGGCAAACTGGGAGGTTGATGGAACCACAATATAAGACCCTGGGCTCAACTGGAAGCGGAAGGTGCACTGTCTCCACCGGAAGTAATGTTCCTTCCCCTCCGTGTCAGGCATTTTGATAACGGATAAGCATCTATTGTCGTCACTCAACACCTGGAATATTATATATATTTAGGTATCTGTAGGTGTTAATAGTATCATGTTTGGTGTCATTTTAGGTTAATAACCCCAGGAATTTGGATAGCAAAGGTTCGTGTCGAAGGTTACTCATAAATAACTTGATCGGAATTCATATCACTGGTCGTATCACATGGATTAGTAAAAAGGATTACAAGTAATTACTAATTTAATCAAATATAATTTCATGTTGCATTTAACATGTTTCCCTTCAAGGATTAGTCAGACAGCCAATGTCAGTAAAGAATCTTTTGATCGGCACAAATATGTGGATGTATTTTGTTTATAATCAATGCTTATGCATACTAATTATTTGCCACCACGTACTCAAATTTAAAATGTCAAATTTAAGTTTTAAATTGCAAATTTATCAAGTCGCATATGTTCTGCGATATATTAATATTAATAAAATATAAAGCCCATTTATGGTGACCCCATGCGTGATGTGGCTGGAAGTTTGCGGAAAGCTGGCTTGAAAACGTACACGTTCACTCATTATAGAATTCCCTATAATCCCTAGGATTCTGAGCCATCACGACCAATAGTGTCTTTGCGAAGCAGGGGACGTCGAGGTCGTCACGCCGGACGCTCGTGTTCGATTCCCTACAGGGGCACGATGTGTGAAGCCCATATCTGGAGCCGCCCGCCGTGATATTGCTGGAACATAGCTAAAAGTCACAGAAACCCACCTCACTCACTCTGCTAAACAGGATACGGTGCTAACGGACTTCTATAGATAGTGTTAAACTGGATGAATAATTTGCTCGTCGTTTGTGTAATCTAGTATCACAATGGGTGGGACAACGCGCATGTGTACGGAATCCAGATAAGTTTAATATACGAAATTTATGTTTTAGTCACGGATCCTACAGTATATGCATACGTACCCTGAATAAATCACAGCGAATATCATAGTACGCCTCATGCTGAGCCGCATTCTGTATGAGGTGGACGACAACGGCTAAATCACCTCCATCTGAAAAACACAATCTGTGAGGACCACTCCTGTAATACATAGAACCACAACTGACCTCTTCAATCTCAGCTCCCGCTCTTCATCTTTCAAATGGATAAATCATTATTGCCCCTACATAATTCTCCATATGGTATTTTCTCATTTCCAGTCATAAAGTACTGTCGGAAATAGAAAAGAATTGTTTTGGACTATAACTGTCTATCCTTTTACTTAATACAACTGCATGCAGAACGTGTCGAAATAACCCATATCGGCCTAACTGGGTGAGTTTTGACGTTTCCTATCTCCCTACCACAGAGACTGTAGTGAGGTCGAACTTAGTGTTTAACAGATATTTCACATACACTTTCTCATAATGACTCCAAACATGTAGCAATATTGCCTTTGTGACGTTAAATCTTAACTCACTCACTCCTAACATGTAGAGAACGTGTAGATATGTTCTATATCCGATAGAACTTTAGATGTCTAAACTTCATGCGGATGTGTATTCTTGATAGTATTTGTTTGTCGTTTAACGTCACTTTAAGAATGTTACAGTCACATACTGGCAAACAGTAAGTAGTTGTGCCCAAACCAGACGATCGGGTGATTTACATCATGAGTAAACTACACGTGCATAACAAGAGTTGGAATTACACACAGGTTCACTTCAGCCGTATCTCGGAACAAGCATTGGCTGCCGAAGACAATATATATGAGTACTACTAACTTTTTTCATCATAACGTACCAACCTTCCATCTGTGAAGATCTAGATTAGAATTGGCCTTTCAGGAACTGATGCGTAAGTGAATGGGTGAGCTTTGCTTCACGCCGCTTTTCGCAACATTCCAGCGGTGGACACAAGAAATCGGTTTCAAACATGGTGCCCATGTAGGGAATCGAACCTGGGTCTTCTGCGTAACGAGAGAACGTTTTATCATTGAGGCTCCCCTACCACCCCATGGCGTAATAAGGGACTAGCAGGATCAATGGTGAAACAGACCAACCTTCCCTGTGGATGGTGAAGGAAAATCGTGGGTTCCTCAATCTGTCCGCTAGGGTCCGTCCTTGACCAAAAGATGTGTCACTTCTCCACTCACCAAACATCCGCAACACGTAATCTGCCAGGTGTAATGAGAATATCTGATCATCAATAAATCTTACTCAGCTGAAATATTAATTCACTTGCTGACTAAATGTTGGGGTTTTGTAGTCAAGTACTCGCCCCGAACCACAGTATACAAAACATGAAGTTTATCAAGTGAGACCATTACCACATACAGGCATTGTGTAAATAATGAGTTAAATCCAGTGCTTACAGACCGTCGTCATATAGCTGGAATATTGATTTGTACGGAGTTGAAAACCAATCAAGCAAATATGGAAACTGCACTTACATAAGAGGACTATCTACTTGAAGGGTTCTACGTTTCCGGCATGTTATAATGTTATTAATTAGTCAGCTTGATGATGCCAAAGGAAGTATCGACATTAGAGACTGTTCCTCATAAAAGGTTTCTGCTGAGCAGGAATGTAACTGTATCACCCTTTTAAATAATGTCCGACGGAGGAGAACGCCTGCTTTTTGTACTTGAACAAACACGGGTAGGAGTGAGTGAGTGAAGTAATACACCGCATTTTAGCAATATTCCAGCAATATCACGGAGGGGAACACCAGAAATGGGCTTCACACATTGTACCCATGTGTGGATTCAAACCCGGGTCTTCGGTGTGACGACACAGCTAGGAGGAAACTTACTGAGACGATCCGACCTCCCATCAATGTCAAAGTCCGGAGTGAGAGAGCAGATGGTAATCTGTTGGAAAAATCTCGTGAAGTCTCCCAGGCTCATCCAGAACTCCCCGTCATTCTTTCTCTTCAGCACCTTCCTTCACGCTCATCCATTCACCGCTCCTGTGGCATTGTGACATTCATTTAAGAATAATTACTGATATTGTGGGAGTTCACTTGAGGACAGATTTCCACTTTGTGAGAGTCGAACTTCCTTCAAGAAGTAACGAAGTGCCTCCTTTAAGGCCCGATTTCCACTTTGTGTGAGTCCGTTTAAGAACTGACTTCCACTTTGTGTGAGTCTGTTTAAAAACATACGTCTTTATTGAACTCATCGATTCAACCTTTCTCAAAAGGCTCAAGCATCAAAGAAGAAACTTAACCAAGTCTGACTGGTCATTATATAAGACTCTGTACTGCACACTTGACACGTGACCCTCTCAGTCACAGTGAGGATCCTGTACAGCTTTTTTGGAGGTACTTAACTACATTGCTTGCAAAACAATTCCGAAGTCCTCTACAACTCCACATATCCGAAAATCATGGTTCCAGCGTGAATGCAAACATACCTGGTCCCCGTTTCACAAAGTGATTGTAGCACTACAGTGATCGTCCCATACTTTAGCATACACTTACCACAGTCATAGCGCTACGATCGCTTTGTGAAACTGGACCCACAAAGCGTTGGAAGAAAGCCTCAAAACTGTTTCCAACGACATCCTACCATGTATAATTTGTTATGACCTTAAACGTAAATTCTCAAATGCCTTGACGCGCTTTTAGGCAGAATAAGCGCCTGCCTTGGAGAAATTATGTTTCCAAAATTCCCACACACCGATTTCCAAGGCGTGGAACATAGTACTAAAAAGGAATGGCGAAGGTTCTGAATCCGCTTTTAACAATTTGGAGGTCGGTGATGACTCTAACCGATAGAGTACATTGCCAACAAATGTAGCTTGGTGTTACTGTTGCGAGGCATTCGTCGTCATTACTTATAATTAAATTTTTATTTTGTTCATTAAAATTGGCAGTCTGATTGGTTAACTGGGAACATTTCTTTTGATTTCATTTCCCAATGAATCTAAAGAAATAAGCCACGCCCACCGAACCGGACCACTTTCGGACCTGAGGAATTTCGGGGAATACGTTTACACAGCGAGGGAATTCCTTTACACTCGGGTACCTTAACGAACTTTCGATAAACATTGAAGTGATACATTGTGGTTAACATTAACAAACAACCCCGTGAACGTTAATAACGTTGTAACGCCTCGACAAGAGCATGCGCAAGTTGGAACATCAGTTCATGGCATCGCAATCCCAGTCACATCACATCATCTTTCCATTTGCGCAAATACTGCTGCCACTAACAGTCTCAGTTCCACTAAATTCATGCCATCGGACTTCATTTCCAATTCTCACTTTTCAAACTGTGTCTTTCAATTCGCTGGTAATAATTCAAATGTTTGAACTTGAAACTTTGTCGTTACCGGAACGCGTCACGTGTTGTTCCGCTCTTATTCGCTCCCTATGTTAGCTTGGTTGATTGACAGCTGTTTGGAGGTGCTCTATGCTGATTGGCTAATGGTTTGGTAGGCGTGTCATTTTATGTAAATGAGTCACCTGAGTCATGTCACGTCATTACCGAATTCTTACACCGAAAATGTTAATCGATGGTAACAAAGATATCTGTTTCGATGAATTTGATTATGCTTAAAGAAACTATTGTTGACAGAGTATAGTATGTGTTTTGAATTTAATTATAAGGATTGACTGTGTATTTCTTTCGTTGCATTGAAGTATGAAACTTAAAACCAGTGTGCAAACGTTTGTAAGAATCAGCTCCTTAAATGTTTAAATGAGACATCAGAAACAAGAGGTAGTTCACAACGTCTGAAAACCTTTGTGACGTACACTGAGTAAAATTATTCTTTAATCAAACAAACTAAATCTGCCATAGTATTTTCGCCATATAATAATTACTGTGACATACCTATCACGTTCTCCTCAAAAGATGCATGCACTGGTGTTGTCATTGTATCGCACGTGTGAATGCACCTACAAAACACTGGAAAATAGCCCGGTACCCATTAGTACAGGTCCTTGCATTTTTAGGACACATTTTTGCAGTGTTAAGAAAATACGGACAAAATCATTATTGTAGAATGACACCCAATTCCTTTCATTGCTTGTCAAAAGAAACTAGCTCGCACAAGTTGATGAACATCTAAAACCCTGTGCACATATATGATACGAACTGCCTTCTGCACTTTGTGTGAGTTCACTGAAGAACTGACACTACAAAAATGACTTGGTTTCCAGAAACCTGGAAACCATCCGTAATGCGGGTAATTGCGGAATCCAGTTGGTTTCCATTCCCTGAAACTCACTAACTGAGTTTCCAACTAGATTCCATTTTGGAAATGTGATTTTGGTATTTCTGTAAATGGAAACCAGAATGAAACTAAGTTCGGGGGTTTCTTGTTGGTTTCCATACCTGGAATTTGCAACTCTCAGATCTCACTAAATGGAAACCAACATAAAAGTAGAAAATGTAGTTTCATGTTGGTTTCCATTGCGCTGTTTTGAACTAAGTAACATAAAATGTGTAATTGTTTACCATCCTGACATCCAGTTGGTATCCATTCAGTAAAACTGGGTGACCTAGTTTCCAAATAGAATCCATAATGGATACTCTAAGCTCCGGTGATGGAAACTGATACGAAGCTATGGTCATGTGTTGGTTTCCATTCCTGACTGAAACTTAGCTTTAGGTGTTATAATTCAATCTGAATGTGCCTGGGGAAGGAATAGTAGATTCGTATCATTGCTTAGATGAACAAGACAACAAAAGTAAATTGTTGACGCATCATTCTGTGGATATCACAATATTAAATGTGGCTTCAAACTGATGATACAAGAACAAACTATACACTTTTTCCTTCACATTCTTGTTTATTCGTAATGTAATGAAACATCATATTCCAACTACCATGCACACAAACTTCACAATAACCGTACTAAACATGCAAATGGTGAAAGGACGAATGGCTATAAATGGCCTTTGCCCAGCTATGTGCGCGAGGCACACTTAGTTCCGTTTCTCTAGATTGGGATGAATGGGGCAAGTCCAGGTTTCGGTTGTCTGCTTTGTCAAATTGAGGATCAGACGCTTTCTTTATCTGAAAAGAAATAATAAAACAGTGATATCTATATACAAGAATAAAAGGTGAGTTGACTCTGCATAGAAACACTGCTCAAACTTTTAATATATATTAATTATAACTTATTGGATCATTGAGTTGTGTACGGGCTTGTATTCCTTTCAGTAAATATATTGTATAAAAATAAATAAAATTAAAGCCACTTTAGCAATAGCAATAGTTCAGATATATATTAATAATTAAAAGGTAAACGATGCAATATGGGAATGTGAAAGAGTATAAGCATTTAGGAAGATTAGTATAAGTCATTAAAACAATTGGCAGTTCGGTACTTACATGATGATATTTATGCAGAATATACGTGAATTATACAATAAACTGAGGCAGTGCGTAAAGTTTAGCGTTAAATGCATTTATAGTTGGCATACTTTGACACTGAGTTCAAATACTTGACACCTAATCAGTGTCAGGTCATTAGTATGTCGGCTTCACTGGGGCAGTCCCCACTTAACAGGCTCCTTTTATCAAAATTAGCTAGCTGTAAAAACAATAGAACTTACCTGAGTCAGGTGTTGACAGACAAAACCGGAAGTTATGAACCGGTAATCCATGGGCACGCGAACTCGTGACATTTTATAAAAGCAACAGTTTTACATACTGAAGTGGTCGTTTTCAGTCTTTGTCTTAAAATCACATCCAAATTGGGTCAGAGAAGGATTTCGTGCCTGCCAATCGAAAAAGGATCAGGTATTTCTTATTACCCACAATGCCCCTACGCACAGTTGCCGCCATTTTGTCACTTGATCCCAAGTTGTTTCGAGACGACTATTTTGAAAGCAGTTCTCACCCGGTATGTCCAGTAACGACGACAAGGAAGTCAACACAGTGCAGTATTCCTACGTTTGCCCGTGTTATCTGATTCAAGAGACTGGCAATGAGATTTACAATAGAAGCTTTGGAGATTCGGATACGTAAAAAATTGAGAACAGAAGCAGTCGTCGATCGCAGCGGGAGAAAAGGATCATTCCACGATCTGGTCAGGTACAGTGTTATTTTCTTGAAATAAGCAATAGCACATGTTATTCGTAATGTTTAACGTAAATAAGTAACTACTACAATACATATGAAATTTTAGACTTGATGGACCTCGGTAATCAAATGCGTGTCGAATTCTTAGCAAGAGAGATGTATGGCTTCCTTCACTCAGCACTCGGTTAATTCAAGAACTCAATATTACTGTGATTTGGATCAGCTCACACACGATTAAAATGGTTGAATGTGTTAATGAATGAAAAATTATCTTTCAAGAAAAAAATAAATCACAAATATCTCTAGTATATTATTGCTAATGTGCTTGTTACGACTCACAATAACTTCAAACGTATTTATAAAATACGAATATTTATTTAAGAAATCCTTTTCATATTGCTTTTGATATTTGCACGTTTGAAAACAATGTAGTAGGGATAGTGTGCCATTTTGCATTTATAGGTTAGGCATTCTGTGACCAGTTTTGGTGCATTGTTTGAGTGAAATTTCAAAATTGAAATTTCACAATGTTTTCAAACTAATATTGAACAGTTTTATATTATTGATTTATGAGATAATTTAGATTTGCCATCTGATGTAAGTAGTGTTATGCTTATCATATCAAGATTTAACGAACTCTGAATGAAGAAATGTGGATTGTGTTAGTCCCACAGAAAAGGTTATGAAGAGTATATAAAGAATATATGGGTATACAATGATGGATTGCCAACCCAAAATAGTATATGAATTTGCTGACCTGGATTCTTTTCATCTAGCATATTCTGCACTTTGCAAATTGATATTTATTCTTTTTATTCGACACTTTATTGTTTTCAAGAGAGCAATATGACAATTTCCTGACTTTTTTTAATCGATGCATTTCTACGTTTCCAGCATAAAGGAGGGCAGTGTTGGAAAAACTGAAGAAGGCAGCCTGGACCAACTCATTTTGACATACAAAAGGTATGTATAACCCGAACCGTCCAGTACATAATGTACATACAACATAACCAAATAATGTAAATCCTAGGAAACAGTAAAAATGCATGGCGCATGTCACTATTCTTGTAACCTCCAACTGGAAACATGTTTCACTTATAGTTATGCATCATGCACATGTCTCCTTTCAGAAGCTTTTTGATGGGTTTGGATGAACAAGATGGATCACTTAAGAAGGTGTGGGGAAAGCCCACGGCCCATGGCTTGTATGCAAAGAACGGCAAAAAGTTCAGAGTAAGTAAACGTATTCTAGTCATTTTACATCTTGCAGAGATTAAAAATTTTAAGGAAACCTTTAAAATATCAAGTTAATTTGGATTCTTTCTATGTACATTCAAGGAATTTCAAAATGAACACTGTTTAAAATGTGCAATTTATCCTTTGACAAATACAGCTTAAAAAGTTTTAAATATTCCGCAGCACATTATGCTGCAGCGTGTGCTTGTGACCCCATATTCATAGCTTGTCTGTCTGATTGACTCCACATTACTGGTTAAGAAAACATGTCTTTTCACAATAACGGATAAATCGTAGTTCTATACTCATAGTGTGCATTGTAAGTAACATTCAGAAAACAAATTATGGCTTTCAAAGGCGAATTTCTTCATGTCTTTGCACTCTATCATATATCAATAAGCTGTTCTGCGATTGAAACTTTTGATGTCAAATGCTCAGTTTATACTTTTTGATCTCTTCGCTTATCGGACATGGGGGTTCAGTGTATTTCACCTCGAGCAATGTTTGACAGTTTTCTTTTCTCTAGCCATGGATATCGTAGACGAATGCTTGTTTGTACTGATAGTTTGTTTTCTAAATTTCAGAATCTGGAAAGCAGGAAGGCTGTGAAACGATTGCCTGGCCGGAGGAGAAGAAGCACACAGTTCTTCCTCTCTTGGGGAAAGAGCTAACATTTTTCAAATTAGGAAGCCAAGTGATATGGGCTGGTCTACAGTGTGTTTAAGAAAAATATTCTGTACTCACTGCTAATTATTCCCTTGCTTTTGTTTCATTTACTAACTTGAATATTCCGAATATTATTTGTTTACAAACATATTGTTGAATATAAATAAACTTTTAATGAATTTGTGTTTTATTCTGTTGTTTGTCATCCTGAAGCCTTTTACCATTATGCAATTGTATAAAATACCTGATTTGCTACATGTGAGATATGAAACAACATCTTTTCCGGAGGACCGGGTAAAGGGACGACACGAGCAAGTTTCAGTTCATGGAAACTAGGTATTAAACTAGGTTGGAAACTACAACACGGAAACCAGGTTGAAATCTGCAATAAACTCATACATGGAAACCAGGTTGAAACCTGCAATAAACTCATACATGGAAACCAGGTTGAAACCTACAGTAAACTCATACATGGAAACCAGGTTGAAACCTGCAATAAACTCATACATGGAAACCAGGTTGAAACCTACAGTAAACTCATACATGGAAACCAGGTTGAAACTTACAATAAACTCGTACATGGAAACCAACTGGATCCCGCTTGGAGGAGTGGGTAATGAAACGAACTGGAAACCATCCTGAAATGGTGCAGTTTCAGTTGCATGGAAACCACAAAGAAACTATAGGAAACTCCCTGGAAACCAACTGGAAATGTTGGTTTCCATGACGTTTCTTCTCGGTTTCAGTGTTCCGGAAACCAGCTTATTTTTGCTGTGTGACTTCCAATTTACCCGTACCTGTCACTCCATCGTCCCGTCCACTCGTTTTCACCATGAGGATTTCGAATTCGCAGGAGAGGTACTCTGGTATTGTCAAATGTGGTCACCTGCAATTCGTTGTGACTAATGTAGTTTAGTTCATATATCACTATATAACTACACTCTTATTTTTAGTCTCAGCGGACTGCGAGACCAACTAGTATTTAAATTATAGGGCCGTCCCTTGTGGGACGACGCAAGATGAAAGAGTAAAGTACTTCGTGAAATTTCCAGTTCATTGGCTAACATTATAATTAAAAATTTAAATGCAGTGTGCTTGCACTTTACCACGTCAGCTCCGTTCAGCGAGTAGGCGTGTTGTCCAACCAGACCCATTGGGACATACTTTTTCTGGAATAAAAATACACAGGGAAATAATACAAAGTCAAGTCTCATTAACCAGTAACTTTACATAATGCCGTTATGCAAGAGTTTCGAGTAGATTTTAGCATACCTTTAAACATGCACAATTAAAACTATATATGTTTGAGTTTCTGCAAGGCATTTTCTATTTTCAGAACAGGATTGTTCCTTTAATCGTCAGCATCTGCCGCGGATGAGATTTGTTCTTCAAATCGAATCGAATGCGAATCAATTCAAAATCGTATTTCAAACCATCAAGTGGAACGATTTCGAGGAAAAGGGTTGCAGATTTGCCATCGAGGCGCACACACAAAACTACGGCTCCATTTGGACTTTAAAATACATGTTGTGACACGGCGTTATAAGCGTATAAGTCCCCATGGTCTGTGCTGACAGGGTTTTATAATGTGACGACTCATTTTGTCACGACTTAATTTATCGTCGTCACGATATTGCTGCAATATTGTCGATGTGACTTTAAATTTTAACTCACTCACTCGCAATAAACTTAGTTTCCGGTACTCACGAATATAGCACATGTTACGAGAGCTCCAGTGTCCAGTGCCGCGTTGATTCGATGATAAAGTAACCGAGGGTCGTAGGAAGTACTCCTAAGTCGTATGGTCTCCGGCACACCCCCAGTCAGCGCCAGATAAGCATCGCTTGGCCACCCCCCTTCTACCACACTGTATGAACCGTGGAATCTGGACGTAAGGAAGCAGAGTCAAGCATGATTGTGTCGACTTTTGTTGTCTCGAACATCTAGTTGTCTCGAAGCGAATATTGGTAAATGCATATTTCTTACTTTTTCACCATCTGGCGTTTGTGTCGAACTTTGGATAAGTCGACGTATTTAGGTACGTCCTATCAAGTTAGACGATGTTTGACTGTATGCTTGGATTACGTTTGACATACTATTCCCGCAATAACAAATAAAAGTCGGCTACGACAGCACCGTAGTTTAATGGATTCCTCATTAAATCCTAAGACACCAGGATCTATTCTCTTGAGGACATATCTTGAGTTCCGGTAAATGATTTTTTTGGAATATTGATACAAGATACGTATATCAATCCACTCTCCAGTGAAATGTCTCACAAAAAGTTTGGCAAGTTTGTAACCTAGCATCATTCTTAATAAATATCACATGTTTGCTAACATTTCTTCAGCATAGTGTACATCAGTATCTTACAGTCGAAACAGGTTACTTATTATCATATTACTTTTATCATCCAGATATAATTATAGAAAATGAATCGTTCCAAATGTTAATAAATGGTCCCTAATATCATAACTATATTCGGTACCGTTCCTCCACGGTTTTCATATCAGGCCTCGGTGTTATCTGCTGGAGTAACTTACTTGGCCAGTGCCTTCTCCATGAGGGAAACCCACATCTCGTTGTTACCGGAACCAGAGCCAGCACTCAGTAGAAACCTGGTACCGTCATTAACTGGCAGGAAGTCGTCGATGTAGACGTCCTCCCAGGTCCCCATTCTCCACAGCCGACAGTGGAAGATACCGTCAGTCTTAGGGGTGTAAGACCTCATACTGATCACCTGGCAGATAAGTAACCTGTCATTAATCGGGCCACAGTTAGTGAATGAGTTTAGATTTGTACCGCTTGTACAATATTCCAGTAATATCACGGCATGGAATACCAGAAATGAGCTTTATATTGTGTCCATTTGGAAAGTCCAACGGTTACCCTGTTTTTGGCGTGACGAGCAAAAACCCGAACCACCAGGCTACCCAACTGCTCCTACCTAATGTGGCTTGAGTGTAGATGTTCTTATCAAAGATTCTGATGTAAAGTTCTATCGAACAAATTAAGGAAAATATTATGCTTTTGGGCCATAGCTTGAATGGACACATACCTTCTTAAGGAGTTCCCTATCCTCTGCAATGTTTGACAGCATGGACAAGAACCAGCATGTTCCAAAACTTCCTTGGTTGATGTCGGATTTGTCGGGTCCTTCCGCGAACAATACCGGGTTTGCAACGATATGCTGATAAAACAACGACGATGTTCTTGAAAAGCATGTAAAAGTAAATACATGACTTCTGTGGACTTTGCATGGATGGCAACTTCATGCTATTCTTTATATTTCAGAGCTAATTCTTGTTTTCAAACATCCTTTGAGGAACAAATGTATTTGTTGAATGAACACAGTTGAATTACTAAAACGTACGTTTATAAGTTTGTATTCATTTGACTGTACACTGGAACAAGCGGGTTTAGACCAGACAAAACATTGATTCAAATTCAAACCACAAATTCACTGATATTATGAACATCATGTCATGTCTAGGAGAAGTTGGCCAATTTCTAGGCGTTTTTGAGTATCTGGGACACTCCAGTGCTTCAAGCATCCAATAGCACGTAATACCATCATCGATATCTCAAGGATATACGTTCTGATAATCTCCACTATGTCTGGGATGCATCTCCGACTCAGCCCGATAACTTTAGTACCTCCATTGGCTAGCTTTTTGTCCAGTCAGGTGGGAAGTTGGGCGCGCCAGTTACAACTCACTTTCGCTTTTAAAATTTTCTAACCGAGTAAACTAACCAACACAAGTGAGTGAATTTAGTTTTACGCCGCACTCCTAAGCAACACAAATCATGCAGAGGAACTCTGTAAGAGGTAGAGGAAGTTTTTGCATAGCTTTGTTTAATATTTCGAAACCTGTCAATTTGTCTGTATGATATCTCCAAAATCTTCAACAAACCTTCGCAGCTATATTTGTTGACACTGGCAAACTCGGCTGTAACGGCGGCGTAGCTGACTGGCTACTGTGAGAATGCGGAGCCAACAAAGGGAGGTAATAGATTTATCTGGCCGAGCGGTAGATGCAACAAGTGTATAGTGGGGATGTTTCGGAACGTATACCCTGGAGAAATCGAGGATGACGTAAACAAAAAGGCCGACATACATTTTTCTGTCTGCACTCATTGACATTGATTCCCATCCTATCCGAATAACGTTACGACGTAACAAAATCATGGTGTCTGCGAGGTTCGTACGCATTGATACTCAGCGAATAGTTTTGCAATGTGTGCTAATCGAATACCTATCGATCATGTTTTTCAAACAATGAGATTAAGGAGCGCAATGATTTTGGTCTACAATATAGTATAACGCCCGGTGAAAAAAGTCCACATCCGGTTCGTCATTTTACGACACACATATTATCCAAACTAGCTATTTTCGAAACGTTCGTAGTCCTACGAACGTCTTAGGACCATTCTTAACACATTGGCTACGATCAAAGTTAAGAATTCTTAGGGCTACGAACGTTTCGAGAATAACTCCACTTGTTATTTGTGTTTTCAGCAACCCTTGCTTGTCGTGAGAGGAAATAAAAGGGATACCTCATATCATTACACCCCTATTGAGTAGACCAAGTATGGAATAATGTACAAATTAACACTAACTGGAAATGAACATGGCTTTACTCTTTAAGTACGACTCCAGCGACACATGGCCATCGGTCTACGCATTTGGGATGCAATGACATGTCTCGACCAGTTCATCACGCCTGACCACTCGATCCCGTTAGTCGCCTCTTACGACAAGCATGGGGTAGTGAAGCCCTGTTCTAACTAGATCCTCACGGGACGGAATAATAACATAAGAACATAAGACGGACGCAGTAGAACATACGTGTGGTCTCTTCCAGTCCAAGTAGAGGCCATTCGTCTGTCCTGGATACGGGAAGTCCTTGTCTGTCCACATCCGGCAACATTCGGAACACCCTGTACATCCACATTCACTACCAATCCTGGGTGGTTGTGGCCAGTGAGGTTTTGTCCTTTGTGTGACCCTGAAATCCGCTGAGCAGTATTTCAGTATGGACCCACAAGGGTCGTCAACATACCTTCCCTCATTAACGCCGATTCCGACGCCATCGTTAACATTGTAAAACACATCAACGCTGTCGTGTTTTGATGACACACATCCCATACTGGACATATATTGATACGGTGTCAAACGCGATATTTCAAACGTGGATTCACATCAACAGGGAATGGACATGGTCTAGGATGATGACTGCATTCTTCTCCGCCGCCGTCAGTATCATTCCAAGCGTATTAGTCTGAAAACAAGGGGACTGTACTCGAGAGTATTAATGCATGCATTACTCATACTACAACCACGAGTTCAACTGATCGCCGTCACAAGCCTGTATGGCCACTCTCTATGATAGCGTATGTACACCTTCACTCACTGTCGGATCCAACGACATTTATATGTGAACTGACACTGTGTTTACAACCAGTACGCATTGGTAAATATTTGGGTCAATAACACAGGTCCGGCATCAAAACACGCAGTTTTAATGACATATATCTTTACATGAGAAGGCAACAATTAAATGCGCTCATTTTCCCCAGTATTCAACTCCTTGAAAACACTGACATGAGGTTTTGTTTAGGTTTGCAAATTCAATCCATACACAGCATATCATGCTTTAAATGTTTGTGTGGCTTACAAAATACCAGCGTACCTGAAAGCACAACGGACGTCACACATGAGCGACTTTCAATGCATTTTATGGAGCGCAAGAACTTCGATATAAGGCCCATACAGTAATACGCTATACATGTCTTTTTTACTGATGCTTCAGTCTTACTAGCTCGGTATTAATGTCTGTTGTGTGTTGGGGAGATTGGGGTCTTTCCAGAGGAATGGATGTGACACTTGCATTTGGCCAAATGTTGATGCACGTCTAAACCTGATGTGTGCAGTTCATCGTCAGGGAAGCATAACGTACCGTAACAGATGTCGACACATGGCATCATACCGTTCATGTACTGAACATGTATATATTACATGTAGCTAAGGGACTGTTGATAATGTGAAACAGGGGGAGTGGGGGTGATGACTAGTTTTAGGGGGGTGGGGGGTTGAGGGTTGGAGAGTGGTCACTGAATATTGAATATGTTTTTATTCCATGTTGTCTAAGGTTGATGCGCTGAGTGATATTACATATTTCTCAAACAATTACGTTCTATGAAAGGGAATACCATGTGATTAGGTATATGTCGATGCCAGTGTGTGTCGAGTCGAACACAGATGTGAATAGTTCGAATGTGTCCCCCATTTCTCCTGTCTATATGCATTTAAATGAGTGTATCTAACCAGGCGAACAGAGATCCGGTTCAAGTGAAACATCACAGCGTGGTGCAAGTGAACAGCCACGTGTAACAAAAGGCAGAGAGATGTTTATGGATGTCAACGTCTTTATTATGGGGAAAGCAACATTTCGGAGTAAAACCTTTCTCGTTCATCAGGTGAATGAGAAGTATGAGGCAGACAGCATATATACGTACATGTAAGAACAACAAATTTGCCGGCTAAATAGCGGAGACCAACTGTCCTTGATGTGTGATTGACAAGGGGCAAATGGAAGCCAGCATTTAACAGTTAATTAGCACTCAGACGAAGTCAGCACGTTATTATTGACACCGTAAAGTTGACGACTTATTCACCACCATGGCCCTTCAGATCGACCCCACAGAGCTCCTTAAACACCGGATATATCCCAAAACGTTGTCGTCATCATAGTAAAGAAGCTGACTCCCATAAAGCTGTTTTCTTTGTGTGTATCACTTCTAAATGAGATTCAAGGACCTCATGTGTTCCATATCATTGTTGACTACCCTAGAAGTTAACGTATTGGGTCGATGTGAAAGAGGCCGTTGTTAATTCATCCACAAAGCGCACTGACGAGTACTGACTTACATAGTGTTTATTTGTTTGTTTGTTGTTGTTTAACTCCGCACCCTGCAATATTCCAGCTACATGACAGTGGTCTGTATATGATCTAATATTGCGAGCCTGACCATACAATCGCCGTTAATCGCCTCTTTCTACAATCATAAGTTAACTATTCTGGCCCGGATCTTCACGGGTGTTATCGTTCGTATATAGGTTTCTTCAAGAAGCAGGTTGTAATTTAATGGGAAACGTCATCATTTATACTCTAAATTTCCAAGACATAAGCGATCCATGACATTAGGGTCGTGGGATAGCCTTGTGGTTAAAGCGTGGGCGCGCCACGTCGAAGATCCGGGTTCGATTCCCTTCATCGATACAATATGTAAAACCCATTTACACGGATCCCCCACCGTAATATTGCTTGAAGCGGCGTAAATCTAAACTCATTCACACCCACTCCATGTCAGTAGTTTTCATCCACTTTCACGCTTCTGACTTGAAAGGCGTTATTTGCGGAAGGTTCAGTTATAAACATAGCTGCAGGTGCAAAAAGACAAGTGGTACCAAGGTGCAGTATCTATGAGAGGACTTCAATACAAATACAAGTGTTATGTTATGCCGCAGTCAGCAATATTCCAGCTATATGGCGGCGGTCTGCAGATAATCGAGTCTGGACTTGACAATCCATTGATTAATGGTAAGGAAACCGATGACTCGTGTCAACTAAATCAACAAGTCTGACCAGTCGATCCCGTTAGTCGCTTGTTACGTAAGACCATTTCTTCAGAAACCCGGCTCTTCACAGGTCAGGTAAAAATGAACAGTAACAAGGAGACAATGACAGGTCGAGGATTAACGCGGTGAACTTACATCTATGGTCCTCAGAGGCAGTGTTTCATTAACAATCACGAGGTTGCTGTTTATCTTCTTGACGATGAACACGTTTCGCACCACTCATGTACCGAACATTCACTTCAACACTGTAATAAAAGAAGTCAAATATTATTTGTCGTTTAATTTTTCGGTCTTAGTGTAAACCGTTTATGGCGAAATGCATCAAGGTACGTCCAAGGTTCGTCCAGCAGGAACTAGCAAAGTGAGGTAGATGTAATGAGGTATATATTAGAAGCAATGGGTGAGTGTGTGACTTGACATTTTAAGGCAGATCGGCAGTATGAAGAAATAAAAAAAACAGTCATTGTTTCAGCCACAGAGACCTTTTGAAAACATTTGAAACGAGATGGTGTTACAGGACTGTAATGATCTTTTCATTCGTATGACAGCACAGCTGACTTAAAACGTGTGTATGACAAGGCGTTTTATATATTTGCCACATAACTGACAAAAGCCTTCAAAGAAACTGAACATTAAATTTCAGTCGATCACTATGTTACTTCCTATCAAACAAATGGATTCAATTCTGATGTCAGCCTGTGCTTAGAAAGAAGAGTCTTGAGGTAAGATGACAAAATCACAACCGAACAACGTACCATGCAGATGAACTAGCAATATTCAAATACGACATGATGTGTATAGATCCACTCACGTTGAACTGAAAGGAACCCTGTTGGTCTGGACATTCCTCCTGAAGACGGGCTCTTCGACTTCCAGCGGTGTGTCATCAAAGTGAACCCTCGTCGAATCTACCCGACTGTTACCAAGGGCATCAGTAGCTCTCACCCAAACTACCACCGTGTCCACTTTTGTCAGTGGGCCTATTTGTGAACCTAATAATCACAAATGAATATTCATTATTCGCGACTCGTCTACGGTCCTCCATGTGACTATCAGATACAAACAAATATTCTTTATTTTAAAACAAAAAGGATAATCGCGTGAATAAATAGATTTACTGAGACAGCACATTCAGGATTTACATCTTTACATTTGTTAAGTTAGCAATATGTCGAATTAACCTGTTACAGTAATGTTCATTGCAGAAAATATAATGGTGAATATGACATATGTCTCTTAATAAGGAACAAGTCACCTGGAGGTATGGTATATGTTTCAAGGAGTCCGACATCAGTCCAGCCTGTGGCTGTTTCCGTCTGATTCACAACAGCGTTGCTGTCCTTCGCATAAGCTATCTCAAATATGACTACACCTCTCATGTTTTGTATTGCCTCTACTGTTCTGTTTCCTTCGTGGTCATCCTGTTTGGACTCTCCGGGGATGTTCTTCAAGACGTCCTCGAGTTGTGGCGTGAAGGCAAGGACTTGGTTCAACCACTTGCCCTGCTCGTGCATCAGGTTGGCAAATTGAGTGGTCTATGTGACCTTGATATCTCTAGATGGATCATCTTGCCAGTTGTACCTGCCATTAGGATCAGCCGAAGATATGTACAGACGGTTGTCTGTCCCTGTATCTATGGTAACACTGGACACGGGGTCATATAAGGCGATCCTCCTGACAAAGACAGAGTTATTGGCCTTGTCCGAGGCCTCCAGGATGAAAGAGTACACCCCTGGATCAGTTGGTGTGTAGGTGGTTTGGATGGGGTTGGAGGGAGAGGACGACTGATTTACTTCAACAGGTCCACCAGAAACTGGTTCCCATCCACCTGTAGTTTGAATACTTCCCATCCGTAGCGGTACATGCCAGAAAGAACACAATTCCAGTTGGACCAGAGGAGACTGACTGGATTCTGACAATGTAATAAGTAGCACATGTACATGTCCAAAACCGATGACTGAAGATATGCAGTGAGCTTACCATTTTATAGGTTTTAGCTTACTTGTGGGACATAGTTATCGGCATTTGTAAAGTACCTTTTATTTCGTTTTACAATTGTAACAAATCATATTTGTTTTGATGCGAGTATAGACAAAAAGAAAACACACAACAGCGGAGTCATTTCAAATGATGGAAGACAGGGTGCTGATACGTGTCTTTGTAACTGAGTTACCTATGTGAAAAAGCCTGGTGAACAATCACAGTTAAAACGTTGACACTGGAGCCCGGTGTACAGATACCGGGGAAACAGGGCCCCTGGTAGTTACGTACCACTGAAACATTACAGAACAAAATTGATCAGACAATATGGCACATCGTTATATATCATTGATAGAATTATACGAACAAAATGTGTTTGTCGCTGGTTGTGGGTGTCACTGACAGTAACTGGCCCTTGCTTCTGATCTTTCATTGTTTGACGTGTTTGGACAGTGGCTAGATTCAGTATTTGCACAGGTCGAAAGATCGGTTGTGAACGTTGTGTGTGGTTGTATGTGTGGACAATCAATATCAACTCATACAGACACCACCAAATACAGCAGTCATATGGTGACCACCACTTTGAACTCATGAATCTGTAGGATCAGTGAGCATCCAGTGAACCCAGTTCACAGTGCTGTGTGAGCCCAGTTGGTTGTTGATTAACGTCGAACTCGGTAATTTACCCGTCATACGGTGTGTAAATAATCGAATCTGGACAATCCAACATCAGTTTCAAAATGTTATAGACCCTATAATTTTCTACAATGTCTAAAATCGTACTAATAATACGTACGTAACAACACCTTGGTCCAACAATTCCATCATTGCACTGACACATGTTATGATCCACACAAGTGCCCCCGTTCTGACAGGGAGGAGTGCAGATTCCTGGAAATACAATACGAAACTTGATACTCACGGGCGTGTTTGTTATGTTATGGGACCTTTGTTGGTCTTCACGTCTGACTCACATAAAACCAATGAAAGTCTCAGTTTTTGCTACATCATACTTCTCGTATTTGGATATTTCCACCCCTTATGGGATTATCTTTCACATTCATATCCACTAACTAAAGTTACATATTTCCATAATATTGACTATGATTTTCGTCATTACATGGTGACTGCAAAAGTTCTACGTACTTCGTAGTTCGACAGCTTTTCCAGGTCTTTTGTATTTCATTTGTGTATGCCAGCCTTTGGCTCATTACATTGATCATTTCCATCTTATTTCACTTGTCACAAGCATATTACATCGATGTTTATTCAACTAAATGTTTTTCAAGTTTCTTTCGAGGACTCGTTACTTTGAAAACATTCGATGAAAAGAGAAGTTTATCGAATTAGCAAGACAAACAAAACTCGGCTCGAGGTTGGAGTAAATAACTGCTATAATGAGAAAATAGTAGACGAAAAGAGTCGAAATGTAATGGTTTTGAAATACATGTAGGTACAGAATATTCTATGCTACTAAACGTTAAATGTTATCATGCTGATTTCGTTACAAAGTGATACAAACTCAAAATTACTTACGTCGGTTACACTTCCGGTTGGAATACACAGTTTGATACTCCTGCACCTAGTACCACTTGTAAAGGCAGCAGCTGATATGAAAAACACAAGATGTTCACACTGATGATCACATATATGATCATTTACGACACACAAAATTAAAACCCCAGCAGATCTACAGCTTTTGGTATTTGAATGACATTTAGAATGTAAGAACACTGTATGGTTATATATAATTATAATGTTTGTTTAGAAATTAATGATAGTGTGCTTGGTGGAGAGTTACTCTCAAGCACATCCTGAGGAGTATGTCCAGAAACAAACCCACGCGTGTCTACAAGTGCAGCTAGTGCACGTGCCACATGTCAGTATTTATTCTAAATGGGTTTCAATATTCTATCATTTTATGCCATTATGTAACATGAAAGAATATGAAATGGTCAATGGAGGCAAAATATTGGTACGCACACTCCCGGCATGTCATTGCAAACAATTGAATGTCCACTATACAATTGTAAATCGGTGGGAAAGTACAAGGAAAAACCAATGAGGTCAAAGGATTGCACGAGGAAGACGGGGCACTACTGATGCTCACTCGACAAGGGGTTACAATTACGCCGTGACAGTTGTGCGGAGTCGACTGAGTTCAGTAAAATTCATTCAACCAAGTGTTGTCTTTGGAGGGAATTCCGTCACTGTGTGGGGATATGAGTGACGTTGACGTATGATAAGAATATGTGGGGTGTGCTGGATCTCGTTGTTTTCCCCATTTTGATAATCTTCCTTTTCGCCACAAGTCCCGTATTTATGGGGGACAACACTAGGCCACACCGTTTATGAGCAGTGACAGCTATCAGTCAGAAAAAATGAAGTACCTCACCTTCGAAAAAATTCCCTTGTCCGGTGTAAGTCCAGGGTTGAACACCCTGGAGCACATTTAGTAATTTAAATATCAGTCGACGGATATATAGAGATTAATACACAAGCATAGGTGCCATATTGTATTTTCGACACGAGTGAAAAATGATGTATTTCCCTAGCGACATCTACGCGATCGTGTTAATTTCTTTATTATTCCCCACTTTTCCGATGAACAGAGAACGAAGGAATTTACGGACTGTATTACCCTGTCACAGTCATGCAAGTCCCTTGCTGGTCGTAAGAGGCAACTAACGGGATCGGGTGGTCAGGCTCACTGACTTGGTTAACACATGTCATCGGATCCCATCGCGATCTCGATCACTGGATTGTTTGGGACAGACCCGCCATACAGCTGGAATATTGCTGAGTGCAACTAATCAATCAGTCATAGCTGCCAGAATTACTGTCTGGGACAGACCAGCCATACAGCTGGAATATTGCTGAGTGCAACTAATCAATCAGTCATAGCTGCCAGAATTACTGTCTGGGACAGACCCGCCATACAGCTGGAATATTGCTGAGTGCAACTAATCAATCAGTCATAGCTGCTAGAATTACTGTTATCATACAACAGGCACCACATACCCCAACCACACACGTCGGATATGCACATCGTCTCTCGAGTCTGTAGCTGCAGACTGTTCGAGAACAAACGTTCCTGAAAAAGTCATGTCAATAGTGAGTGAGTGAGTTTAGTTTTACGCCGCACTCAGCACTATTCTGGCGGCAGTCAAAATAATGGAGCATGGATCATTGATCACATGACCACGGGTGACGGACACCATGAAGCATTTGTGAACAACATTGATTTACAAAACAAAATGAATATTACACGGTAAAATCAAACACCGAATATATCTTCCACATAAGTGTATCAGACTATGGGCGCTGTAATATGCACAACATAGTTCACTCTGTCTATTTCGGACATGCTTGGGACCGACTAAAAAGTCCGAATTAGGCAGCAGTCCGAGTTACAAAGAAAATTCTTATATCGATGCCTGAAGGTTCGAATTATTCCCTGGTTAAGAGGTTGGGGAACTGACGTTGTGTTGGCTGGAAGATATTTTACTGTGTCATTGCTGATGAATTGAATATGAATTCGATCATTACTTTACAGTTAAACGATACCTACGCAATTACACAAACAAAATACCCAAACCAATCAATGGGTTGTTTACTTAAGGTTTAATGGCCAAGCACACTTCCTGTTCAGTCCGGATTATAAAGCAATGTTTTATCTATGTTTAACTACCTTTTCGTTCCGACACTTTTCGTTCCGCCACTCTTCGGTCCGACACTTTTCGGTCCGAAATCCGAAATAATGATGGACAGGCGTAAACAAAGCGTCAAGACATCTGATGTTTCAAACGTTCATGCAAGCCCGTTGATTCCCGTGTTCTGCAAGAAATTCCTGGTCAAGATGACTGTATGGGGTCTGGCATTGTCATGTTGACAGTGCAGTCCCGGAAGTTCCGGAGCTAGCACGGGGTCTCTGTAACCTGCAGCATTAAGGTTCCCACGCATCACCAGAAGTGGGAAGAGGCAACCCCACATAAAGTACTCAAAACTGTGACTCTTCCGACCTCAAATCTGTCACCATTTTGTACACAACACTGAGCGTAACGTTCACGGCGTCTCCTCCACACTCTCATCCTGTCATTAGCAAAAGTTTGTCAAGTCAAGACTGTCAAGTTTGGTTGTTGTTTTTTTTACTCTGAGTCAGTATATTTCGGATTACACATTCTATTTTAAGAGAGATTCTAGTACTTTTGGCAATACGAACCACACACTTACATTACCGGTAAAAAAGTCATAAGAAAAGATTGTAAAAATAACGTACATGTATGCTGCAAAAGAGGCTTTCCTGACAGAATACACTGAAGCACAGCAGGGAATGCGAAAGGTCAGCAATGCTCAGAGTTAAATTGTATACATTACATACTTCCCCATACCACGTTTATAAATCAGATCGTTCTTCATATTGGCAGAGACGTGGGTGTCGCGTTTCAAGTATATAAAATAAGTGCCTACTTCATACATACATCTGAATATTAATATTACCTACGGATGGCATATCAAAACTATCATAAAACATATGCTGTGGGTGTCACTTTGTTTCCTGGAAAATGCTGGATGAATCCTCATCCATATGTTAATTAATTTACTGTTACCGATTGTGTGTGTGTCCACACATTCCCACCTCAAACCATACTGGCAACACGTGTGTGTGTCCACACATCCGCACCTCAAACCATACTGGCAGCATGTGTGTGTGTCCACACATCCGCACCTCAAACCATACTGGCAGCATGTGTCCTCATTTACTTCCCTTTATGTATTATTCAACTAATTTTTTCACACAAAGTCAACAAACAGTGATTAAGATTCTATTTCCAGACATTTCCTGGAATTTTGATTATAATTTTGATCATACATACAGAGAATATTATGAACAAAGTAAATATTAACATTTTCAGCCAAAAGAATATCTTTACCCTCACACTAACCAATACTGATTTATGTGCCTTTTTCCAAATCATTTATTTTGCCAGACAACACACAAAAACACCAATTCGCTTAACGGATGATATATTGCAATATTCTGATTCTCGCAGTACTGAACGACTCGTCTGAGTGAGTGAGTGAGTGAGTGAGTGAGTGAGTGAGTGAGTGAGTGAGTGAGTGAGTGAGTGAGCGAGCGAGCGAGTGAGTGAGTGAGTGAGTGAGTGAGTGAGTGAGTAAGTAAATAAGTACGCAAGCAAGCAAGCACCATAATGACTCATCAGCAGTACTGCAGCGATTAGCGGCGACCTTTGGAACGTCATCGTGTTCTTATGCAAGTGTTAACTTACCTAGACCAGTGGATGCGGGAACCGACAAATGTGACGATGATCAGCAGCAGAAAGATGTAGCTTATCTTCATTCTAGAAACAAAGGAAGAGTCACCTCCAGCTCTGTTCCAGGAGCTAAATTTGTCTATTACGCAGCATGTGCCCAGACACGCTTTCCACGACAGACAAGGGAGTTATTAAGCTATCCTGTAACTAACACCCAGTCACAATAAACGTAGAAGCAAAAGATCAAAACAGCCTCAGTGCTGTTAGGGGAGTATAACAGATTGCTTTAATACGCCCTGACTTTACACATGAGTGTTGCTAAATAGGCTGGGCAAGCCCTCAATATCATCGAAACATACTCGCAGTATACGCCCCTGGTTGTATTGCACAGCAAATGTATTTCTGGCGTATTTCCCCAAATCATATGTTGCAGAATTTCTGCAATAGCAAACATCAAGCATGATTAAGCATGGATTTGTAGTGTTAGCGTTAGTACTTGCGCACCACTGTGCCACTTGCATTTGATTTCATGGGTCATTGAGCACTTGAGCTGTTTGTTTTTAGGACTCCCGTTCCACTACTCTGTTGCCTCAAGATATAAGGACGTGCTTTGTTACACCTGTTGTGGACGTGGAGTGAGCTACCAGTATGATAGGAAATGATTACCTCTATCATGATTTCCAGCGTTACATTCATTTAAATTTCACAGCCCCTTCACCATTCGCGCCATTCTTTGTATCAAGTAGTTTCATAATTACATGGGGTGAGTGAGTGTATGAGTGAGTGTGTGAGTGAGTGAGTTTAGCAATATTCCAGCTACATGGCGGCCGTCTGTAAATAATCGAGTCTGTACCAGACAATCCAGTGCTTGTTATGCCAATTACGTATCAATTAAAATTTAAATTCTAACATATAAACGAATATCTTTATGTGTCTTGATTACATCTTCAGTATTTATTTAAAAATAGCGATGACTAGCAATTGTGCATATCCCATGTCACAAATCAGTTAAAGTTAATCAACGTTGGTCTCTTGGATGTATCTCAGTGTTTAGCAACCTGAGAATTTCTAAGTCTTCTGTCCTGCTCAATAACAAAACACACATGCGGACACAGCGTGGGCTAGCGCCTATGTTAAACATTGCCTCTGTCCATCCAGCAGTGACTAGATACCCGGTTGGATATGGCATATGACGTTTAAACCTTCTATCGCCACACAATCAGCCTGGTAAAAGTGACAAATGAAGCGCCTAGAGTGGAGTTCAGCATCCTGTTTTTTGGCCTCACGTGCATAATTCTGTGATATTTTTCTAAATCTTTTCAGAGAGTTCAGGTACCGTAGGCCCCCATGCCCCCTGCATGGTGACCTTATCCTTGCTTCCAGAGATATGTTGTTTGAATAGTGTATGATGACCAAAAGATCATTTGAATGTTATCCTTTTAGGTATAATTAACTTTGTAAAGCATCAGACTGATTTTGCACTGCTACACAATTGTTTTACTGCCATGGTGATATCTTTATACTTATCTCCAATGATTTGTGTGAACTTAATTAATTTTAGAATAAAAATGTAAAATTGAATCACGCTTTCTTGTTCTAAAATGCAATCACGTTTCCAGGTTGTCTAATAGGTGTAGTCTTTTAGCTGCGGTGGAATTTGCTGGTTAACGTGGGAAGCAAACATGCTGTAGCAGCGCCCATTTTTAAACGTGTGATGCATACTGACTGATGCTTGAGGGGTTGTAAAATCATTATGACGTGGCCATCCCGCCATCTCCTAGAACGTCTCCAGGTGGGGGTTTCCGAAGTTTTGGAGTGTGACGGATTGTCTTCTGTTAGCTGTTCTCTGAGGGGCGGTGGGGTAGCCTAGTGGTTAAAGCGTTCGCTCGTCACGCCGAAGACCCGGGTTCGATTCCCCACATGGGTACAATGTGTGAGGCCCATTTTCTGGTGTCCCCCGCCGTGATATCGCTGGAATATTGCTAAAAGCGGCGTAAAACCAAACTCACTCACTCACTCACTCTGACCTTATCTGACATATTGGGCAGCGTTCATCAGAAGTATGTCTTGATGGGATTACTTCACTGTTTCCCAAAGGGATGTTTTGCTCAGTTGTCCCTTTGTGAGAAAATGCTTGTATCCATGATGTTGTTCATTAGAGTAAGGGAGTGAGTGAGTGAGTGAGTATGGTTTTATGCCGCTTTTAGCAATAACCCAGCAACAATGCGGTGTGGACACCGGGTTCGACTTGTTAGAATGTGTGAAGCCCATATCTGATGTCCCTCGCCAAAATGCTGCAGGCATATTGCTGCAGCGGCGTAAAACTGAATAGCTCAAAATGACTAATTGCCTGTATGTACTCTCCCAGAGATAACGTGAGCAATAAGGAGTGAGCAAAAAGGAGTGTGTGAGTACTCCTGTACCAATTTGTTTTACCAATTTCCAGCAATGTGACGCAGAAACGACACAGACACATAGTCAGACATGTTTTATTTGTGTTACACATATTTGTTCACATATTACTTGAATGTCCCGAAGTATTTCTAGGGTATCATCACAAGACAGACACGTATGTTAGAGTGTCAAATAAGGCAACGATGCGTCTTTTTGTTACCGTTATTTTGAAATGGTTTCGATATCAGCTAGCCATGCCTATGTCCAGTTGATGCCCGAGCCTGATTCTTATCAGGATGCCCCAGCTCATGGCTCCACAACCTCTGACCTTTTCGGCCACGTCGTACAAGAAACAAGCAGAGTATAAATGAGACACACACAGCGGCAATGAAACAGCCCGCAAGGGACATAACTGTTGCTATAACTTCCGCTGTCCACGATGAGGCTCTCGGGAAGTTGCATTCTGACTTTCCTGAAAAGGGTATAAAATGGCAGATTAACATGAACTTCTTTTTGAGGTATGTTATTTTTAAAACCTAGATTGCACAGCAGATTTTATGTTTATTTTGAAGATGCCTTAGAATTATTTATCATATCTTCAAGCTACAAGTATTACAAATACAATGTCTTTTACTGGCATTTAGAAGTTGTTATGTATGACTAAGGTCTGTTAATTAGTCATTAAACTTCTTTTTAATTCTTTAAACACAACGTTTCAAGGTCTTTTCAGGTCACCCGATGAAGGGGTCTGGAAAAGACCTTGAAACGTTGTTAAACGAATAAAATATCTTGACAAACATTATTGTCATAATCATGTCAGTTATGCCGTTTTCGGTAATCTCATTGCTAAGAATGAAGCAATTTTGTCCTATCTTGCATAGTATGTTCATCATACACTGAAACTACGAAATTCGATTGTATGATTACTCGACCAGCATATTGTATGTAAATATCCGAATAACAAGTTTATGTGGATGACAACTTCTTTAATTATAGAGCATGACGATACACGAACGTGTATCGAAAAGATATGCTCTAGGATTAAAGCTGTCATCCACACACAATTGTTCTATCGACTTCCAGACCCGTGAAGGTCCCGGGGTAGAATAGGCCTTCAGCAACCCATGCTTGCCATAAAAGGCGACTCAGCTTGTCGTAAGAGGCGACTAACGGGATCGGGTGGTCAGGCTCCCTGACTTGGTTGACACATGTCATCGGTTCCCAATTGCGCAGATCGATGCTCATGTTGTTGATCACTGGACTGTCTGGTCCAGACTCGATTATTTACAGACCGCCGCCATATAGCTGTAATATTGCTGAGTGCGGCGTAAAACTAAATTCAATCACTCACTCACACTCTATCGACTTCCAACTTCCAAAAAGCCACTCAAACAAGTAAATATATAAGTTTAAAAATAATTGAAGAAATGATCATGACAGAATGAAAATGTTTATTATAATTAGTTTGTAATAATTAATATAGTTTGTATATACATGTACGTCGATAATATTTCATGCAGTAAAAACGCTATAACTTTTAACGTTGTTCAAACAGGCACATCAGTGATGTGGAATACCTGACTTTGCAGACCATTTTCATTTGGTCAGTAACCTTGGCATTACAATCCACTAAACGTAGTTTCTATAGCATTGTGTTCCTCGGGCGTGAAAACAAGGCTGTCCGAATATCAAATTCGCTATGTCTAATATTCTAGGACTGAAACGCACGCACCCGTGAAGATCCGGGATAAAGCCGACATTAAGTAACCCACGCTTGTAAGAAGCGACTGATGGGATCGGGTGGTCAGGCTCGCTGACCTGGGTCACGCGTTATCGCAAGCCAATTGCGTAGAACTGTTTTGTCTTCCGCAGTCTCGATTATTTTGCACTCAGCGTGTATCTGTAATATTGCTGGATGCGGCGTAAAACTAAACTCATTCATTCACTTGCATCACGCGAAAACCGCTGTTGAAAAAGGTTGCAATGCACTGAATTGATAGTAGTCGCAATAAGGTATATGAAACACACACCAAAACGGTCATTGTTAGAATCACCATGACTATACTGAGCAGCAAAAGAAAGCAAGCTTCGTGGAAATGAAATCTCATGAAAGTAAGTGTTCATGTTCATAGCTCTCATTTAGAAACTTGACAAAAACAGAGGTGCCTTTCTTTTGCTGTTCAGTATAGCACACCCGATAGGCCGTTAAATGATTACATTGAGTGAATTCTTAGAATTTGTTTCAAATTCCGAAAGATTTTATTTCAGCTGGTATATCCAGCTTCTCACTCACACACAGGAATTACCTTGGAGGTTCTTCACACCATGAATAGTAACAAATGCTGAGATGACTTCTCCGTTGGCAGGGACTACTGTATCGCGCTTCTGCCGCGACGTTGAGCAATGATTCTGTCAAACACAAAGCAGCAGTTGTCAAGAGATTTTGTTTAGGAAAAAGGTAGATAAGCATTTAGTCTCCCAGATAAATGCATCCTGCATTACGGCACAATTCCGTAAATAGTCATAATGAAATCATATTATACTAAAATAAAGAGATTCACTTCATCTTCAAAAACCTCAAAAATATAACTTGCAACTATTCGCCCCGATGTACAAAGCATTCTTAACGTTACGAACTGTCGTATGTCAACGGTTTATCATACATCATCAAAGCGTTCTTAACGTTACGAACTGTCGTAAGTTTATGGTTTATCATGTATCATCAGAACGTTCGTTACATTACGACCTGTCGTAAGTTTATGGTTTATCATAGTTCGTATCGCTACGGCATTCGTAACGTTACGAACTGTCGTAAGTCTGTAATGTATCATATATCTACAAAGCGTTCGTTACATTACGACCTGCCGTAAGTTTATGGTTCATTATATCTACAAAGCGTTCATTACGTTACGGCCTGTCGTGAGTCTATGGTCTTAAGAATACCATAACGCCACGAACGCTTTGTGCATCGGGACATTCTGTACAGGGTGTTTCTTAATATGGTCTGTATGAAAGACAAGGAGGACACATACTGGCAGAGATAATCAACAAATTAGCCTTCTGGTATCTCAATAACAGCCATTAAACATAAAATCAACTGAAGTGGGATATTAAGTTTAGACTCATGAAGTGCGTTACGTGCTAGTTATGTGCTAGTTACGTGCTAGTTATGTGCTAGCTCTACTGTCAAGTAGTTGTATTTGCTCAGGGAGCTGAAGGCCGTAGGTCCAACCTGGTTGCGTCATCCTGCCGTGAGACGTTAGAAGAAGGGACTGGTTAATTGTCGGACTTTCAACTTAAAGGGGGTAATGCAAACACAGTTCGAATATAAATAATGATAGTGGGCTGACAGTGTAAAGGACCGACTAGTACAAATAATTACAAAGACACGGGCTTGCTCGTTGCTAAGTACGTGCAATAACTTTGAATGCGATATTAAGTCCCTCGTCACGTAATCGAGGACAACACTGTATATTCGTCGCTGTAACGTTTGAACATTTGACATTTTAACTCATATACATTCAATAGACGTACAGGTAAGATACATTTCGTGTGATAGCTCCCATGTGCTCCCATTTCATACATCTTATTTTCATTCCAGTGTGGGGCAATGGGGTAGCCTAGTGGTTAAAGCGTTCGCTCGTCACGCCGAAGACCGGGTTCGATTCCCCACATGGGTACAATGTGTGAAGCCCATTTTCTGGTGTCCCCCGCCGTGATATTGCTGGAATATTGCTAAAAAGCCGCGTAAAATTAAACTCACTCACTCACTCATTCATTCCATTGTATTAAACTGGAAATCATACCTGAGTAAAAGTTCGAACTTGTATCGAATAACGCACATGAGATGATAAGCATACTTGATACTTTATGTTCTCTCATTTACTTTCTGTTGTCTGTAGTAAGGGATATGTCGCAAAAGGGGCATGTCGAGATATTTCTTATCCTAAAGAGGGGTGGTGAGGTAGTCGAGTGATTGGGGTGTTCGCTCCTCATGCTGAAGATCTGGGTTCGAATCCCCACATGAAGCTCATTTCAGCTCTCCTCTTGTTTGATATTGCTTTAATAGTGCTAAAAGCGGCGTAAAACCGTATTAACTCTCTCACAGAGTTTAGTAATAGGGATCACCCCTCGTCCAGGCACCATTTATGCATGAAACTGGTTTGGGGAAGGTTACATTTGAATATAAAATAGCCTTGGTCAAAGGTGCCTACTCACGTACGATTTAATTTGACACAGTGCTCGGATTAACGTATTTTCGCTGAGACTATCAGTTGACTGACCTAACAGTCAAATCCTCCAGCACTGTTAATCAGGGTTACCTCCCTTCAGCTTTCCGTCAATCTACAGTTCTACTTTCGCTCCTCCTCTTTCGTAAATTATGTAAACCACTCCTGCAGTTTAGCTGTTATCACACAAATCCTGATCTAAACGACGTTCATATCAACCCACTCCCTACGGCACTACATCTATGTCGTTCACTGACTACGTTATATCACATGCTGAATTAATGCTCAGTGAAGGTCGACAGATAGGGGCCGATGAAAACGAAAGTATTTGTATGTTATGTAACATGTATAGACAATGAAATCCACTTTCTCTTACATGTCCTAGTCTTAATACCCTCAGAACTCTTTATAAACCTAACGACCCGTGAAGGTCCGGGGTAGAATAGGCCTTCAGCAACCCATGTTTGCCATAAAAGGCGACTATACTTGTCGTAAGAGGCGACTAACGGGATCGGGTGGTCAGGTTCGCTGACTTGGTTGACACACGTCATCGGTTCCCAATTGCGCAGATCGATGCTCATATTGTTGATGACTGGATTGTCTGGTCCAGACTCGATTATTTACATTGTCATTGTGATTAAAGAGTATAGATAACGTATTGAAAACAAAGTAAATCCAAATTCTTGTTTTAACATGGCTTACGAAGGCAGATTCGTCTTCTGATGATCAAAATCAGATTTAAGTGTTTTCCCAGTAGGTTCATACATTTTTCTCGGGAATAAACTCTTTTAGTATATCGACATATGCATCACATATGAATAACAGATGCTATTCGTCTTCGATATCCGCCATACAAATGGTGCGAAATCGTACGTTTGACCAGTATTAATGTTTACGACCAGTATTAATGATTACATCCACAGATGCCGCTTCACGCAATGCGGAAAAGTACGATAAGGCGCCCCTATTCTCAGTCGACTTTGGTAAGATAACGACCCTTTTTAAGTTGAAGAATATTTGCATATCTGCGTCATACAAACTTCGCAATTAATAACACCTGCGTATGCACGTGCGTGTATAGTTGCAAGCGTGTAAAATGTTTAATGATCAAATGAAGTTCATGAGACTGAGGTCTAAGCTTACTTATATCATGTTTTCGGGTATATACGCGGTGTTTAAATAGGCCTGTATATGCAAGTGACTGTGACAGTTGAACCAGGTCGCCGAGGTCTTGTGATGAGTCAGTGCAAGCTATAGACAAAGATACTTAACTTCCCTGTTGTATGCTCCGCTGACCAAGCTTGAACAAACTTTAATGTATTCATTTCGTACTTTCAATAGTGTTATCTACGGCGGCGTATTAGGGCCACGGTGAAATTTTTTTTGGTGTCAATATCTCCTACGTAGGACTTGCTATCACCTACGTAAGACTTACTATCTCCTACGTAGGACTTAATATAGAAAGTCCTACATAGGTGATAATAAGTCCTACGTAGGAGATAATAAGTCCAACGTAGGCGATATTAAGTCCTACGTAGGAGATAATAAGTAAGGAGATAATAAGTCCTACATTTTTCACCGTGGCCCTAATACGCTTCCGTAGTTATCGCTATATTCACCCCGACACAGTTGCTGTCATTGCCGCTGTAGCAGAACTTCACTTTGCACTCGAACAGCAAGGTGTCATGATCGGCGAACCTGAACGCTGGGAAAACGCTAGTCTGCGCTACAGCGCCATCTGGTAGCAAACCCGTGAAAGGGGAGATAAGATGTAACCCGGAAGGACAGCTACGGAGAAAATAAAAATATTTTATATTACAGTCAAAGATAAAAAATATATATATTACAGTCAAAGATAAAAATAAAGTTTATGTTACAGTCAAAGATATTATGTTACACCAGTTATATGCACTGTAGCACCTAGCAAGAGTGGGTCTGCTTCAACATAAAATCATCATGAGTAATACCTTCCAGATATCTGTATTAACCTACTACGATAATGCGTAATATCTTCCCAAGATAATGCGTAATAACTTCCCTCATAATGTGTAATACGTTCCCCATACCTTCCTAAGATAGTCCGCAGATCTGTCATGACAAAAAAGTGCATCTGCAAATATAATTTGCATTTAATACTGACTTCCTTCAATAAATACATGTACGTGGGACATTATTCTGTATACCATTAGCTATGGTGCCTGTTTGGTACATGATATGCTAGTCTGCGATGTCTGGACTTGAGATGACCCTAGACTATGCTTCACAGTACAATATGTCTACATATAAAAAAGATGTTTTTAGAAATATATGATTTTTGAGATAACCCTCGACTTGTAACACTTAACAGTGCAATATATCTCAAAATTCCTATATTTGTTTTTTTTAAAAAAAACTTTAATCCTCGCAGTGACACGAATGCCTGTGTTGCCAAATGCACTTGATATTCTACTGATAAATCAACCATGTTATAGATGTCATACTGAAGGTTAAATAGCCGAAAGGAACATAATGACTTTACCCGTCTGGCATCGTCAGAGACACAATCGGCTCCGTATCACGACCTGCTCGTGCAATGCAGTTTGTCAGTCGAAGTCCAGTAGCAACTGCAATTCACATCACCGTATGTCAAACACACACTGGTAATGCGACAAATTTGTTACCGTTGGAAATTACAATATATCAGGTTTTATGTTTGATTACAATTCACAGAGTAGTTTGGAGTAAGTGAGTGAGTTTTCACTGCACTCAGCAATATTTCAGCTGCTAGTATATGATGGATGTCTGTAAATAATCGAGTCTAGATCAGACACGCCAGTGATCAACGAGCATCTATTCAAATGGGATACAACGGTAGATGTCAACTAAGTCAGGGATGCCGTAATTCGTCTCCAAAGAGAAGCATTCATTTGGTTACTGAAGATCAATCGTAACCCGGATCTTCATGGGTGACCCGTTATTGAACTGCACGAGTGCTTTCCATAACACTGATTCCTTATTTTCCACAACACGTGAAGCCACTTCCTACCTTTCATTGACGTGTTTTAGTTTACGTTCAGGTTGTCACCCTCTTCTCACTCACTCACATTCTGTATAAAATGGTACCTAGCGGAGTGGTACCAACACATTTTTGCATGTTTCTCACAATACACTGCACCAGTATCCAGACTGCTCGTTACTCACCCGTATCCGTTAGTTGGGCTGTCAACCTGACCTCCTCCCCGACGGATATTTCCGTCACAACATCACCGCCTGGAGTGGTCAGGAACAGCAAGGCGCTGGGCGTCAGTCTGGTTGCTGGGTCAGACAGGGTCGACCTACACAGGTACATGGTGAAATATGTTTTATATATTATGCATGTTTTTTCCATGATGCTCATTACAGTACTGATGAATTGATATGACATTTATCACAACTATGAACTTGTCTTTAGCGACACGCTGCCTATACATGTGGCATAACACTAAGTCTTACATCGCTGTTTATTATACAGGAAACTGACAATAACATCGTATCATCATGATGAGGATGAGCTTGATGTTGGTGACTGATGATGATGATGATGATGATGATACATGTTGATGATGATGATGTTACTGCTGCTGATGCGGATCATGATGAGGAGGAGGTGGAGGATGGTGTTTTATGATGATGATGAGTGAGTGAGTTTAGTTTTACGCCGCACTTAGCAATATTTCAGCTATATGGCGGCGGTCTGTAAATAATCGAGTCTGGACCAGACAATCCAGTGATCAAGTGTATGGCCATCGATCTGCGCAGTTGAAAACCGATGACAAGAAGAAGAAGAAGTAGTAGAAGAAGAAGAAAAAGAAGAAGATTATGATGATGATGATGATGATGATGATGATGATGATGATGATGGTGGTGGTGGTGGTGGTGGTAATCCAGTGGAGGCCTGCATGTGATTACAATGCGCAAATTGTACACGTGTATATGTGTAACATAGTATACAACCGTTCATGTATCTCCGACATTTCAAAATCATCAAGCCTGCCTTACATATGCTCTGCAATGTATATGTTATAATACATGTGAGTGGCTTTTTCGTGCGTGAAAGGTGAACGGCATACCCTTTCACTCTCACTTGGGTCGAGGTCATTGTCTCCATTGATTCGCTGCTATAGTTACACGTAAGTTTATAGATGACGTCATCTCCGGTTACAAGAGGGTAGGTTTGTTGTACGAGGATTGTACTCTCATATACGTCGTCATTTACTGTCTGAAAACCAGAAAGGTGAGTTCAGGATGTGATATATGTTTTGGAAACATACCATTTATTACTGAAACAAAAGAATGTGTAAATATGCAGGTAACATGCCTTGATTCCACAGTTTTGTTCACTGGTGTGAACGTCTATAGCCAAAACAAATGCATCTCCGGAAACACCCGATCCTCTCCCGAAGTTTGCCGACTTTGAACATGTGCCTCTGTGCCCCACAGCGTAGATGTCGAATGGGGAGGTGTCGCTCTGACTGTACGAGAACAGAATGGTGCTGGGAGCTTGACATGTGTATGACGCATTACGAGAGGCCTGAAAGACAAACGAGTTTGTGTCTGTTGGAATAATTTGTACATAACACACATACACGTATATGTACAACATACTTACACAAATAACATTATGTCGAAGTCAAACGTCCGCTTATCTCGAGGAAAAACCTTGATCCCTGCCTATCTTTAGTCATATTTTTGTGTTTGTGATGTCTGATATCTTGAAGTATTTGAAGTCCCGTAAACTTGGACCTCTGTGTTTTACTGTCATTATTTTCAAGTTAATTATAATTTTAAAAAAACCCAAACCAAACAAACAAACAAAACACACACGCAGTGTGCATGATATTAACTCTGTTCCAACTCTCCCAGCAAGTGTTTGTTTTATGCAGTTTTGGTTACATGGTGTTTTGAAATGGTGTACAGGGCTGTAAGACCTTACGAATTTGCAAGGGTTCTACATTCCCGTGCACCCTTTCAAAACATTTTGTAAGAAATGTATTGCTCTTTAAACATCTTTATTTAGCTTGTCTTTAAACCAACATCCAACAGAATAACAAACAACGATAAACTATATGATATATGTTTCATCAAACAGTCAGCTGTCATGGCTTATTTGCACAGTGTACTCAGGTATGACATAACATCCGATCTTCAGATTTAATGCAAATTTATAACCGCAAAAGCATCTTAAAGGTAATAAGGCCTGTTATAATCTTGAAAAGATATGCATTGATCACAAAATGTAGAATGAAGTACCTGGATAGAAGAGAGATTTAAGCTGCACTCCGCGGAGAATTCGGTGTTATTTGCCTGTGCACTTCCGCCAGCGAAAATAACCACCACTTGAAGCCTGTACAGATTTGGACCAATTTTCTGTAAAAAAGGTTTCATCGTATTTTTATTGTCTAAACTATATAATTGTGAATTGCTGGCAGGAAACATAATTAAAGTTAATGTCACGATAAGTCTCGGACTCTTACTTACCTCAACGCCACAGTCTGGCTTCTGATTGGCTAATCCTTCAGACAGGTCAACTGTCAGGATGTAGGGGTCAGTGAATGACCCTGACCCTGAGACTATTCCTGCACTGAGACTACATGTCGAACGTCGATTGGTGGCGTAAACGTCACTTGGTTCAAGGTCACTGGTAGAATACACAAACTGGAGTATATTTGCTGTCTTGTCACATCGTGGAAAGGCTGAATAATAATAGGACATCGGTGATTGATAGTTAACATGGAACTATATCAATACCTAATACAATGCAGAAACCGTGACGATCTGGCTGTCTGGCTTAGAATTGGTCTTCAGTAACAAATGCATATCGTAAGAGGCGACTAACGGGATCTGGTGGTCAGGGTCACTGCCTTGGTTGATGCATCCCATCGTCTCCCATTTGCGTAGATCGATACTCATGATGTGAGTCACTTAATTATCAGGTCCAGACCACCATATAGCTGGAGTATTGCTCAGTGTGGCGTTAAACAATTCGTAAGCAAACTCACTTTGATCTGAAACTATTTATACTCACTAATTACTCTGCTATCAGTCACCTGAAAACAAATAAAGTCTGTAAAAATGCAGAAAATACTGTTCCAAGCAAGATAAGAAATCCATTCCGACTGGCAATCTGCTAACGAGAGAGAGTTTATTATTCTGTTCAAACTGTATTAGAATAATGTGATCACGAATCACAAGGAATATTGTTGATAACAGGAGTTCGTGAAAAGAAGATTGTATCCTAGTCCATCAGCTATTGGCTTGCGTCAAAACACCTGCAAAACCAGGTTTCTTCCCCATAAACATCTCTCCAAAAACATAACACCCTACATATTCCGCTCTCTTATTCATCCAAACCTTATCGGACAGTTTGATTTCATGAAATATGTTAGTTTAAGACCTTTGTCACCAGTATGTCAGGTAAATGGCAGTACGGTAAACCAATGACTGACAATGTAAATACCGGAATACAGTAACAAGTCCACGTTCATGACCATCCGATCCCCTGATTCTTCTCTTACGACAGGCACGATATGCGGGGAATCCTTTTCGTAACTGGATTCCCCAACGGCTGTTATTCCACTTTAAACTGTCAGTCACCATTGAGTTTCAAAGTAATTTAAAATATCAATCTACAGCGGACACTTATTTGAAGAAATTATCGTCTTACCATAGCTGTGAACATCAGCAGCAGGGTGACTGCGACGATGTTTTGAAGCATCACGACCTTCCAGTTGTCACTGGAATCACGGAAATAGCAGCCGCGATCAGAGTAGGTGTACATGGGTGTATATGTTAAGTTAGTATATACCATGGTATGTATATACCACTAGGTGTCACATATAAAGTCAGCATATACCAGTAGGTGTCACATGTAAAGTCAGCATTAACTGCATGTGTCGCATGTAAAGTCAGCACAGACCACAGGTGTCTCATGTAAAGTTAGCATATGCTACATGTGTCACATATAAAGTCAGCATATACCACAGGTATCACATGTAAAGTCAGCATATACCAGTAGGTGTCACATATACAGTCAGCATATACCAGTAGGTGTCACATATACAGTCAGCATATACCACAGGTGTCACGTATACAGTCAGCATATACCAGTAGGTGTCACATGTAAAGTCAGCATATACCAGTAGGTGTCACATATACAGTCAGCATATACCACAGGTGTCACATATACAGTCAGCATATACCACAGGTGTCACATGTAAAGTCAGCATATACCAGTAGGTGTCACATATACAGTCAGCATAACACAGGTGTCACATGTAAAGTCAGCATATACCAGTAGGTGTCACATATACAGTCAGCATACCACAGGTGTCACATGTAAAGTCAGCATACCACAGGTGTCACATGTAAAGTCAGCATATACCACAGGTGTCGCGTGTCAGCTAAATCTGCAGGTGTCACAAGTAAAGTCAGATAAAGCTGCAGGCATCACACATACAGCCAGTGTTTACAGTGGGTATAACAGGTAAAGTTTATAGGTCTGTCACAAGTAAAGACACAAGTGAAGTTATTGTTGATTGCGTCACAGGTAAACTGATATGTAGCTCATATTATTTACAATGGAAACATTACTGTAGATGGAGTGAGTAAGTTTACGCCGCTTTAAGCAATATCCCAGAACTATCACGGCGCCAAAGCAGTGAGTTTCACGTATTGTGCGCACTGTCGGTGGAACATCTGAAGCATCATTAAAGTGAGGTTAAAGGTCTCACTCGTCACCCCGAAGACCCAGGTTGTATTCTCCACTTGGGTAAAATATGCGAAGCCCATTTTATGGTAACCCTCGCCGTGAAATTGTTGAATATTGCTAAAGGCGGTGTAAAACTGATCTTTTTCTCATCTTACCTTTCTGATTATGTTTTATGTTCCTTGGTGACTGATACTTCATTTGGCGCCCGTGTTGAATTATGAATCTCGCCGAGAAACTGGCTGAATTTAATTGTCATTGCAGAGCCTGTACCCCTATGGGTGTGGCATCACACCCTCCTCCCGCCTTAATATAATAAACCTATCATTTGCCAAATCTCCGTTAACGACAACCATCTACATTCATAAGAGTAAAATGCACACACAGATTGCACGATTCCTTTAACAATAAACATCAATTCAGCTAAGGTATACTTAATTTAATGTTACAGAGGTGTCTACCGGGTGTTTAGTTTGACATGAGATACCCCTGTATAACGGTCTGATCAAAGGAAAATCAACAAGGGAGACTTGCCACATCAACAAGCTCTGCTATGCAATAGCCCCAGGCGTGTGAGGCGGTGACACTGACATGAACTGGCTAGGACGCTAGTGTTAGTTTGTCTTAAGTATAAATTAAGGGAAATGTCTCCCACAACCTATGTGAGTGGCTAATGCAACACAAATGTATGTACAATACATGTATTGTATTGGGCGAGACTTGGAGACCCCCCCCCCCCCCCCCCCCAACACACACACACATACACACACACACACCTGTCGTTCTCTGTTAAACAGTTCCGTATGACCATCGAGTTTGTTGTACATTTGACCGGTTACGATTTATTTTGAAACGTTGTAGCAAAACTATTTAAAACGGAAACAGGGATTACATACTTGTTAAATCTGCGGAAATTCATTTTGCGATCTGTAAGAGTGAAGATTGGTATGTTGAAGGAGTGACTGAAAAGGACGAAGAATAACGGTGTAAATGGCGACTGTTGCCTACCAGGTCTTCAAACTCATGACTGAATTTATTAGTGGTTTCATGTTTGTTTCATTCCAATACGTAAGGTAATGTCTACACCATTATTGTATGCACTTTTGCAAACATATTTATGTTTTAATCCATGACCTGTTGAATATGTACACATGTGTCTCATAAGCCATTTATTGACTGGATCTTCACTGTCAATTGCATCACGTTTTAATATTGTATGTACTCGTAGAGTTGTTAAGTGTGAAATAAATAATTTATCCTCTTCTTAATTTATAGGCTATTAGGGGTCGTACATGAAAGGAAAGTACACAAAGAAATGATCTATGGTTAAAGGCAGCAATAAAATTCTACAATAAAATGTCAAGATTTTCCTTTCTGCTGCGACTTTAAAGGACTCGTGTACATGACGCTTGTTACCTCACTCTTAAATGTCGCTTTCTGATTGGCTTAGCGCTCTTCTGTTATTTCCAGTGTACAGCGATTACATGCGAGCAACATTTCTATGTACCGCGATGGTTATGCCGAACTCATTTGGTACTTCATGGCAGTAATTCTTTATCTCGAATACCATTGAATCAAGCATGATGTAAGGAAATTACCGATGTTTTGTGAATGCAAATCAACGAAAGGGAGATAACTATAAATCTGTTCTACTTGCATGCAAAATCTAGCATTAAACAATTACAGATATGCTTAAAACAATTCAGAACTGAATCTGGGGTGTTCGGTAATTATATAAGATAAATACATTGTTCACTGGTCTCTCGGGGCCCATGGGTTGATGTACCCTCTATGTTTGCATGTGTACTACTTGCCTTACGAGCTCAGGGAACATACCCAAACATGGAGGGCACATAAACCCATCTGCCCCTCGGGACCAGTGAACAACTTATAATGTCACTCAAAGTTTCCTCTAGGTGAATATTCGGATTTGTCCATCTTAGGAAACTCCCAGTAAATTGGTACTATATTTTTCATTGTCTTGATACGAATGTGTCGAAACGATTGTGTCTTAACCATGGTTGTCTTGAAATCAGTTCATAGTTCAACTAATGTGAAACGTACACTGTTTAATCGGAGCGAACACAAGCTCACAACTGAGTTAAAAAACATAGTATTATAAAAGTTCGTATGTGTAGCAAGTTTAATTGACAGTCGAATAGAGACGTGATTATAGAACACGGAGAACAGCAATGATAGAAGACTTAAACTGAAAGCCTTAATCCACTATTCGGTGCACAGAAACGAAAAGACAGTATAATATGATAGCAATGATAATAATAACAGCTATTTATAAAGCGAATGTTCCTACGAACATGTTCCTTGCGAATGCCCAAGGCTTTAACACATTATTAACCCGGATAACCCAAGCTGCCAAAAAGGTTAACGGACATATATGACTTATCTCATATTGTACCCATTTACTGCTGGGAGAATAGACTAAGGAAATTCAGGAACTAGGCAGGTGCCAAAGGTGAGGTAGTTCGTTGAGGGACAGGACTGACAGTCACCCATCCAAGGACTCTCCGCGATCAACCTTGCTTAACTGATTTGCCGTTTGGGTTTTATGTACAGGACCACAAAACACAACTATATGTATCCATTTAACTCTGCAATTGATGTAATAAAATTATGAATGCCATAAAGCTAGATATGTGTTTGCATACTTAAAATTTGTTGTGACTCATCCAACTCCAGACAAAAGGATCGTTAAATACACACATCAGCCTTATCATTTCAGAAATGTTCCTAGTCATCTGTATAATTATTCCGTGGAGCCTTTTATGTTTTTATGTTTTCGTGAAATGACGTTTGGGAAACCACATCACGAACCTACAAATGCAGACATATAATTTTATTGTTTGCGTACACGTTATCTACGTAACACTTATCACTTTCCTGCTACACTGACACGTTTCTATTCATCCTTTGTTCTAAGGATTTCTAACAGTTTTCTCCCTGAAAAACAAGAGGAAAATACTGACGGGTACGTGAGACAGGTAGGCGAGGGCCCGATGTGTAGGAATGATGGGCTCCCAGAATTTATAGCAACCTGTTTATTGAATTAAATAGATTTTACCTGCCTTGTGTCAAGAATCCCACTGTACTAAAGCTTGATGTGAAAATTCATGTACATTTCTACTTGGTATATGTGCCTTGACCGAGGGCCTTATGTTGTCAGACAAGTGTAACCAAGTGGTTATAGACTTTTCTCATGTCTCCAGGGGTATGTCGAAGGTTCAGGCATTTACTCGTCATGCCGATGACCCGAGGTTGATTCCCCCAACGTGTGAATACCGTTTCGGGCGTCTACAGGCATGATATTGCTAAAACATTGCTAAAAGTCGTGTAAGACTACACTCACTCACTCTCGTCTGTCCACTCTCACGGTTTCAATTTCGAATATTGGTATGATGTGTTATGCTGATCTCTTCTGTCACAAATACAAAATTAATGAAACCCTGCATAGTCGTGTCACTGAAGTATCTGGACCTTTTAATAGGGCCCCCGGTCGAAGCAGTCCATAGATACACAGCGTGCTGTCAGAATGGCTGTAATGTTCTCACGACATACATGGCGGTGTTTTTACTTCTGATGTTCAAGTGTCATCAAATGAATGTTATGTTCCGTTGTGAAGGTGTGCACATACCATGGCTCCTAACGCGGGGATGAAACTAAGCCGAAATCGGCCAGTGGTTTACCCTGGTTAGATGTCTATCAGATGTTACGACGTTACGGCCACATGGACGTAGTGGAGTACATCATAATGTGTCCCTATATAGAATAATTACTGAGAATTACACTTTGTCATGCTCACATGTGCTGAAAAGGAAACCTATGGGCTAACGGCGCCTGTACGTTTGGGTGACATTAACGTTGCGCGTATTCATGTGTTTATAAATCCTTACCGCTCAGTAGATAAGTATTGAATAACAGCGTAACAAGCACAATGCTTCACAGAGAGACTGTATTTCACAAACAAATGCTCCACTGAGATCTCAGTAAGTAACTACAAAGATTCATTACAAATAGCCTACATGCAGCTAACACGATACACCACAGAGAACCCAGTCGTTGTTATATGTACTCCATAGATAGTTAATGTGTAACTGGCATAATATTCCATAGAGATCTTACAGGCAACTGACAAAATATCCCATAGAGTTTACAAGTCACTGACAAAATATTCCATAGAGATCTTACAGGCAACTGACAAAATATCCCATAGAGTTTACAAGTAACTGACAAAATATTCCATAGAGATTTTACAGGCAACTGACAAAATATCCCATAGAGTTTACAGGTAACTGACAAAATATTCCATAGAGATCTTACAGGCAACTGACAAAATATCCCATAGAGTTTACAAGTAACTGACAAAATATTCCATGGAAAGCTTTCATGTAACTGACACAATAACCCATCGAGGGCTGACGTGATACGTGAAGCTAACACAATATCCAATAGAACGTTGGCATGTAACTGACTCAATAACCCATCGAGGGCTCACGTGAAGCTAACACAATGTCCCACAGTGTGTTTGCATGTAACTGGCACAATAACACATTGAGAGAATACTTGAAACTCACACAATATCCCATAGACAGTTTACATGTAACTAACGCAATCTCACACAGGGAACGTATATGAATCTAATACAATGCTCCACAGATAATTTACTTGTAGCTAATATACTGCACTTTAGGGAGCTTACATGTAGCTTTCACAATATCCACAAAGAACCTACATGTTAGGAACACAATTTGCTAATACTTACTCTGCCCTAATACTCCACGGAGCATGAACATGCGACTTATAAAACACATTACAGAACCTTCTTTAGATCTTAGGGTGCAAAACCAGTGTTAACTAAGACAAAATAGCAGAGCATATAACAAGTTTGAAAGTGTATAGCCACATGTATAACCACATATACACACGTAACTCTAGTTGCAAATACTAACTGCAAATTGCTTAAAGTATATGTATCATCGTGCGAATCGACAGTGTTTCCATGCTTGGCGTGTTCGTTGACATAGGGCCTTTTCTGAATGTAGAGGAGAACGCTGAAGGTATCTCATTGTGTTTGCAGCCTTGTAGGTTTCCGTGACAGGGACAATGGTGGGAATTTCCCTCCTGTTAAGAAAACTAAGTCGTAGAACCTGTTTGTAATTTAAACCTGCATGTACTGTTTGGGTTTCGGCTAATGTACAGCCGAGGATGAATGCATACACGGGATCATCTGATAAGATTAATTGAGTATTTTCCGTCCACAGATAGAGCTGATTTAATGATTTGACACTGAGTGCACATGTAATATGACGGGAACAACTAAATAAAATGTCAGCAACAGCAATATTCGGTCATCTGTAATATGTCAGCAACAAGAAAATACAGTCATCTGTAATATTTTAGAAACAACAATGTACAGTCATCTATGATCTGTAGGCAACAACAATATACGGTCATGTATAATATGTCAACGGCAACAATATACAAATGACCCAGGTGACCGTGTTTGGCAGCTTGGCTCCGGACATTATCGATGACAGCAATAGAGAAACGACAATCTACTGGCATTTCACTTGTAAATTCAGAGAAAACAGAATATCAGCCATTAATATTCAGAGGAAACCAGTATGTTATCACTGCAGTTTACGAGTGCCAAGCCTGTATCAATGCACCCTTTCTTCTGCAAATGATATCTCAGATAATTATAATTTATTATTTTTATGTTTACTGAGGAAAGTGTGTAAGGGAAAATACGTTCACATTTATTACACTGAATTACCAATTCAGGGCGAGAGGCCTGTACATCTAATAGGAGCTATGGACAACAGAGTATAAGAAAATCTTTTCCTTGGAGTGAGTGAGTGAGTTTAGTTTTACGACGCACTCAGCAATATTCCAGCTATATTTGCGGCGGTCTGTAAATAATCGAGTCTGGACCAGACGATCCAGTGATCAGCGACATGAGCATCGATCTCAGCAATTGGGAACCGATGACATGTGCCAACCAAGTCAGCGAGCCTGACCACCCAATCCCGTTAGTCACCTCTTACGACAAGCATAGTCGCCTTTTGTGGCAAGCATGGGTTACTGAAGGCCTATTCTACCCCGGGACCTTCATGGGTCCTTTTCCTTGGAAGTGGATCCAGTCCATTATATCTAATATCTGTTCTTGGTTCCAGCTCGTGGACACTAGTGTTCGGAATTGGTTGAAATCTCACCTTTGATGATTGCTTCATTACCAACGGACAATCATCGAAAAGAAATGCTAACGTCATTTTTCAGATTTTCCTTTCCATGCTGTTATTGCAGATAAAGATAACATCATGCAACTTGCAACTATAATGTTATGACTAATATATCATGAACGTAATCTTCATGGAGTCTTCAAGAAATATTCAGTCATGCGGTTTCAGTTAGTATATTGGTCTCTAAGAAATAAACACGTTTTCAGGCCCTGACAACTTCGAAGGTGTGTTCCATCTTCAAGTGTTTCAGACACTAAAACAGTGGTTCCGAAATCATTTGTGTTCGATTATGAAAAACATGTAATCGATTGCTTGGTGTTTGGTCACACATTTAATCGGAACACCACTAGTGGACACCATCCCATACCTCATCTGAGCACAACACCCGTCTCCGCTCCCCACAATGTACTGATAATATAGTAATATGCCAATATATATCTTATGCAAAACCAATGTCTGTAAAAGGTAATTGCAAATATCATTCTTCAGGTTTCGATAGTCAGTGTGAATGATCAACATTTACTGGTGACAAGATAGTGCTGATGGTCAGCTTTGACTAATGAGAAGATAATGTGGATGATCAACATTAGTGGATGTGAAGATCGTGTGAATCATCAACATTTACAGGGGACGAGACAGTGTTGATGATCAACATTGACTGATGAAAAGATAGCTGGGTTCATCAACATCTACTGGTGACAAGACAGTGCTGATGCTGAACATTTACGGCTGACACACAGAGAAATATTCCCTAGACTTTAACAGTATCACGCAATGTGTCTATCCCATGTCCCACACATAAAAGAGACATCCTCTCTGTAGTTAGAGGTTAGTCTTACATACATCTGTGAGGTTACACCATGAAGATTTTACCACACTACAATACTGACTCACTGTTGACTCTAGCGGAACTGGTTTATATCTATGTGGTGAGCCAACCGTATAATGCCGGGTAAAACAGAGTCGAAGGCAACACCGAGTCACATTGCATAAAGACATAGGGTACCTGTTGAGAATAAAAGGAGGCACATTGGATCTACGCCTGCTTGGTGATACCTAAGCAGACATATTGACATGGTAACGTGAGAACCAGGAAGTATATATCTGAGTCACGAATTTCTTATCTAGAAAAAGCCGACGTTTGATTTGCTTGCGTTACACCAGCTAGTTGGCTGTAGAGAGACTGAATGAGGCAATCAGACTATTACGTGCACGTTTACTTATATCACGACATGACTAAAATAATGCCCATGTGTTTGGATATTTTGACTCATTCTATTTAAATATGTCACCAGTCATACATCCGTGTGGTTCTCTGTCACTAGTCATACATCCATGTGCGTCTCTGTCATCAGTCATACGTCACTGAGAGTCTCTGTCACTAGTCATCTATTTGTGTACGTCTCTGTCATCAGTCACCTATCTATGTGCGTCTCTGTCACCAGTCATCTATTGATGTGCGTCTTTGTGACCAGCCATACATCCATGTGCGTCTTTGTCACCAGCCATACATCCATGTGCGTCTCTGTCACCAACCATACATCCATGTGCATCTCTGTCACCAGCCATACATCCATGTACGCCTCTTTAATTTGCCGTGTAATGAGTAACGCCTCGTTTGCTTGTCATTTGATATTCTACCATCGGGAAATGGAGAACCTGATGAACTACTTCAAGCAGTTGCTTCATGTACCAATGCCTTTGGCATATGTCCTTGGCACCTCATTACTAATCGTAAATGTTTGGCATGTTTGACGTACTGTAACCCGTGGTTAGTGGTTGAAAGTACTGGTACAAGAACACTTCTTTTGCCCAACACAGCCTTTCGACACTGGCGGTGGAAGTATGTGTCGATTCTGTCAACCAGTCGTAAGGATCAGGCGACCAGGAAAATAACTTCTCGGAAGGGAGTATTAAATGCAATCGGATCATATGCTTTCACACTACAAAGCACAATGACTACTTGTGCCTAATACGTAATCAGTCCGGGTAATGATAGCCCGGATATTTTTGTCAAAACTGACTAATCTGGGGTAGGATCTGATACCCTCGATCTCTCAGGGCAGAGTTGGTCATCGACCTTACATGTTGGTTTGTATTGGCCCACAATTTGCTTATCACAGACTAGGAAATAACGCGAAAACCTACAACTCACGTTCTGCTAGGGAATTTTAAAACTGGCTATATGAGGGGAGCTTGAGATGTTAATGTCATAAATATATAATTTACCCTCTTCGCAACCGTTGGTGAGTGAGTGAGTGAGTTAATATTTTACGTCACATCGGCAATATCTCAGCCATATCGTGACGAGAACAACTAATATCAAAATCAATTATATGTCTACTATAAAACCTGTCAACAAAGGACAGTAAAACAACTAGAATATCACAAATGGAATTAAAACTAGCATGGAAAGTTAAAAATAACATCGCCATTTGGACAATACACTATAAAATCAGGCTATAGATCGCCAACAACTGAAGGTAGCTCACCATACTAGGACCATGGGGACTTACAGTACCTTTGCTACCTACATGGACCCTAGTTGGATTTACACCATCCCTTCAGCCGCTGGCGAGTGTACAATATGCTAGCCAAAATTAAAACAACAGGAATACTACGATTAAAAACAGTGGTAGACTTAAATTTACTATCAATGTTTTTGGACTTACGTACCCTCTCAGGAGGACAATAATTTTTTCGCAACCGTTGGTATAGTATGTTCCCGCAGCTCCTGGTATACAACAAAATATCCTCTATAATGATGATGAACTATTAAATGTTTGGGGCTGATGGACAATTCCTACATATGTGTATAATGAATTCGAGGTGGCTGAGAGGGTTAGACGGTTGATTTTGTGTGCTGGTGATTAGCTGCCTAAATTTGGGGACTTGGGTTCGAATCCTAGATGAAAGTACTAGGATCCGTACTATATTACTAAAGTTTATATAGATACATGTCAGAGTATCAGAGACACACAGGCCATGGACCAGACCAGATATGTGACAATAGTGCATCATTCCCATGGCGAAGACCTTAGTCCGAACAAGCGATCGAAGCACTTCGACTGTCTTTAGTAAATATTTTGCAGGAGTAGGACCATTTGAGGCTGATGTAGATTTGTGACACAAACTGACGTCGTATGCGGACGGCCAATGGTGTTGTCAACATGTTCAGTCAACTTCCTTGTTGGTTCACGGATAATGTCCTCGGCTGTGTAATTTGCTCAAAGCAGTAAACACTCAAAATAAAACGAATGTGAGCGGTTGAATAACTTACGTGAAGTCATCCATTCACGGTTGTCAAGTCAATATATCTGTAGATGGTACACAGAGTCTTGAAATGATAAAAGGGCCGTATCTAGTGTTTAGATAAAACGCATGTGTTTTTATACACCGCTATAGGTGGTTCTGAATATGCGTGTATGATGTTTTGCTAGGTTTAATACTTGACAGCTGTAGATACCTGGAGTACTCTTTTCGGTGTTCAGATAAAACATTGGCATGTACACTGCTCTCAGCGAATGTGAATGTTATGTCGTTTGGTATATTTCCTGACACTCTCTGGCTGCCAGGAATGTTTCTAGTGCGTAAATAGAAAACATACTAGGCACACTGCTGTTAGTAGCTCTAAACGTATGTGTACGGTATGGCGTTTGGTTTAATTCCTGAAGCTCTGTAGTCACAAGGAGTCTATCTAATGTTACAAAAATTAAGACAAAAACCTGCTATGTTTACTGCTATGCTTACTGCTATGGGTTGCCATTGACTTCGGTGTACAGTGTTTCGTTCGGTATATTTTCCCGACCCTCTGTAGATATAAGGGGTAGTTGTTAGCGTTCAGATAAAACGTCTATTAGGTACCCTGCTGTACCTGGTTCTAAACGTAAGTCCACGACAGTTCGTTCGACTTGGTACTTGGGTTAATGACTAGTTTCATAGTTATAGGAAACTCACCCAGGAGTTATTTCATCTCGCAAAATATGCACATATCCTCTTGTCGATCAGTAATTCTATTTATCGATTGCCAGTTCAAATGTATACGCAAAGTAAAGAGTTTTGACACTGGGGCTCAGAGCATGCAAAACCAATTAAAGCTGAGCATTACAACAACAGGTGCGATATTAGGCCTTTACGCTGCACGTTTCAATAGATGAACCCAGCCTCGAACAGTTTACATATATACCAGGTTGAATAGCATGTCAAACAATTACTGCAGTGGAGAAATCTCGACGTAAAGGCGTGAGTCAATGTGGAATCTGACAAGTAACATAGTCAAGTTCCGCTCTCCAAATCCAGCCCAAAGTTGTCACAATAAGAAAGACAATGTCTCTTCTAGGATTCTATGGGTCTCTCGGCTTCCTGTGGAAGCTCAAAGGTTGGTCGTTGTTATTGGTGTTGTTTAACGCCTAACTCAGCAATATTGCGGCTGTATGGCGACGGTCTTTGGATAATCTATTTTGGACCAGACATTCACGTGATTGTTATTATGAACATCGATCTGCGCATTTAGGACACGAAGACATGTGTCAAACAAATAGAGTTAATGGCGTTAGTCTCCTCTTTCGACGTGGGCGGTGGGATAGCTTAGAGGATAAGTGTTCTCTCGTCACGTCGAAGACCCTGGTTCGATTCCCTACATGGGTACAATGCGTTCAAGTCCATTTCTGGTATGTTATTGCTGGAATATTGCTAAGGCAGCGAAACATTAATTTTACTGTTTCACACCTCTTCCGACAAGCATAGACTACTGAAAACCAGTACCAACCCGGATCTTCCAGCTTAGATCTTCCAACCCAGATCTTTCAACCCAGATCTTCCAACCCGGATCTTCCAGCCCAGATCTTCCAATCCGGATCTTAAAGCTCAAATCTTACAGCCCAGATCTTCCAACTCGGATCTTCCAACCCAGATCTTCCAACCCAGATCTTCCATTACAAAGGGTCATTATCACATTTTCACACTATCGATGTAATTAATGTTGCATGTACATGTGTTTGTTTGTTCGTTGTCTAAAACTGCACAAATCAGCATTCAATAATCAACAGCATCAGCATTGATCTAGGCAGCTCATGTTTAATCGCCTCATGTGAGAAGCATGGATTGTTCTTTAAAACAATTCTAACTCGTATTTTCGTGACAATGAACAACGGTCATGAGGTCATATTTCCATTAGCTTGGCACGGATGTGGTGTGAAGCGTGATTCTTTATGTAGAGAAGTCTTTATGCCTTAATCATCTACCATTTGGAGCGGAACAAATGTTCCGCAGTATATGACATACACGATTTCAGCGAACATTTTGTGAACAGCTGACTTCCTTTTCCACCTCCTTTCAAGTCCACCTGACAACAATGGCCTTTGGTGTGGAAAGCCTAGTGGATTTCCCCCTGAAGATGGCATTTGTCACCAGCATACCATGCTTGTCGAAAGAGGTGACTTACGGGATCGGGTGGTCAGACTTGCTGACTTGGTTGACATATGTCATCGCATCCGTATTGCGTAGAACGATACTCATGGAGTTTCTCACTGGATTGTCTGGTCCAGACCCGATTACAAAAATCAGTCATATAGCCGCGTGATTGCTCAGTGCGGCGTTAACAACGACCAAACCAAACATCTAGTGTATATCACCGAGGGCTCTAAAAAGTCAAAATGGGTGTTGCATGTTTCCTTATATACTTTTCAAGAAAAATAGTGAATGAGTGGGTTTAGTTTTACGCCGCATTTAGCAATAATACAGCTATATGGCGGCGGTCTGTAAATAATCGAGTCTGGACCAGACAATCCAGTGATCAAGAGCATGAGCATCGATCTGCACAATTGGAAACTGATGACATGTGTCAACCAAGTCAGCCAGTCTGACCACCATTCAGGGGAAACCTGAATTATCATAAGAAATATTAGCGTAAACAAAACTTTCAAGGATAGACGTCTTTTTGTATGTGTGTGGAAAGGGCCAATACTCTGTGGCAGGGTCTGCTCACTCCAGCCTCCATCCTCGCCACACAGGGTAACATGTACCAGCTCCTGACGTGGTTGTGTGTGACGAGGTTGTGTGTGACGTGGTTGTGTGTGACATTGTACTGGGTTGGACGCTCTATCAACGTCAATACGGCCAGTATAACATCATTGGTCAAGCTGGGTCGTATTTTACGCTCAACAGAACATCATCATGTGGACGATGATATTGTTTAATTCGAGTGCGGGCTGCTCTCCAGGTTTTGGCGATTGGGAGGCCTTGTGGAGAAAGCGTTCATTCATCACACTGAAAACCTGGGTTTCATTCTCCACATGGGTTCTGTGTTAGATGGCAATTTAAGGTGTCCCTCCTCTTGATATTGCTGAAGTAGTGCTGTGAACGACGTTAAATCATTCTGATTCTTCATGTAGATTTATACAGCGGTGTCAGGGTGAACAACAATTTTGAAAGCCATTGACTGAGAAGACACGGGACAAGTCATGTTGATGCTACAGTAACGATTTTAACCAGGAAGATGTAATGCAGATTAACACAGACCCTAGACATTAGATGTTTTCACAGGGCGCCACTGATATGACACACAGGAAGCAGGAAGTATGTACATACAGAGAGTAGGTAGGAGCACATGGAAAGATGTAGATACACATTCAAAACAGATCATGCATTAATTTCCTTTCTGGTAAGGTGATAAAAAAATGCATCATATTATCAGATACTGCGCATATAGGACAACGTTAGCTATGCATGCAACTCTCTAAGTTACAGTTATAATCAATCGGTCAATCAATCAATCAACCCATGCACCCATCCAGCCTGGGAGTATATCCCAATAATACTGCTAAGGCGGTGACATGTATAATCTTGGTCAGACAACGTAATTCTAACAATAACCTGTATGAACTACTACAGAACCACAGCCATTCTCTAATGATCTAGACATGTCTAGGTGATGCTATACGCAAGCAACTAGAACCAACATGTAACATAATAAAAAAATACTACATGTTATATGTGCCCTATGTCATCCTTTCAGAAGAAAATCATTTTGGGGATACTGTACATGTTGCAAATCATTATCGTAATGATTAATTATTTTCTTTATATGAGTTCTATGTTTTTCAGCGACTTGCTTTGGGTATATATTGACATCTCTTCTGGGTTACATCCTGCTTTAAACCTACGTTAGATGATCGTCAGGTGAAATTTTAATGTGAAACATCAGATCTCTGATCACGAAATGCTCACGAGCAGCCTCAGTCTTCCTGCTTTGCTGTCGTGACGGTTTAACCATTATACTTTCTCCAAAAAGAAACGCTTAGATGATATAGATATATGAAATTTCAAATATTTTTTATTATTGTTTGTTATAACATCGACATTATAATGCTGGTTTGTGAAACTGCTCAAAGCAAAAACTTTAATGCACTTTTACGTTCGAAGGTGTCAATTTGCACAAGACCGTCATGGGTGAAACTGTCTTAAAGAAAAAGCGTGCATTATGCACGTGTAGTTCTGTGAAACCGTGAGCAGGCACATTGCCTGCCCTAAAGCCGTTGTGCCCCTAGACATTAACTGACCTTGTTTGGGCTAAATGAAAGCACATCGTTATGCCCCGTCTCACTGCTGTAAATCGTAACTTTGCCGTTGGACAACAGGTGGTTGTGGAAGATCAGGAGGAAACAAAAAGGCATAACCAATAATTTGTTTGTTGGTTAACGCCTAACAACAATGTTCCAGTTTTATGACGCTTCAGTAAATAATCGAGTCTGGGCCGGACAGTCCACTGATCAACAAAATGAGCATCGATCCACGCAATTTGGATACAATATCATGTCTTGACCACGTCGATCTAAACACCCAGTCTCCTGAGTTGCCTCATAAAACAAGCATGGCTTGCTGAAGCAAGACCGGACAACAGTGACATGATGGTTGTTGAAAGTCCTTTAATGAAGGGGAACCTTCTCTCTGATTATCATTCGTCAATACAACATTATCCATTTTGCCGACATATTTGGAGAATGTCTGCTTTAGGTGCTAGGAAACCACAAAATGACAAGGTAGAGCATTCACTGATTGTCTTAACATGATAAAAGAGATTTTAATTATTTTTGTATCGATACATGTGCAGAAGTTCTGCTACACTTTAGATAAAACTATTTTCTAGAAATAGGTTGGCTTGGCCAAATAGGGTTCAGGTACTTTCACATATTTTTAAAATGTCTGCTGCTGAGCATACGTCGGAAAACGTGGCACCACAAGCAGAAACACTGAGGCATTGCCTAAGGTATCTCAGTAGTCAACTGTGACTATCCAGTGGGATTTATGGGAGAATCCTATACAAGTAATAATTTGTATGAAGACTTAATTGCTATGCATATCTTATTATGCATTGATTAATTATTTGCATCCATGTAAGTACAGTTTATTGTAGACCCATGAAAGTGTAGTGTAGCATACCTCACTGTATAGAATATTGTGAATGTCCCTGCAAAGTTTAAATTTGTGAAACTCCATGTTGAAAAGAGTTAGGGAGAAGAACAAGAATACTAGCCCGTCCACACTACACGACTAATTAATTCGAATGGTCCAGACTACAATCCGTCTTCTTCTACCCACACTTTCGTTAGAGGCAACAAACGGGATCGGGTGATCTGGCTCGCTGACTTGGTTGACACATGTCATTGTATCTCAGTTGCGCAGATCGATGGTACTGATTACTGGACTGTCTACCGATGCAATATAGCATGGATATTCATGTGTACGGCGTTAAGAAAACAAACAAGCATCCGACGACACCCTCATCCCAATCTCTATCCAAATCTAAACTAGATATGTGTGGAAGTCGTGTGACATCAGATATCTACACCTTTACCACTGGCACTGAAGCGTGACTCATTTAGTAACACAGATGGGAGAGCGGTGAGGGGAAGGTGGTGGGATGTAACTTAATATTACTTCCTCGTTGTTGCGTATAGCTTGTCTGTGCACCACTCGAAGTCTACAGTCCCAGTGTACCTGCTGTGCAATTTACATCCTGGATTAAGGAACAGAGCTGGTGCTGGCTCTACTTTGTGTCCAGAATGAAGATAAACTACATCTTGCAGCTGCTAATTCTGGTCGGTTTGCTTGACTTCAGTATCCAGTGGACTGGGTAAGTTATCAGTTGTGATATGAACACTTTCAGTTTTCTTCCAAACCCAAAATATTCTTTTCTTGGAAAACTGGAATGTAACAACATAATGTCAGAGAAAGGTAGAGTTGTATTTGAACACTGTTGTTTCAAAGTCATAACAGTTTTGAAAAGAAAAGACACGCTGATGGTTTATGTTGAATGTTATTGCATATTTACTGTATACATTACACAGCACAGTACGCATTATTGGATATAATGATTTTGATGTACGATTCATTCGTAGAAATGTGTCTAATATTTCTTCAATAGTCAGAACACGATCGCGTGATTGTTCCATCTGGAATTGCAATGTTCCTGATCTCTACTGTATATTGAATGAATGGAAACACAAATGAGTCAGTGTTGGTGAATGTGTGAATGACGGTGCAATAAGTGTTGGTTAGTATGCGAATTAGGACACACTTGTGACAAGTATTGGCCAGTGAGTGGATGACACACACACATGCAAAAAGCACTGGACTATGTGTGAATACGAACACACACTTCTAATATGTATTGGTCTGTGTGTGGATAAGGTATCACTGGTCTCAAGTACTGGTCTCTGTGTGGATAACATGTATGTAGAAACTTCATTGGTTCGTGTTTATGGCCACACATACAGGAAGTGTTGGTCTGTGTGGAGATAAGAAAGCACGTGTTTAATCAGTATTAATCTCTGTGTATATAAGGATATACACATGTAATCAGTATTTGGTGTATGGATAAGGAAACACATATTTATCAGTATTGGCCTGTGTGTGGATCAGGAACACACGCATGTAATCAGTATTGATCTGTGTGTCGATAAGAAAACACACGTGCAATCAATATTGGTCTGTGTGTGGATAAAATAACATGTAATCAGTAACGGCCTGTGTGTGGATATTGAAAACACATATGTAATTAATATTGATCTGAGTGTGGATAACGAAACATACGTGTATTCAGTACTGGTCTGTGTGTATATAAGGTAACACACACGTATACAGTAAACGCCTGTGTGTGGCTAAGAAAAAAACCACGTGTAATCAGTATTGGTCTTGGTGTTGATAAGGAAACACGCAAGGACTCAATATCGTTGTTTTTCTGGGACAGTCATAGGTCAGGTTGCATGTTGAGATATTTATGTAATGTTGATTTACAATCTCCAGACAATATTCACATTTTAATCTGAAGTAGAAATGTATTTAACACACATGAAACATGACTCCAACGTTGTTCGCTACATGGATCAAAGCCGCTTTGTTTCTTCAGACTGTTCAACGAGGAAGTGTATCATGGTTCCATTCAACTATAAATAAACGACTAAATCTTGGTTGTGCTTGAACGATTCCAACCGTGATGTCTAACCTCGACATTACAGTGAACAGCTTTTTTTGTCGTAACTGGTTATTCAGGAGGTTCACCCAACGGTCTATGTGCGAGTATCCGTTCAAGCAATAGTCGAGCAACATCATATAATCTTACTGAGGACTTCAGCGTGAGAAAGTACGCTTTTCACCACCAGGCTGTTCCACCACCTCTTTTCCACCTGATTATAAACCCTTAGATAATTGTCTGCTGTATAAATTGTCAATATCGTGGCAATACATCAAGATGGCGCTGTCAAGTTTTGGTCATGCTATATATCTAGAATAGAAACAACTTTCTCTATTGCACCTACATATACAAAACGTTGTTTTGTGAATAATATTTTCATCATATATTTGCCCAAAGATTCTATGTTGTATGCACGCTTATACTTCTAATAGCACCCCGTCGGGTGGATGTTTGTTATTGTGGGGTGGCGGTGTAGCCAAGTGGTTAAAGCCTCCGCTCGTCACGCCGACCATGCTGGTTCGATTCCCCACATGGCTACAACGTCCGGGGCCCATTTCACATAACTCTCGTATACCTAATATCTCGTAACTTGTCTCGTAGCATTCGCACCTCTTGTACTGTAACATAGGAGGTATGAATGCCACGAGGACAGTTACGAGATCTTTGGCTCACGAAAGTTGTGTGAAAACTGCTTTCGTTCGTCACTCTTAAATCTCGGAGGCGATTCCCCACGTAGGTAGCTTCTTCTGGTGTCTCCAGCAGTGATGTTGTTGGAACAGTGCTGTAATAGTGCTGTAATAGTGCTGTAATAGTGCTGGACTGTGCTTAAAGCTACGGGAAACGTCCATCACTCACTTTCGCCGACCCAAACAGTCAACTCTGGTTGTGAAAGGTCACAAATGGCGATTTTATTACGTTTCATTCGGTTTTCTTTCCGCACACTGGCAGATCACTCGACTTTCTCTTTCATATTACAACTACTGAAACGTGATGTTCTTTAGATTGAAAATGCTTTGATTGAAAAAATATATGCTATCTGGTGTTATTCACAAACGTTTCATGACGTCACTCTTGCCCATATGGTTATTTATATGTGTATGTTTTGCAGGAATGTTTGTTCTCGGACAATCTGCAGATACATACGCGCGAGACGATGTGCATACAGGACCTGGCTAGGGTACGTGGATCCATTGATGTCAGTAACGTGCATGATTAGTAATAGAATGAAATACATGTTGCACATCTCTGTAGTATTCGACTTCATGCGTGGTCTGAAGAATGGACCATATGCTCAGAAAGACGAAGGTTTATTATAATTCATGTGATTCGTGGCATGTTTCAAGAGTCTACTAGTACAAAGACCACTTATATAGCGCACGGACATGCTCTAGGCGCAAACATTATTAATGGACATTATTACTCCATATAAAGAACGCTGCCTCTGAAGCGCAAGGGGGATAATAGACACATAACATTTCCCACTTGGTACCCATTTTCTGCAGGGTGAACAGAGGCAATTTTGATTAAACCCACTTGCAGCTTTGTATGACGTGATAAATGCGATATTAGTTTTATTTTTCTGTTCAGATGCTGCCGCTACGAGTGGTACTGGAAGCCGGCTTATGAGACTGTATATTTCTGCTGCTCTGGCTGGACAACCTCATCCTACCAGAACTGTAACCAACGTAAGACACCTGCTTGTCTGTAAATCATTAAGCAAGCCAAATGGTGACACTAAATACTCCTTTAGCCCAAATTTCTCGTTATTTTAATTTTTAAATTAGGTTTTAAAATTATACATTTTTTTCAAAAACAGCTAAAGCATCTTCTATTGTTTTCTCGAAATGCTAGAGATCTTTTTTCTTGGTATTTGACAAATATTTTCTTGTGATTTCGATTTTTGTTTTCTTTCGAAGTAGGTTTTCAAAACTTACAAAAATCGAAATAATCACCAAAGTGATTTGAAGATACCCGAATTTCGTGTTCTTTTAAAGAAATTAGAAATGATATAAAGATAACTGAAGTAATGATAACAATTTGTAATTGTAAAAAAATAAATACCAAGACCGTAATTGGAGTTGCGGTAAAATAATTGAAACAAACGTCAAACTAATAGCACAAATTACAAAACAATAATCAAAATTTAAATGGGAGGAAAGAGAAATTAATTTTGAAACTCCGCTAAAATAACGAAACCACGAAACACGAAATTAAATAATCTTTTTTAAATGGAGTGTGCGACCAACGTATATCCTTAAGGTTTACCTACACCTTTACAAGAAGAACGAAAAATTTATCAGTTAGTTCGTGTCTAAATTTGAGAAATATCCATAAGGAACTTGTGATTGTATTTTCAGCTGTCTGCAACCCTTCCTGTAAGAACGGGGGTACCTGTGTGCGACCCAACACCTGTCAGTGTAACGATGGGGCTGTAGGACCAACGTGTAACACGTGTACGTATTGTTGATTCCGTACTTTAACATCCTGAGAAGGTAATATCCATTTCGAGCATATTTCATAATATTACAGTAATAGTATAATGGTACAATCGTACAATAGTGAAATAGTAAAGTACAATTTGTACGTTGGTTCACTGAATTCTTACTTCTTACAGGCACAGATATATCTACACTTTGGGGAAATCGCCTAAACCGAGAAGGATATAATTTTTCCTGACCTATTTTTAGTGTTGGTTTCATAATGTTTCAGTGGTATGTAACTACTTGAGGCCCTGCTTCCCCGGTATCTGCACACCAGGCACCAGTGTCAACTGTGATTGTTCATCATTCTTCACGTCTCCGCCAACACGTCCGACCGACTATTGTATACAATGTACTGGTTCTTTGCCTGTAACTCAATTACAAAGTCAACTGAGATTCTACCATGACTATGTGAAATAGTCGAATTCGGTTGGATAATCAGCAAAAAATAGACGCTATAAGTTTAGACTGAAAATGCATCTTACATCACCATCGCTTCACCATGTTCAATCACGTACACAACACTGCCGCACTGCTTCCGTAACAGTGCAGGAACACACAAGTTACTGTTAATCCAATGCGTAGTGTCAGGTCTCAAATGGTTAATTTAGAGACTATCAATTTGGTCTAACATTGATCTAATTTCCAAGCAGTGCCTTTATCTCCTAAAACCAGCATCCTATGCCTTGAAACATCAAAGGAATATCTTTTGCACTGATTGTGCAATCGTCCTCTCAAGCAAGATTTGCTTTCTTAATAATCTTTCTCCAGACAGAAATAATTACTATGGAGACTTCATGATACATTTAATAACCCTTCATGACCCTCTTAATTTTTGCTGCAGTGGAACCAACCCAGAAGCCAGACATTTATGAGATAGCTGCCAGACTGTCGTTCTGGCAGCGGGGCACGGGGATGCCAACCATGGAGAAGTATTCGTTGTACGCAGACTCCACCATGTCCAATGCTTCCGATGTCGTGTGGACAAACAGGAAAAGTTTCAACTGGCTGAACGTCACGGCGTCCGCACATTACATGGCTGAAAATTTACCTGAAGCACCCGCCTTCATCAAGAGCTATGGCATCGGTATTGCTAAAGCTGAAGTTGACATTCACCAAGAGAAGCTACCTTTAACAGGTGAGAACGACATCCGTTTATACATTACATTTGGTATCTATTTTTCTTCTTCACTAAACAAAACAATAACATAACAGATGAGTATTAGTATGTATCCTCATATCAGCAATGTGAAGTTCCACTGTAGGACATTGATTCACACCTGTGTTTTCACCATATTGGCATAGTACGCTATTTAGATTGGACAACTCATTTCGAATCAGAAATATCAGTGTTACATTCAAAACGTGTTTGTGACAGACAAGTTGGGGGCTGATAACAAAACGCCAATATTTTATTTCTTCATGTCCTCATGTCTTCGTGTGTGCAAAAAGACATCATTAGATGTAATATCGTTATTGTACCTATAACCTTATATTATGATGATCAGAACTAAGTTAACTTGAAACGTTTAAGGCACTGTTTAAAATCTCTGCTCGTTTACATTGTTTCTGATTGGAACACCCCTGTTTAACACCTCACTATTTTATCTTCTAGGTTCAAACCCTGTTGTCAGTCTTGACATAACTCTGCCCTGCACACCGACTGTGTCTTACCTCAACCCCACCTCCGACACCTACTACTGTGACATAACCAAACGAGACTATGACAGATCTCTGGAAAATGGAGATAAGTAAGATGTTCTGTTTCAAATTTGGAAGGTTTACAGAAAATGTGAAAACAGATGTTTTGCATAGAGTTTTCTAGAGATGTGAGCGACTGAGTATTGTATTTACCATATTTAGGAATCTTTCATTAATCATGTTTGTCCACTATGAAAGCCGAACATATCATGTCAATTTATCAGTTTGTATTTTCCAACGAACACCTTTTGAATTAAATATTACAAAAATGTATACGCAACTACATTGTATCGGATACCTTTAGAGTCCATTGCTGGTATCTCCCACCGTGATGTTGCGGCTTTAAACATATTCACTCACTGATAATTTTGCTTTGTGTGAACATGTCATGTAAACAACAAGACCTTGTTGAGAACAGTACGAATGTTCATTATGGAAGTACATGTAGCTGGCTCAGTGACATCAGCAGCAGATATCTAATATCCTTTCTTGTAACATGAAGTAGAATCTGTCAGAACCGACATCTGTCCAATCCGGCGTGTTATCAACCCCGGCATAAAATCTCATCCCCTACATCCATCCTACATCAACACGTTTTGAGCCTTGCATATTTATACTTTATATTATACAAATAGTAATGCGCAGGGCTCCTAACGTATATTAGTGTCCTAGCTACATATTCCTGATCGGATCACATAGCTGGATGCATTTCTTCAATGGCAGTACCTTGTAGAAGAGATATACCCCCTAGTGAATGTGAAAAATGGACAAGGTTGAATACAGAGCAGTGATAAGGTTTCTTGTCCTGGAGGGCACCAAGACCAAGCAGGTTGAAGAGCGACTCCCTGCTGTATACAATGAGTCTTCCCCTTATGCTGCAACCATCAAAAACGTTGGGTGAAAGAGTTAGCGAGGAAGAGAGAGCTTAGATGATGACCCCCCGTCCAGGACGACCCTCAACCAGTACCACCCAAGCAAGTCGCTTGTCCTTGTCCATCAACAAGTGATGGGAAATCATCGTCGTATCACCCTGCACGAGTTAGAGGATGCAACCGGGCTCTCATATGGATCCATTCACAGCATACTCCATGACAATCTCCACATGTCCAAGGGCTGTGCAAGATAGGTCGCAAGAATGCTTTCTGATGACATGAAGCTTTCTCGGGTCAACATCGGTGGCGCGATGATGACTCGTTACCATGCCAACCCAGTAGATTTTCACTTTAGAACTTAACCGGTGATGAAACCTGGCTTCATCGTTATGGCCCTGAGAGCAAGCAGGGGTCAATGAAATGGAAATATGTCACCTCTCTAAGAAAAAAGAGGTTTGAATCGACCAAGTCCCCACAGAAGGTTATGGCAACTGTTTTTTGGGGACAGTAAAGGCGTTATCCACATCGACTACTTGCCTCATGGTGCGGCAAAGAGTGGAGAGTACTATGCTTACATTCTGAAGCAGCTACGCCAGTACATTAAAGAAAAGTGGCGAAGAAAGTTCTGGCGAGGGATTCTTCTCCACCAGGACAATACGCCAAACCACACCAGTCGAGCTGCAATGGAAACTGCGAGCGAGTACGGGCACGAAATTTTACCTCCCCCTCCCTATTCAGCAGACCTAGCCCCTCGCGACTTCCACCTCTTTCCTCCACTGAAAAAACACATCCAGGGCCAGAAATTTCAGGATGATGATGAGCTTATCGCTAATGTGGAGGGTTTTTTAGGGGACCAAGATGTGGAGTTCTTCAAATCAGGGATCAGCCATTGGCAAAAAATAACAGATGTGAGAAGTGTGTGGAGTTGGAAGGGGACTATGTTGAAACATAAAGCAGTATGAATTTCAAAATCTTGCTTTTTCAGGGCGAGGCTCAAAACTGTTTGATATCACCTCGTATTCCACGATTAAAAACCTAGAAATTTAGAATTTACTTTGAAAGTTTGTGGACTTATGTACCCTCTCAGGGGGACAATATTTTTACAGTACTTCAATCCCCTTTGAGGGTACAGCCACTAACAATTCTAGTTACTAATCTAAACTACTAATTATCAAAATACATCTATTTACAGAAGCATAGTGCTCAAAATTCAACCATGAAATCGATTTCCTGTCAAAAACCAGTGATTAAATGAGAACTAACAGTTGTAAAAAGATACTTGATAGTTTGAAATATTTATCCTTTTTGATGGAGAATTCAACACAGTCAAGCAGGATCTGCTTGACCGTAACTCTCTCATCACAAGGGATACAAAACGGAGGATCCTCACCTTTTACCAGGTACTTATGGGTATATCGTGTATGGCCAATACGACATCGTCGCATAATGACCTCTTCAAATCTGGACTGACATCCCAAGTAGGTATAACCAATGTACAGTTTTATTTCATGTAGTTCATTGGTACCTACTTCGGTGTCCCACTTCTTCTGCATCAGATCACGGATGTAAGTTCTAATGCTAGCTTTGTAATCAGAGTATGGAATAAGAAGTGGCGTCACCGATTTGTTGAGTGCTGCCTTGGCAGCAACATTGGCCATCATGTTGCCAGAAATGTCTACGTGGCTGGGTATCCAACAAAAGACGATGTCGTACTGGCCAGCAACAAGGTCATTATACAGTTCAATAATTTCTATTAAAGTGGATGTTTATATGATAAATTTTTAATCGAATGAAGACAAAAAAGAGAGTCTGAATAGATTATGTATTGTTTATATGTAGGGTGTCTTTGAATATATTTAAGAGCCGTTAATGTGGCGTTAGCTTCAGCTGTGAAAATAGAGCTGCTATCTGGTAATCTAGAAGATATTGTTCTGGATCCAGTGACCGTGGCACAAGCCACTGCACCACCGTTCTTGGACCCTCCTGTGAATAAGGATTTGCAATTGTTATATATTTTTTTTAAAATTGATGATATTCTTGTTTATATTGTAAGTCATTTCTGTCTAATTTTTAAATGATGTTAATGTTAGGTCAACTTGTGGCCTAAACAATTGCCAAGAAGCAGAAGAAAGAAGACGGAAGGCGATATACTTTCCACCTCAGTACCGACAAAAGAAATAAAAGGTTTAATTCTGTGCCCTAGAGGCGAAACAAGAGAAGACTTTTTGTTATACAAATCCACATAAAGCGGATTGAACACACAGTTATATGCAGGGTTAGATTCATTAGAATATAATATAGTAATGTATTGTAAGGACATTTGTATGCGACGTTGTGTCAGAGATGGTTCCTCAGCCTCAAAGTAGAGATTTTTCAATATGTGAAGCTCTGAAAGACCCAAGACAAAGTCTTAAGCCTTGATGGTGGACAGAATCAAGAAGTTTAAGGTTGCTTTTGCAGGCTCCACCACATATGATGGAGCTATAGTCGAGTTTCGAACGGACTAGTGATCGATATAGGTTTGAGCCCCTCCCCACTTTGAGTTGGAAACAACTTTCAACAAATCTAGTGCCCTCAGGCATTTAGCTTTAAGGGATTTAATGTGCGGTAAGAATGTTAAATGAGAATCGAAAATTAAACCCAAGAGCTTGTCCTCCTGTACAACTTTGATGGAAGAGCCATTTAAAGATAGTACAGGGCCCTTATGCAGCTTATATTTTCTACAAAAGTGTGTACAATTTGTTTTGGCCGTTTTCAAGACACCATTTATTTATTATATTTAAACACAACTGTAGTTGCCGTTCAATAGTATGCATATTTTTACCACGACATGAAATATAAAAATCACCCACGAAAAGTGATCCGTCAGTGGAATCATTTAAAACCTTGGATAAACTGTTGATCTTAATAACAAATAATGTGAGAGACAAAATACTGCCTTGAGGGACACCCCGATCCTGATTAGAATTATCAGACAGGGTTGAACCTACTCGGACTTGAAATTGCCTTTCTTTTAAAAACTCTGAGGCAAACGACCTCTCAATCCAATGTCATGTAAATCCTTCAAAATACCATGCTTCCAGGTCGTGTCACAAGCTTTCTCGAGATCAAAGAAAATCGATACTGCGTGCTGTTTATTGATTATAGCATTTTTAAGGAAGGATTCTAAACGTACCAGATGATCAATGGTACTACGGTTTTTCCTGAAACCACAGTGAATATTTGTGATAAGATTATTGGTTTCAAGATACCAAACTAATCTATTATTCACGATACGTTCCATGGTTTTACAGACACGGTTAGTAGGAGATATCGGTCTGTAATTCGACGGATCTGTATGATCTCTGCCAGGTTTTGGTATTGGGACTACAATGGCATTACGCCAAGAAGGGGAAAAATTTCCAGACGTCCATATTTTGTCGAATATATCTAAAAGTGTGACCAGACATGGTTCAGGCAAATGTTTCAGTAGCTGATAATGAATATTGTCATCACCTGCTTCAGTGTCATGAGCTTGCTCAAAAGCTGTATACAACTCTTGTAATTATAATGTTCACCATTATTTGATTCAAAATTAAGTTTTTTTCTTTTCCTGTTGTTTCTGATATTTCTGAAACTCAGTCACATAATTTGCCGACGACGCATTTTTGGCAAGTGTTTCGCCAATTTTATTTGCAATTTGAGATTTGTCAGTAATTGAGTTATCACCATCTTTGAGATGGTGAACGGCAGATTTTGAACCTTTGCCTTTAATTCTTTGAACCATGTTTCATACTTTGGACATTGGCGTGCGTAAATTAATTTTGGAGATATAGTTCCTCCAAGATTGTCGCATGCTTTGTTTAAAGGCACGACTCGCGTTTGCATTCAGTATTTTAAATCTGTTTAAGTTATGGACAGTTGGGTGATGGCGGAAATAGTTCTCTGCTTTTTTCCTTTCTTTTCTAGCATTTTTACAGTCTGTCGTAAACCATTCGTACATGTGGAGTTGTAGAGAATCTTGGTATGCACTCGTCAGCAATTACATTTAAAACGTCAGAGGGTTACCTGAATAGGATCAGCTATGGAAGCGTATTAGGGCTACGGTGAAAATTGTTTTTGGTGTCACTATCTCCTACATAGGACTTACTATCTCCTACGTAGGACTTAATATCTCCTACGCAGGACTTACTATCTCCTATGTAGGACTTACTATCTCCTACTAAGTCCTACGTAGGAGATTGTAAGTCCTATGTAGGAGATAGTATTCCTAACTCCTACATAGGAGATAGTAAGTTCTACGTAGGATATAGTGACACTAAAACATTTTTCACCGTGGCCATAATACTGAATGTCACTGAAACATTCAGGTCTTAGTTTAGATGTGCATTGACTTTGAAATGAGGACCATTCCGCCTTCGAAAAATTCCATCTTGTATAGGATGAAGACTCAGTCGCAGAAGATTCAGATAATATCATTGGAAAGAGATCACTTCCACAGAGATCGTTGTGAACTGACCAATCAAATTAGAGTCTGCAAGAGACAAAGGTGCCAGTTGCAGGATGCAGATAAGTGCTTGAATCATCATTAAAAATGCAAAGGTCGTTATTTGAGATAAAATCTTCCAGTATTTTACCTCTAGTGTTAGTATTTGTATCGACTCAGAGTGGATTGTGACCATTAAGATCACCCATTATAATGCATGGTTTCGGATCATAGAGTTGATCATGGCGATCAGTCAGGTGAAGTGTTGAAGAAGGCGGAATATATAGTGAGCATAATGTAAGGACAACATGAAGTGTAAGTTTCACTGCAACGGCTTGGAGATTAGTTGTAAGTGGTACGTGGCTGTGGATAAAATTCCACTTAACAAGGATTAAAGTTCCACCAGTGGCCCTATCACCCGAAGGTGAGAAATAATGATATGCTTATAATGCATGGTTTCGGATCATAGAGTTGATCATGGCGATCAGTCAGGTGAAGTGTTGAAGAAGGCGGAATATATAGTGAGCATAATGTAAGGACAACATGAAGTGTAAGTTTCACTGCAACGGCTTGGAGATTAGTTGTAAGTGGTACGTGGCTGTGGATAAAATTCCACTTAACAAGGATTAAAGTTCCACCAGTGGCCCTATCACCCGAAGGTGAGAAATAATGATATGCATCGCTCTGACGTAAATTAAAAGTATCTGTCTGTTTCAGATGAGTTTTCTGCAGACAGAATGATGGTGGTGCCAGATCTTGGACTAATAGATGTAACTCATCATAATTAGTCTTTAATCCTTTACAGTTCCATTGTACTATATGTTTGGAAGACATTGTCTTTTTGGTGGGTTGATTGGGGATCTATCCCTTGCTTTTTTTGGAGGGCGACAAGCTATATGCCCTGGGATGGATGTTCTTTGACACATCCATGCTCTGCCACTTAGTTTTTTCAAAGGATCTGGCTTTTTAGGTTTAGTTTTAACGGTTTCTTAAGATTTTGAAGTTGATTGAGAAGATGACTCATGATCAGAGGATGCTACTGATTGGATTTGAGACGACATTGTTTCTGGCATTTGAGTAGACATTGTAGGTGAAAAAATCATAGGAGCTTCTGAAGTAATCCAAGTCAAGTCAGTTTGACAGCTTGCGGTTGATTTTGTTATACTTGCTTCCAATGGTGTTTTGGTCATGGAAGCATAGCTTTCTTTAGGTTCAGAACTTTGGACCAGTTTTTTGGCATTTGCAAAACTAATGTTTCGGGTGAATTTTAGTTTGTTGATCTCCATGTGATACTTCCAGAGAGGACATTCTTTAGAAAATGATGAATGGGCACCAGAGCAGTTTGTACAGTTCTTAACGTTACTGTCACAATCTTCTGTTGTATGTGTCTTTTCGCCACAGTTTGGAGTGTACGTTTCAACGTTGATGTTACGGTATCCTGCTTTTAGAGATTTTGGAACATTTGGAGAAGAGAAAGAGAACAAATATGTATTTGTGTTTATAGTAGCATCATTTCTACGGGTTGTGAAACGTTTGACGTGAAGCACACCTTGATCCTTCATCTCCGAGACGATGCCAAGTTCTGAAATGTCAGCAAACAATCGTTCACGGTCGCTGACAATTCCGTTGCTTGTGTTAAATGTTTTTGTGAGTCGAGATCGTAACTGGGATGCCGACAAAAGATTTAGTGTTCATAAGGTTGGTGGCTTGCTGCCTTTTGGCACATTCAACCAGCAGAGCACCGAAACGTAATCGCCTTATGTTCTTAACGTCACCGGCGATGCCTTGTATACCTTTAGTTGGGGCAAAAGGATTTAACTTCAAGGGTGTCTTGTCAATAGTCTCAACGACAAGAAAACGTGACCAGTAATCAATTGAGTTGGGCAGTTTGTGGTCCGTTGCAACGGGATCAGTATCAAGTTGACGTTTGCTCTGTTTTTTTAGGGGTTTTATAATCCATGTTTAGTTAGTTAGATTTCATCATCTGAGCTCCCCACCCACCTCGGAGTATCACAAGGACAATGCTAAACGCAAGTGGGTCTCCGACTTGCAGCACCAAGGATACTCAGATGATATATTCTAGCGAAAGAATTATAAATAACTAATCCACAGGATTGGCCCATGAGCCATCGCCTTCTGGCATAAGACTCTTGGCAAAGTTCATATGATCATACTATAAAAAGTTTTAGATCAACAGTAGTGCCAAGACCGAAATTCAAGCAATTCCAAATCAAATTTGTGCAATGACACATACACAGTCCATGCACAGGGCTTGGCATGACCAGCCGATTGGTTGAACCGGGTCCATTCAACCACCCGTCTAGGTGAAGTCAGGGCCAAAGTGGTGTGATGGGTAATAGGAACACGGTCCCAAGTCCTCAACCACCAGGATCCCTTCCTCCACCGACACAGGGCCGCAACCCACGACAGACGGGTTGGTGGACCAAATATGCTCCCGGATCCACACGGGGGGTTCGGCGAGCACTTAGCGTTACCCAGCACCCAACACGAGGAGGTGGCCCGCCACGGGTGCCTGTACTTTGAAGACCACAATAACATTCAAGTGTTTGTAGTTATCTGTATACTCATGGAAAAATCAAGTCGTTCTTCGGTTCTGGTATACAGAAAGCCATACAGTAAACTTCAATCGCATTGAAATCCGCATGCTGAAAGTCTGAATTACCTGTGTGCGCTTAGAATATTATTTCAAAATCATAATAATTCTTGCCACTTTCTAGAAACTTCTTTTTCCAAACTATCAAACACAACAAAAGGAAACGTATCCCAACTTTAACTACCAATAAACATGTTCCATATTCGACAGTAAATTTAGACATTGATGTCTGTGTGTGCATATGCACACCTAATGCAAGTACGTGAGCAGTTCTTTCATGTCGGTGCGTGTGCTGTTCTTCGTGCACATGCCTATGCCAGTGCACGGTTCATCTAACGCATCCGAGTGTCAGTGAAGTAGTCGGCCTACATATATTCACGATGTTCAATGTTTGTAAAGATTCCCTCAGAATCTGTAGCATTGTATTCAGATAGCTGTATAACAGAGACACCTGACAGTTTTGATGGGATGGGAAACTTAATCATTATAGTCAATACATTGTGTAAAAGTGTGTATCATTTTAACAAGCGATTGTAGTTACAAACTGTATTTTTATGCACTTTAATATCTAAAACATGATTCTACCTGACCGCCACCCATTCTTTTCCTTGCACATTTTGATTTGAAGTTTATGATGCATTTATTGCAGATTTTCCATTTTGGATGGAATTCCAAGATGAAAGGTCAAATAAAATGGGGATCGTGAGGTTGGAACCTAACAAAACCAATTTGCTCGAGGTTGAGATAACATATTAAAAACCAAAACATGAAACCAGCTGCATTTATTAATTTTCTAGGCGAGTTCAACTACTTACAGATCGACACTCGTATGCACAGTCAGACATGCTTGAACATGCATGGTTCAATCAAGTCTTTGGGCGGTTCTTAGCAGTACATGTGTGGGTTTAGCTATGTTAATTAGACAATACCTGCACGCGCTTCTTTGTGATTATGTGCGGTAGAAGTGTGTAAAATGTGTAACAAATGTAAATATTGTAGTGATTCACTCTGTACATAGAGGGTTAGGTTTCAGAACGAGCTGAGAGAAATGAATTCTGATCAACAATCTGTAATGACGATGGGTCAAGATCTGATGCTCAGTACGCAGACTGCATGTATATTGACAGAAATGACATCGTGATAGGTATGCTCAGTCAACATGGTTCTATTTCCTGTTATTGACTCTTGACAAAAAACATATTTGGATGAAATTAACATTTTCGTGAACAATCTCTACATACATACCTCGTTTACCCAACCTCAGGCTGACTGTGACATTCAAGGCCTGGAACGGGGGCTACCGGGAACTCCAGGAATTAACTACTGCTGGCCTGAGGGACAGAGGTAACCAATCGTACTCTGGACATATGATTGACCAGTCGATGCAGTTCCGTTTTGACTTCAAGAAACCAACGCACAGCTGCCTAATTCAAGGGTCATCCTGTTCAGATGTACCGTTTTCAATGACGCAAGATGTGACAAAGGTAAACATTACACGTGACCCAGGCACCACAGGAAGTATGCACACAGAAAAGTAACATATCACGCTGTGAAAATATAATTGCCATTTCTCTCTTTGTCATCAAACATAATAATGATCGGCACTGAATATGTAAAACGTACGATTTGGTTAGAATTTTTAATAGCTGTACATGTCACATGATATAACGGCGACAGGCATACTAAAAATCCTTTCGTGGAATTTGATGAACGCTCGTAAACGTTTTGAGTTTGCTTATTAAATTACTTATTCATAGACATACGTATAAGTATGACTGCACATGTGAAAAGAGCTAGAGCACGTGTAGGTTTAGCCTTGAGTGAGATTGTATAAACGTTAACAATTTTACGAGAAACGACACACAGGTGTTGTGTGAAATTGATTATGCGTACAAACACTTGAATGTGAAAACAGATTATTATCGAAACTGAAAATACATGTGTGGGAAATGAAAAAAGATGGCTAATGGCATACGTAGTTGTATGTGTATGTGAGATAGATAAACAATGTAATGAGATATAATTACAAAACAATTATAGTATTTTTCACTTTTAAACTGCAATTGTAAAAATGTGTCCTTCCAAATGCCGATAGAAATATTTATATATGTTCTATATGAAATAATCTAAAAAACAGCTCAACATGGAAGTTTAAGTGGATATAAAATGGTAAGCTCGTTGAATATCTAAAGTTACCTTTTTGAACACAGGTACATGTGTTACGTATTACATTCACAGAATCCAATCGATCTTCGCTGGTCCAACTGGAACGATTTTCTTTCTGGCATGTATCGCTACGCCTGGGAAGTGTTCAAACTACAGGTGGATGGGAACCAGGTTTTGAAGGAGTATGAACCCTTGAAGCCCATATATGGACCTATTGAGGTCAATCAGTCGTCATCTGCCTCCAACTCCTTCCAAACCACCTACACACCAACTGATCCTGGAGTGTACTCTTTCATCCTGGAGGCCTCGGACAAGGCCAATAACTCTGTCTTTGTCCGGAGGATCGCCTTATATGACCCCGTGTCCAATGTTACCATAGATACAGGGGCAGATAATCGCCTGTACATATCTTCGGCTGATCCTAATGGCGGGTACAACTGGCAAGATGATCCATCTAGAAATATCAAGGTCACGTGGACCAATCACTTTGTCAACCTGATGCACGAGCGGGGCAAGTGGCTGAACCAAGTCCTTGCCTACCCACCACAACTCGAAGACTTCTTGAAGAACATCCCCAGAGAGTCCAAACAGGATGACCACGAAGGAAACAGGACAGTAGAGGCAATACCAAACAGGAGAGGTGTGGTCAAGTTTGAGATAGCTTATGCGAAGGACAGCAATGCTGGTGTGAATCAGACGGAACCAGCCACAGGCTGGACTGATCTCGGACTCCTTGAAACATATACCATACCTCAAGGTGACGTGTTCCTTGTTAAGCGACATATGTCATATTCACCATTATATTTTCTGCAATGAACATTACTGTAACGGATCATTTCGTGACTACCCTTTTTGTTTTAAATAAAGGATATTCGTTTGTATCTGATAGACTCAGACAGATGTAAGTAGACGAGTTGCGAATAATGAATACTAATTTGTGATTATTAGGTTCACACCTAGGTCCATTGACAAAAGAGGACACGGTGACAGTTTGGGTGAGAGCAACTGATGTCCTTGGTAACAGTCAGATAGATTCGACGAGGGTTCACTTTGATGACACACCGCCAGAAGTCGAAGAGCCCGTTTTCAGGAGGAATGTCCAGACCAACAGGGTTCCTTTCAGTTCAACGTGAGTAGATCTATACACAGCATGTCTTATTTGAATATTGCTAGTTCACCTGTATGGTGCTATGGGTTCTGTGATCCTGATCTTCCAGGATCTTCATCTCAAGTACAGGCCGATATCAGCATTGAATCAATTTGTTTCAAAGGAAGTAACAAAGTGATCGAAAGAAATGTACCAAAGTACAAGCCGACGAAAACCAGAGATTTCAAGGAACGAAATTTATTCACTCATAGCAGCAGATCGATCAGGGGTGGCACAGGCAGGCGGAGGCAGGCAGAGGCAGGCAGAGCCCCTCACAGCGGCCTGCACTGTATTTGACGAGCGTCACTTCGGGTCTGTCTGAATGTGGGGTCTGGCCCCCTGTTTAATCAGCTCACCCCCTCTTCAACCGACCAATGGTCATGGGGCAACTGGCATAAGGTTCCATCTGGCTGGCAGATTGATCCCTCTAGCTGTCAGGTTGATCCAGGTAGGTGGCAGGATGTTCCATCTAGCTGCCAGGTTGATCCAGGTAGGTGGCAGGTTGTCCATCTAGCTGGCTGGTTGATCCAGGTAACCCCACCACACCAGTCTTGTTCCCCGTTAGCTGGATAGCAAGGCAGTACCTCTGTCATGCCTGGCCTGCATCCCAAGTTTGTTACAAAAAGTTACAATACTCGTTGTACATATGTCTTAAGTCAGCTCTGCCGTCACACCGTCAAAGACTGTTTCAGTGATCTAACACCACCCCGTTTCAAATGTTCTCGAAAAGGTCACTGTGGCTGAATCAATGACTTCTTTGTTTTTCATGTCTACATCTATCTCACTTTGATCGATCCTGCTGGACAAACTTGGACGTAGCTTGATGTTTTTTACCTGATAAGGTGTACACTGAAACGAGACTAATGTCTGACTTCTTATATTCCAGTGTTGAAGTGAATGTTCGGGACATGCAGAGTGGTATGAAACGTGTGGAACTTATCGTCAAGAAGATAAACAGCAACCTCGTGATTGTGAATGAAACATTGCCTCTGAGGACCATAGATGTAAGTTCACCAAATTCATCCTCTGACTGTTATTGTCTCCTAGTCATCGTTCATTTTTACCTGACCTCTGACGATCCGGGATAGAATTGATCTCCAGTAACCCATGCGACTACGAGGCGATTAGCCGGATCAGGTGCTCAGGCTCACTGGCTTGGTTGACACACGTCATCGGTTTCCTTGTCCTTGATCACTGGAGTGTCAGGTCCAGACTTGATTATTTACAGACCGCCGCCATTTGGAATAATGCTTACTGCGATCACTCACTCATTTTCACATGCTATATCCTTTTATCTTTCTTCACAGTCGTGTAGCGGCTTTTCAACCTGTTACTGTACTGCCGTCAATCCAGTCTGCTTCAACAAGACACAGTTCCTGCCCATCAGCAACTGCTGGCTGAAGCACCCAATGTTGGAAGGGAAGACGGTGACAATGGACATGGACTTCGTGAACATGGCGGGACTTCGTACAACAAGGAGTTTCACTGTAAGTGTGGCTATTATGCTTGACAAGGGCTAATGATATAGAAAACTGCATTTGACACAGAAGTATCTGAATATTTGAACTGCAATTTAATAAGCACATACACAAAATCGTTTCGGTGATACTTTGATGGTGGGATACTGCTGTTTTGATTCTACTGATGGTGTTAATCTGCTCAGTTGAAGTTTCGTTGTGTTTGTGTTTTTCTTCTTTATAGGTGGATCAACTAAACACACTGAATGGAACACTAGACTGTAAGTAAGATAGTAGTGTGAATACCCATAAGTACTATGACGGACAAACACTTGCTGTGTGACTACGAGTGATTGAGAGAGTGAGTGACGAGTCAAATTGGCAATATTTCAGCCATATCGTAACTAAAAACAAGTTATGATTTCATTCTGCGTAAAGGTAAATTCACGATGGACAGGAAAGTATCTATCTCACCACAGATTTCAATTTAAAACTACTAATGAACTCTGAAAGATTTTCACTGTGTATGACAATACAATATAAACACAGGTTATATATTACTAACAGCTGAAGGTACATGACCAAGCCATGGACCATGAGGGAAATACGACTGAGAACCTCACGCTACCGAAGACAATAATACATTGTCCAACTTGTTTCTCGTGTTTGTACCAATTGAACCCTTGACCATTCTTCGCATGTGTTTGTGCCGGGAAACATGGGGCAGGATATGCTAACTTTAATAGAAGAATGTGATGTTGGTCAAAACACTTACTTATGAAACAGACGGACTCATAAATGGGTCCGGTTTTAAATTTGTTGGCAGTGTTTTCTTTTTTCTGTCAAATGAGTGGTTCCAGTGCCAGTATCATGCTTAAGTGAGGTCTCATTTGTCTGTATCAGCGCTAGCACCGGTAAACGTGACTGTTACGAGGAAAGAAACCAGCCTACTGACCTTGACCTGGAAACACGCCCTCAGCTGCTACAACCGGACAGAGATGTGGATCAACTACGAAGTTAATGGACGGACGGAGATGATCCTACTGCACAAGACAGCGACAACCCACACTCTGGTCGGCCTCCAACCGGACACAGCTTACACAATTGTGGTCATTTCCCAGTATGGGGAGTTCAAAAGCAGGGCTGTCCCGGTGACCGTCACAACCGGTAACTATCCTGTTACTACTTCTCTCGGTGACTATTTGCATATGTCTCACCTCGATCACAACCAGTCGGATTTTAAATTTACCTGGGAAAGAAAAAGGTTGAAAATTTCTTACGGTTCATAGTACTGCCCAGGTGTGGGTGATTTGTTGAAAAGTATTATCGAATTTCAGGGAAAACTAGTGATTTTATTGTCCTAATGAGTTTATCGGGATGTCAGTGTCAGTGCACGCCAGCTATTGGCAATGATCTCTAAATGTATCAGATTTATCTTTAATATAAACTTTTCGAAAGAATTTAAACAACAGTTTCCTGAATAAACCATGCATAGAATGTCACTGTATGAAAAGTGCCTGTTCTTTGATGATTGTTTGACACTGCATGATGTTGCAGTGCAATTGCAATAATAATGTCTGCAGATTTATTTTCACATACGAGGTATGATCAACCTTATGGTGCTTCCTGATATGTACCTGTATGTGCACTTGCTTATCGTACGTGTAACTTAGTAAACATTTCCGAGGCAATGGGGTCGTTACCGTTGGCCGTACGGGGGTACATCACACATTTTGAGATCCATATTTATTAGGGTGGCCTTTGTTATTACTTTTATGTATAGTTTATGAAATGGATCCATATGGGTGAATGTATATTGGAGTCGGTCTCCATGCTTTCCGTGCATACGGTGTGTATGTGTGTGTGTGTGTGTGTGTGTGTGTGTGTGTGTGTGTGTGTGCGTCTGTGTCTGCTTTTGTATCGATGTCTTTCAGGCTAGACGGCCTAACTAATGTCAACATTCAGAGCTTATAGCCAACATGATTGTTATTAAATTAGATTGAACATAATTTTCCATAGACATTTCGCTTAGAAATAAAACTAAGCAATTTGTTTTTTATATCATTTTACAAAACATTTAGTTGCTTTTTCAAAGGGTCTATATGTCAACGAGTCTATATGCATTTGAAAAAGACAAGTCAACCGTGTAATGCCTATCTACACACATCATACACATTGATTATTTAAATAACTGTCATTTCTGGGCATTTACATTTATAATCACATAGCCATAGTTTGCGCTCTTAACAATGCCTGATATGTTTTATTAAAAATACACCGTTTGAGCATCATCATTTCTTTAATATTTAGGATTTTTGTTGAACTTTTGGTGCGAAATGTCGAGCATGGCTTAAAACAGATTAAGTTGATAGCACATGCCAAATCTGACGTTGATATCTGACGTTGATCATGACGTTGATATCTGACGTTGATCATGACGTTGATCATTACATTGATATCTGACGTTGATCATGACCTTGATATCTGACGTTGATCATGACGTTGCTGTATGAATTAGCTGTACCGTGGGGGTTTTCGTCTCCAATTTTTAACAAAATAATGCCATTATTGACCGCTTTATACATTTTTAGATTGAATTTAGTTATATCATATTTATATAGCTATATGTAGTTTACATTGTGCAGGTCGGGCGCTTGCATAATACAACAGGTGTCATAACCGCATGGAAAATAGTGCTATGCGCTAATATAGTACATTAGTACATAGTGTATATTCAGAGCGCCACAAACAATTAGTTTCCGTTCTCTGTTGTAGAATCAGGTGGACTTCATGGGGTACAGTGGCTGGTATTGTGATTCTGTTATCATGCTCTAATCAGAGTCTAAGAATAGGCGTTCTAATGTTATCACACATTTTATTTAAAGATATAATCATGAACAGAGTTTATTAATCATGACCGTTGCTTTTTCTACCGTGTGTTGAAGCCTTTACCCTTATAGTGACCTGAACACATGTAAAATGTCGCACATCTCCTGGAACAGATGATGTCTCTCTGAGTTACCAGATAATTAAGTTGCACAGCAACAGAAAAGCAACTCTGGCTTTTTTCATGCTTAAAAATAGAAGATACAAAGGTGAACACTTAATTTTATGAGATTTATTGTTTTTCGAAACTTGCATTTCTTTTGCTGTCAGTATATGTATATGCTTTTTATGGGTGAAAAGTGTGACAGCTAGACGCCTTCAGAATTCACAATAGGCAAGTTCAGTGTTCGGCCAGCGGTGTATGGACTACCAGGGGGAATAAGTAGTGTGACTGCTAACCTTCCAGCACCTCACGGACAGCATGGCTTGTTGAGCACAATTACTACGGATGGGCATACAGTACCATTGACCAATACTGGAAGAAAAATTGAAGGATGGTTTGTCAGCAACCTCCTTGTTCGTGGTCTTTACGAACTCGTAAACATTGCTAATCCCGCATTATTTTGGCAAATCACCCTCGGTATGCAGTATGTCGGGAATTCTCTACAAAACTGCCTAACATGACACCTGTTGAAATTACTAGATATATATTTCAGAGTGACAAAATGCTTCCTCTTCAAATGCCACACATTGTAATATCATTTTTTGTTCTCTGTTGTAGAATCTGATGGACTTTCAGGGGGAGCAGTGGCTGGTATTGTGATAGGTAAGTGTACTCTTATGAAACTCTTTAAGACAAGTTAAAGTCATCATCATGCTAATCGAGATGCTTTTACTCAAGACTCTTGTTTTGTTTCATCCAGGAGTATTACTCCTGATCATAGTGATACTCGTCATCGTGGGACTGGTCCTGTTCAAACTTGGCTACCTCGCCGGACTCCATCGTCGGGGCAAGACCTACAGAGAGAGACCACATGCAGAGACCCCTAATGGCACCACAGCTCTCAAACAAAATAATCGCACCAGCAGATGGGCTTATGATGTGAGATATAATCCCCTCTACATTTATGGCTATATCTGAATAGTCTTGTTGCCTAGTTTGAGTGGAATGAAACATATACATATAATACAACCAATACGATAATATACCAACCCGGTGTGAGACCGTTGACAATCCTACTCTATTTTAGCGGAACACCTTTATCTGCTACAGAATACGACATACACCAAGGAGGACGACATCTACATCTACGGGAGCATGGATCTCGGGGAACCGTGGTATGTCCCTCCAGAAGATATCAGCCTGATAGAGGTCATCGCTACCGGCAAGTTTGCCAAAATCTACAAGGCCAGGTGGATGGAAACACCAAAGAAGGTCACGGAAGTGGCTGCAAAGGTCCTGAAAGGTAAAGCTATTTTTATGTAAACAACAGATCAACCTAGAATGTACCACTTGTGTTTATACTGGTGTCACTTTCGTTATGTCGACCTTTCACAGTGCGGGAGAGTGAGGACGACATCCTTTTGATGCTGGCGAAGATCAACTTTGCTGCTACCCAGGTCGGTGAGCACCGCAATGTCCTTGGCTTCCTCGGAGCCATCATGGAAAACGATGCTCGTGAGTTGTTATTTTACAATATTGACGAATCAGTATCGTCTATCGTTCTGTTTAAGATGTCTAAAAAAGTCCGAAACTTTATAGCGCAACTGTGTTAATGGTACGTTTTACGGTTATGCAGTACATGTATGTTACTCACACGGCAAACATCTAGTGTCATCACTAATCTGATTAATCCATTAATTTCCTTGGCCACCGTGTCCTGTACATGCACTGCAGGTTTAATTCTTTTTAATTCGATTTGAAAAAAAAATATCAAAATAATTGTTCTTTTTGTCCTCACGTTTTGAAACTGATTCCATCTCAACGTCTGTATAAGATTTCAGTTCGTTGTTTACCATTATGACATGCGGTTGTCATTATGTTGTATGTCTATCATTTTGCTGATGTATAACATGTGTCTGACTCTTTCTGTGGTGTGTGTCAGTGGGTCCCGTCATGGTGCTGGAGTACTGCGAGACTGGCCAGCTGGACAAATGGCTCACAAATGAAAGATCCAACATTACGGAAGAAACCCTCGACAGAATACAAAACTTTTCCCTTGAGATCGCGCGTGCCATGGAGTACCTGACATCCAAAGGGGTATGTTTCAAATGTAGCATTTACTTAAGTTCAAATGCCTAAACAAGGAAAGTAATCTGTGTATTCTGTTACGACGAATGACGGTTACTCAACATCGAAAACAACATTTTAACCTATGATAGAAAGACATGTTGCTGATTTTACATGATGTGTGTGTGGAGAAGTCTTAAAACACAATGATGCATTTAGATCGTTGAGGGGATATTAAAGATTTATAAAATTGCGAGGTCAGTGTATCCACTTGGATGCGTCTTAAAATGTGGTCTGGTGAGTGAGATTATTTCTACCCCCTGCCATTACGACACAGGTACATGAATCTTGATCACCGATGGCTGGATGAAGTTAGTTTCCAAAGTTATAAGGTTGTAGAACAGGATCTGCATACGATGTGGGTGTGTTTATCTCGTGCCTTTGTTTCAGATCGTTCACCGCAAACTTGCTGCACGTAACTGTCTGCTGACCTTCCTGCTGGAGATCAAAGTTACGGGCTTTGGGCCCATCAAGGTTGATGAAACCTCTGAGGACAACAAAGGGGTAAGAATGAAACAAGACTATTAATATGCATATTTACAATTTGTCCATCTTTTAAACAATCATGCATAGATTACAATCAATCTCTCTTTAATAGTCTGGGTAAAAGTCGATACACACATTCACGATGACTTTGCTGCTATGATGTACATGTAATCGCATCTCTTTCATTGTAAGAATGTTCACCCAAAATAAAATTCGAAGGTTTTCAAACTATGATGCCTTTTTATGACGCAGGACCGCATCCCCATTAAATGGACAGCCCCCGAGTGCCTCAGGTCTCTTAAAGATGCTAATGAGAAGAGTGACGCCTGGTCCTATGGAGTGACGATGTGGGAGATCTTCAGCATGGGTAAGCTTTCGGTTGTGGGTGAATGTGTCCATGTCGACATGCCTAGTGTTGTGTTAGCGTATCTGGTGTTTCCTAGTGCTATATATGTCTATTTTAGTGTTGAAATGGTTTAATGGTGCGAATGTCCCTGATCATATGCATCCCAAATTGTGCGTGCATGATCTGTGTGAATGAGATCGGTGTAATGTGTGCTGATTTGCATGGCCTTCAGCTGATCTACCTGTGGAATTCTGTGTCTGTACTGTGTGGTTTATGCGTCGAGGTGTCAAGTGATATGCCTGGCTATATGTGGGTGTGTCTGGCTATCGGTCGTTGTAAGGAATGTAGCTAATGATGATATTCTCTGCACAGGTGGAAACCCTTACGACAACATCAGAGGTCGCGATATACCAACAAAGGTGAAGAGTGGATACCGAATGACTAGGCCAGAGTATGCAGAGGATATGTGAGTAGCAATTATCCACTGATAGATGTATTACGTGTTCAAACAGTATACTGGAGAGTAAACTGATTTTGTAATATCAATAATACAACGTTTGGTTGTTTTAAAAAGTCAGTTTCCATTTAATTTCTCATAAAATGAGCTTCGGAGTTTGAAATAAATATGTGATATTTGTGAACGGCATTACACACACTCCATAGAAGGATAGCTTTATGCCACACAAGAAAATAATGTATGAAGCCCTCTTAATGGTACCCCCTGCTTACTTTGTCTGGGTATTGGTATATAGGAAAGTGCATGTATACGTGCATGTGTGCCTGCTATAATCATTCCTGCACAGGAAGCGTTTAATCCTAGTCCTGATCGTCGTGATAATGTTGATGATTGCAATGTAATACTGAAGATCTCAAGCTATCGTTTTCCTGGTGTAGGAGTTCGAATTTGTCGTCTCAGCGTCAGCTTTTTCAGCCATGACTAGAGCATGTATCAAACACATAATATAAACATCTGAGTACGGAGGACATTAAACACACCTACAATCTTGCAGATATGTAAATCTGAAACTATAGATCATGCCCTGTACAACATTCCGTGGATAGCAAACAACTGACGGTAGATCACCATACTGAGGAGAATGGCCTGAAGGATTAATGATCCGAATGGCAGTTGGGTATGCTTGTGTCATGTTTCGAAAGGTGCCATCCACAGCACCCTACCTGAATTAACTCCACAGGTTGATATACATTTTGAACGTTGCGCAAGTTTACGATACAACTCTATGTGTCTGTTTTCAGTCACTACCAGCTGATGCAGGACTGCTGGTCCGAATCCCCAGTGAAGCGACCCACGTTCAAAGACGTGGTAAACAAGCTTGAGACTTCATTCGGTCTGCGACGAGATGGCGACGATGACAACTATTACTACAAGCGCTGAAATGGCAACGATGTCCTATTTTGCACGATGGATGTTCGAATCATCTTCCTGACTACTTTTGTAATTTTTGTTGCATGTTCATTTAGAACAATGTATACCATAGCGAACGTGGTTCACAGACTGGTGGTCTAACATTTCCAAAATAATTATCATTCGAAAATGCTTGTCCAAAATAGGAAATGTATCAAAGCGGTGAAGACGGCACGTGGCTTTAAATGATTCATGTAGTGACTTGCTCCATTCTGACCAAATTTTCATACCATACCATAAATATATATATACATATTATCCCTCTTTGTGGGTCAGTGAATGACGTCCCTCGTTGTGACTGTTACATTTCTGGGGTATTATCTCAATATATCTGAGATATATAATGAACGTTTTCTGCATCTATTCGAGTGCCTTGTATAAACAGATTTTTGTAATTTCTGCTGGACGTAGCATACAACATCAAGCATACACAAGTGGAGGAACTGCTATGTGCCTTCATAGTAAACAAATAGCGTAGATGTTTTGTCTTGGAATTGCGAAACACTGGAGGAACTGGTGCGTGTCTCCATAGGATAAAAGTTGCGATATGTTCCAACCTTCCTAATGTTTTTATCTTACACCAAAAACATGCATGTTTTATTCATCTAAGTGGGTATATATTATGATGTTTTCTGATGTTTTTTGGAAGTATTATTCCACCTGAAATGTATAATGGACGTGTTTTAGATACTAGTAGTGTACCTTATATATGAACATGGTGTGTTTTTTGTAATCCCATCATCTTTATGTATGTGCAGGATGCTGCACATTGGTACCACTGCTGCTATCCCATCAGCATTCTAGTGAAGTTTATCGGAATACAGGGGCGGTTAGCGGTCTTGGAGAAAGTGGAGGGAGAGGGGAGGGGTGCACGCATCAATTGGGCAGTTATCTTATCATTCCTTGTTGAGTGGTGGACTAGGACAAGAGACATGTACGCTGTTGCTCTGTTGGTCATTCGGGGTGATGTCTTATGCAATACATTGAGCTGATTTACGCTGCTACGCTAAAGAAAACGAACATACATGCATGCTTGCTTTCGTCCGCTGTGTGCGAGAGTGCGTCCGCCTGTGCCTTGTTCCGTGTGGGAGAACAAGTGCATTGCTGTTTGATAAAAGTGGCTTGGCATAGGATTCAAGAAAAACTGCGCTAGCTTTTCTTTTTTCGTGTGTTTCCTAAGACACTTGTATGCCAGATCTTGGCAAGAACACATACACATTTATAGGTCTGAACACCTGGTACTACAGTGTTAATTACAGACACGGATATTAGGTACGGTAACTCCATCAAGAGTTTCCATTTACGAATTGATATTTACATTTGATTGTACATAACATTTACTGTAGTGTTTCTACTAAAATGCACATAAAATATCACAAATGTCCTCTTCTTCTGCTTACGTCTGTGAACAAAGCCTGAGCAAGTTAACTCACTGATCTGATCGTTAAACACACGTCAAGCACCGTCATGCAAGTGCAAATGCTGTGTGATATGTGAACGATCTGATTCGTGGTGCTCACAAGTGATTGGATTTACAAATATTGCAACGTGAATACTTCCTCAGTCTTTTTGAGGATTTTTTTTTTTTGTAAAAAAAAATCATCGATTATGAAAAGATTGCTGGAACTGAACAAGAACGATTTTTGGATACGGAACTGCATGTGACCGTTCTGTGTAGATGCACATATCGTCCCCGGGCAAGTGGTACACAAAACATGTCCTGTCCTCTTTGGCACGAGAAACCAAAGTTCCATAATACCCATACAAAAACAGATATGTTGTTGGGTCCAGCAAATGTAACACCAAACTACTGTATTAAAGACTGTATCATAATCCTGAAAACTATCAATTAAAGAATATCCTTATCTTCACATAAACTGTCTGAGACAAAAGTGATGTGACCATGAACGATATCCTTGTGTGGGGTTGAAAACCGAAAACCATGATATTGCTTTGCAGAAAGTTTTCTAAGAAAAACTCAAGAATTCAAACTGAAGCGGAGTCCGAATAAGTTTAGACGAGAGAAGGTGGAATTTGTCGGATAAATTCTGTTCAAGGACTGTGTTAAAGCGGACCCGGAGAAGATCAGAGCTGTTGAGCAGATGAATCGACCACAGGACACATCAGTTCTTCAAAGATTCATAGGCTTTGTTCAATATTTGAGCAAGTTCATGCCTCACGTCAGAGGTCAACTCACCTCTACGAAAACTGCTAGACAAACAAGTAGAGTGGCACTGGGGAAATCCAGCAAGAACAAGGCTTCAGGCAATTGCAGAAAACGGCTACCGAGGTACAGGTATTGACATACTTTCAGGAAACGAAACCACTTACTTACCTTGAATGTCAACGAAAAGTCAAAAGGTTTGGGCACCATGATTTTACAGGATGATCATCCCACACCTTGGAGATACATCGAGGTCGCTAACATAACAGAGGTATGCCCAAGTAGAAAATACTATTGGACATTGTATTTGGCTGTGGCAAATTTCATCACGATGTCTATAGCAAATTGGTAAGGTCTCAATCAGATCACAAACCTTTCCAAACAATATTCAGAAAATCAGTGGCTCAAGCACTTGCAAGACTGCAGCGTCTCATGATGAACAGTCAAAGGCATGGCATTAATATCTGTTGTGGGACTAGAAAAGGTTGGATACTCTCAGTAGAGTATAGTTACCAAACTCCATGGAAAAGCTTGTGTCTACTGGCATGGAATGGAACAGTGCCACCCTATGTCCATACGTAGCAGGTTCACCGGAGAAACAGGTCGCATTTCAGCAAGCAACAAAAGATGATCCAGTAAAGCAGAAATAGCCAGTATGAATGGCATGCTGTGTAAGGGGCATCGACTAATGGTGTCCTTGAGAAAAGAAATTCTCAGACTGATTCACATGTCAATGTTGTAAAGAGCAAGGATTTTTCTCGCAATGTTAAGTATTGGCCCGGTATATCAAAACATATCGAAGAATCTTTGTCAATGAGTTCATTGTATGTCGAAAATCAAAAGTCTAACACAAAACAGGCCATGATCAGCCAGGAACTGCCAAACAGACCACGGTCAAAGGTTGCCACAGATATCTTTGAATATCACAATCAACACTACATCTTATCTACATCAACTAGCTCTAAATAGCCTGACGTTGCTAAGTTAGATGACCTGAAACGTGTGTTATGTGTAGTTGAGTATAGCATCCCAAACATTCTAGGAGGTACTAAGTCCTACGTAGGACTTAAGAGCTCCTACGTAAGAGATATTAAGTACTAAGTCCTACGTAGGAGATGCTAAGTAGTAAGTCCTACGTAGGACTTAATAATTACTGCGAAGGTGATACCAACTCCTACGTAGGAGATATTGAGACTAAAACAACTTTTCACCGTGGCCCTAATACGCTTTCGTACTTCCGTACAATGGACGTTAGTAAGCGTCCAGTGAATTGCTTAATTTGCCTATAAAACTTCCGTCACGTTTCAAGCAACAGGTTATTCCCACAAAGTAACGGACATGCGGGACGCTTTGTTCAAACGGTGAAGAACATGATAGAGAAGGCCAAAGACCCATGAAGAGCATTGTTGAATTAAAGAAACACACTTGTGGATGGGGTGGGACTATCACCAGCCCAAATGTTCCTGGGACGTCGCTTGAAATCGACGTTATCCAGTAGTATATACAATGGGGGTTCTGGACCACTTTCAAGAAATGTCTCTACAAAGCCTTATTTACTAAATAAGGCTTTGGTTGGGACCTTAGATCTTGCTACTATTACCCCTACTACAAAAAGGTTGGGTGTCTATGAAACAGTTTACAGTGTATTGGTTGGAGGTAACACTGTGCCATATGGTACGATTAATAATTCTTCTCTTACAAACCCCCTACCCGGCCCACCCCTCAAGTAGTATAAGTTAGGTTCGTCGGCTTTCATATCCACTTTATCTATGTTGTAAGTTTTGACTGACCATATAGGATCGGTGGCCCGCTTACGGCTATCACCCTCGTGTTCCCCCGGCTGGTATAGATACCTCACTTTGGCGGCCTATGTCACGTTTATATCGATGAAACAGTTTAACGTGAACCGCCTACGATCTCTTTGGTGTTCATAATAAAGGCTTGCTGGGCTTTTTGTATCCCCTGTTCTATGTACTTTTTTTTCTCGTCCTCGCTGATAGCAGACTTACGAGACTTGGATCGAATATCTTGTTTCATTCCGTTATATATAACGAAACTCCTCTTCTGAGATCTTACTGTCAGAGAGTGCCGTGGAAATACGCTCACTCACTGTGTTCAGCTTTGCTTCGGCCAGAACCCTGATCTCGTCGTGTTTCAATGCCTTACGATTAAGTCTGCGTGATACTAATTTAAGCGCCAATCCTGCTAACCCTGCCACCCCTGCCGTTGCCATTATTTCAATACCTAGCACTATAGGTGCAGCCACGATGGTAGCCAACAACCCAACGCCTGCCGCCCCTAGTCCCATGCTGGTTCCCATAAGGGTAGTGTCAGCCCCGTCCACGATATTGAAAGCTCTATTGTACTTTTTACATAGTGCTTTCCGCGTGTCACGGTCTTGTTCTAGTTGACGTTTCACATCACATAACTGCCTCAAGCGGAACCCATCTACGGTTTCCAGCGTCTTCGCTACTTCCTCTACGACTGGGTACAGGCCCATCCTATAATATATATTTTGAAAGATATTTTAATTGGGTTTCAGTTAAAAATCTATCAATGTATTTGAAGTCTCCAAGTTCTAGACTACTAGTCAGGGTAATAGGTGAGAGGCTAATGGACTTTTCTGTTGTAATAAAAACCCCACTGAGGCTTATTAAGCGGTTTATAGGACCCGTGGGGGTATCCCGTTGCATAACAATACGACAATATTCGCCTTTGTGTACTCTAAACCAGTGTATTGACACCCTGGGTAAAATTTGGTGTACTATTTGGGGGTCTCCATTGTCTGAATACTCAAAGAAGACTTCTATGATGAGTGTGAAAGGGGGGAATATTATTTCAGGATTACTAAATGTTAATTTATTTTCGAATGAAGACGTTATCCTATTTTTGTAAGTTCTTATTAATCCCCTCTCCGGAATGAAATCCCCGGGCCAGATACCGTTGTTCCTAATCTTAGAGATATGTCCCAATTCGGTTAATGTGATATAAGGTGAGGCGAGTGTTAAGTTGATCAACCATTTGGGCTCTTTTAAATCTGATAACGACATTCGTCTGTACACGTTGTCTTTGAAGTGCAGGATATATAATTCATCTTCCTCACCAGGCTGATCGAATCCCTCCGTATCTCCTAGGTCGTTAAGCGTAGTGTTGGGATGATGACTGGTCATTATTATACTATTACGATATAATTTCCAACTGGTTTTCTGATAATAATTCAGGGGTTAACTTCATACCCATGAAGTGTATGTTGTCAGGCAGGAAGATATTGATTAGTGATATCTTGTTTTCCACGATCACGTTGACCCCCTGCAGACTGGTCTTGGAGTCGACACCCACCCGCACGTAAACATTGCAAACTTGATACTGATGTTGTTTGCCCCACCTGAGTTTGATCCCCTTCACAATCTCGACATCATTCCCCGATGGTTCCCCTAGGTAGACTTTGATGATCAGTGTTGCGTTTGCCGTTAGACCCTCTAGTAGAGTGGCCATACCTTCGAATTCAGACACCAACTGCAATTTCACGTTTTGTATGGCCGGTTTACTCGATAGCATGTGGGCTGCCACAGTGTGGACTGGGCTGACGACTACGCTACGTCTCTGAGTTGGGACGTAAGCCAAGAGCATGGTTCCATTGTTCACGACTTTGTTTAGGTGGTTGTCTTTGTTATCCGTGAACACGTAGGGAGAGACGAGTCTAATATTGATAAACCAGTCGTCGTTATCGGGTAACAACACCCACTTGTCATCTTCGGTGAAGACGAGCATATATGGCTTGTTTCGGGCGACGGTAGTGCTCTCAACATCGTCTAAGTCGAACAGTTTACCCCCGAACGATGGGTATATTACCCAATTATTATCACCGGTGTTGACAAGGGTGTACTTAGTGTTGACTGTTGCTCTTGTGGTATCTACTATATCACTTAGGGTTCCACCGGAGGGGATTTCAACGCGTTTGTAAATGTTGTTTTTCAGTTGCAAGGCATACGATTTACCATCTACTCCGGGAGCGTCGAAACCGCGTGTGTCTCCGAGGTCGGAGATCCCGATATTGACGCATTTTTTCACTCCGGGCCCTTGTGCGCTGGTCATTTTACATGAAGTGTTAAGCTGAGGTATCCTATATTTACAGGATTATGATTTATATCTAACACCGATATTGTCAGCTCAGGTATGTTGCCCTGGGTTAATCTTTTATACTGCCGTGGTGAAAACGACTCGGTTCTACCGTCGTTGTATTTCTCAGTTTTCACCGGCACTGCTCTCAGTATAGTGGAAGGGTGACCTCCTTGAATGTTATACGTTGTGCTCACCTGATCGAGATGAATGTACAGCTCTCGGTACGGTACTAGGTCGGGTAACTTCGTGCCTGTGACGGTTGTTGTTGGTTTTATCTCGTCAGGAGACATACCGAGTATCCTCGCTAATGGTCGGCCGAGCCTCAAGGGGTTTCTTCCGTTGTTGATTAACACCACTGTACCGTTTGAATCTTTCATCTTGAGTTCGGCTCCCAGGGGTTTGAAGACCTCGTCGTTTAGAGAGCACACGCTGTAGTAGCCGTCAGTTATCTGGCTGCGAGTTCCACTGACGAACAGCTTATTGTTGCTGGCATTGATGTTAGTCCATTGCGGTAGGTAGGTGATATCGCAGAGTGCGACTTCGAGTTGACCTGACGTGTTATCGATCGCGTGCGTCAGCTGAACGGCCTCACCGCTCGTTATTCCTGGAAGTGTTATGTACATATTATAATATATGAATTATATATTATAATATGGATTTAGCACACTTGAAAATCGTGGTGAATGCAGATGGTACGGGGTTTAAAACAACCTTTATTGATATCTTTGAAAAATATATCGTGTCCGTTAATAACAATCAGGCGGTGGTAAACTGGAATCAAAACCCAATGCAGTTTTGGCAGAACCAACTCAACTTTGCTGTGTGGTGTGCGACGACAGGGTCGGGTGTGACACCAGACTACGGTATAGACGAACTGAGTAAGGCGGTTATTTTGTTTCATATTTATTATCAAACGAGACGAATATTGAAGGAAATAAAGGCTCCTCTTCCCCAAGATATAGGGTGGAGTATGACGAATAACGGCTATGATAGACGCGCTTATGAACGTATTTGTGGGGAGTTTGAGATTCCAACGAATAAAGACTTTCGCCTTCCTGGAGTGAACCATGGTCTCGGTATAGTTCTCGTGTACTTCTACAGGTCCGGAACATATCAGGCCGGTTCTAAAGATGGTTCATACAACCCAAACCGTCATACATTTACAGGTCCCACAACGAATGAAAAGATCCATGTCAGCTACATAAAGCAAACCAATCCTGATGCAGCCACAGCCTGGACTAAAATGATCTCAAAAACATCGAAAGAATTCACTCGTGCTGGTACAATACGCTTGAACGACTCGATTCGAACGTACGTGTGGGCGTTGTTGGGTGCGCAGTCGATGACGCGTTCCAACATCCTCGGTAAGGGAACTGCTTACGACGCTCAGACACAATTCGTTTCCAACGTTGAGGATGCTATCAATTCTCCAGTTGATCTCCCGAGGGCCATCGACCGTTACCAAAACGTGTTAGAATACGCCAGATCGAAAGTCAATTACGTGTTCGGCGTGGGGTTGTACATGGCTCCGAGTGATATGCAACTGAGAATAAAAAAAGTGGTGGGTTATAACAACAAAATAGTCATAGCCATGAAGGATCAAAAGTTGGGTATCAACCCCGATATTAACACCCCCTATATCCCACACATCCCACCACGTGAAAAGGGTATAGTGGCGCCACCCCCGGAGTCTAAAGTTCATGTGCACCCCCATATGCATGTGGGGGTACCCCCCTATCAGCAGCATATTGATAATAAAACAGCCTTAGTGGTTGGTGGGGTAACTTTGGGACTTATTTGGTTAAAGATTTCTTAGCCGCTACGTACACCAGACCAGCCACGGCGACGATGGCTGCCCACAGGTTTTGACTGAGCCACATGGCAGTTTTAGACAGAGCGCTCAACAACCACGAGACGATGCTACCCAGGATGCCGGGAAGGGCTTCGGCGGCTTTACCAGCCAGTTTAGCTAGGCCTTCCCCTAGTTTTTTTATCCAGTCTTTAACACCACCAGGGGGTGTGGGGGGAACTCCCCCACCGGCAGGCCCCACAGGGGTTCCTCCCACCAGTGACACCACCAGGGTTGATATGATGAAACCCAATGCAGTCAGAATGCTGGCGATGGTGATCCCTTGCTCCCGGAATAATATCCGAATCCTGTCTGCTAACGTGGTGTCTCGGTGGAGGATTTGATTGATGGTTTCCCGTATACGGCTGACCTGGGATCGAAGCTTTTCTTTGTAGCCGGACGCTGTCTCCAACCAGGTCTGCCTTTCATCTTCCAAATTACGTATTCGTTCCTCGATGGTGGCTTTCATAGACTCGTCCTCAGTTTCACCGAGTTTTTTCTTTTCATAGGCGATGTGGTCGTCTATCTCACTCATTTTGGCCGTGCTTTTCCAGAGCTGACCACGAATGGTTTGCATTAACAGGTCCAACCCCCGCAGTTCCCGAAATGTAATTTCGAGACCCGGGAAGGGTTTGTTCTCGTAGTCGGCCAACACCTTTTTAATATCATAAGTCATGTTTTGATCCGATGAGGCGTCCCTGATGCCTTCCAGACCTTGAACTAACTTCGGAGGAATCTTAGGTCGCGCGCCACCGTAATCTATGAAGCCTAGTTCATCTTGGACAAACTGACTTCCATGTTTACCGGCCAATGTTGATAAAGCAAGCGGTTCTCTAGTGCGTTTATTCATGAGATCGATCTCCGGGCGAGACTTCAAACGCAGCGTGCCATTGCTGAGGGTAAAATCGGAATAGTTCCTTCCCAACGGCTTGAGTTTGGATTTATTTTCAACTGCGTTGTAATAATCGTCGACGGCGCCTTTAAGGAGCTCATCACTTTGCGAGAATGAGGTCTCCTGGTCATCATTGAATGCCTGGGCACTATCGTCCCACATATCATCCATAGGTATGTCTTCATCCATTAGTATTAAAAATATATTTCATTTATATAACAATGTACGGTAGAAAATTAGATCCTTTCAGAAGATTGAGAGAGCCATTAGGAGCCAGAGCCGTGCGACAGTCGGTGACCATCACCAACAATCCCAGCAAGATAGACCAGAATCAAACTCTGCTGGTTAGATTTCCAAACCTTGGTGAGAATGACCTCATTGTACCAGGCACTGTTCGACTGGCGTTCAATATCACGTTGACCTCCGACAACGACAAACGCACGCTAGTGCGGAACGTGGGTCGAGCTATCATCAAGAAAACGACCGTCAAGATCAGCGGTAACGAGGTGCTGAGCATCGACGACAGCGACGTGTTTCACTGCTACAAGGATCTGTGGAAAAGCGATGGAGAACGAGTCAATGATGTGTACCAGGGCATCAGCAAATCAACCCGGGCGCGCATAGGGTATGCCTTCACGCCAGACCAGCAAGCCAAGATATCGGACGGTGAAAAGGCCATCGCTCGAGCATACGGGAATCGATTCTGCGTGCCGCTAGACTTCGAGTTGCTCACGGGACACGCGCCGTTTTACCAGGCCGCGCTGGGTGATAGGCTCGAATACGAGCTCACGTTTAACGACTATAGCAAAGTAGTGATTACGTCGAACGGTGATGAGGCCAGTTATGCTATAGACAACATCTCTCTGGAGTTCGACATGGTCACTAGCCCGGAGCTGGCCAGGCAGGTTCGAAGCCAGTACTCTGGGAAGATGGCTATCCTGTACGATCGCGTACTGAGACATAGATCAATCGTGCGAGATAAGAGCGACACTGTGTGGAATATCAACCTGAACGTGCCGGCGCGATCGATGAAAGGTATCCTGGTCGTCCCCGTGGAGGATTACGAGCCATTCCAGAGGGACAGCGAGAAGTTTTTCAACCCCGAGATTGAAAAGGTGGAAGTGACCATCGAGGGCGTGCCAAACCAGCTGTTCAGTCATGGTATGAGACCCCACCAGCAGTGGGATGAGATAAAAAAGCTACCAGTGGGGAATTACATAACAAAGGACCTGGGCCTAAGCTCCGTGCAGATCGGTGAATACCTGACCACCAAGTACGCCCTATGGTTGGACATGCGATCCACGGATGATGATAAACTGCACGGTAGCGGGCGCCGTATAGATAACGGCAGCGAAGGGATAACCATCCAGATTACAAAGAAGGCTCAACCCGCTGGTAAGTTGAAATTATATCTGTACGTTATTATGGACGCGCAACTTAATATAGACAATGGGAGATTCGTGCAAGCCATCTACTAGTGGGGGACACCCCCACACCCCCCAGGGGTACCCACAACTACCCACTGACCCACACTGCGCCATAGTGTGCGGGCAGACTGGCTGTGGGAAGACCGTTTTCGTGTTGGATATGTTGGAGAGTTACTACAAGGATGTGTTCGATAACATCATTATCATGTGCCCTACTCTGAGCATGAATAAAACGTACGCGCGACCTTGGGTGATGACGGACCCGGACATACACAAAATCGACCCTGGAACACGCCTGCAGGACTGGTTGAAAGCTCTTCACGAGAAATTTAAAGGGGAACCGACGCTGTTCATACTGGACGACTGCAGCGCTAATCACGAGATAACAAAAAAGAGAGACATGCCATCGTACCTGGCCTTCTCCGGCCGGCATGCAAATCACAGCGTCTGGGTGCTAACGCAGAAGTTCAACTCGGTGTTGAAAGACCTCAGGGAGCAGACGCGATGGGTGGCCTTATTTCACTGCAAGGACAGGGATTCGTTCGAGGAGTGTTTGAGAGAGAACGATGTGATGAGCAAATTAGAACGGGAACGTGTGAAGAAACAGCTCTCTGAAACTAAACACGCTAAGCTCGTGCTAAAGACCGACCAACCAGTAGCATATATAGTATGCTAAAGCTAAGCAAAGCTAAGCAAAGCTAAGCTAAAGCTAAGCAAATGCTAAGCATAGCTATGATATTTGAAGTATTTGTCGTGTGCAACTTAACCTTCATTTCACTGTGTTTTGTCTGCATCGTGTATTATATAGTTAAAACTAAATCTTACTTGTTATATTATAAGATGGAGTGTGAGGAATTGCTCGAACAGTTGGGGGGTACCCCCACTGTGAGGGATTCCCCCAAGCGAGAGAAACTGGTGGCGTTGGCTGTTGGTGGCAAAGCCAAACATTACTTTGGAGACTACACTCCGGATAAAATTCACAAAATGTCAGTCGAAGAAATCGATAAGCTGTACGCTAGATACGAGTCCCGGCTCGGAGCAGAAATGACAAAGACAATAGGATCGGCTATGACCCAGATATACACCGGTATTGTATCACACTTCCTTCCCATTCCACCAGAGCGCCGACTTTACCTGTGGGAGGACCTCGAGAAAGACCCTTTTATCGAACACGCCGTGAGTTCTATCAGCTGCGGGCTGTACCACAAATATGGTATGTTGTTGGCTCCAGTGACGGCGGCGATTATCACAGCAAAACATTGTCAATTTGAGAGAAAAAATAATAATAATAGTATAGATGTCCGAGGTGACGGAAGTGACACAGGAACCAGTGAGGGAAACCCCTCCCGAGGTGAGGGAAGTGACCCCTTCACAAACAGTAACCAGACAGAAGAATCCTAAGAGAGTAGCTGCCGGTAAAAAACGGTGGTGTAACCAACATAAAGTGACCAACCCCCGACTGTTGTTGGCTGTAGGTGTAACTGCTGCCTTGGCTATCTCGTGGTTATACGTGGGGGTACCCTCCCACAGTGAGCCACCACCCAACAGTGAGCCCCCCACCCCCACCGTCGACCCGCATATCATGTTATAATTTTAATATTTTATATCATATACATAATGTCTGAGGGGAAAACGTTCGTCAACGACGCATACCACGCCACAGTGGTAGCCAGTCTAGCCGTAGGGTACGCTCGGTTGACTAAAATGGTGCTTAAACAACCAACTATCAAGCTAGATTTCAACCTGCAGGATATGGGTATGCTCATAATGAACCTTGGTATGGCGATGGCCACAAAAGACATCCTAGTAAAACAAGGAATAATACCTGATAATATAATGAAATAAATATAAGGATGGCCACGATAGCTATGATGGTCGGTGGGGCGTTAGTGAATGCCCTGGCATTTTCCGGGAGTAATTTCCTCTTCTCGAAACTACGAGATGATCACGCGGCTGAAATACAGGAAGAAAGGAAGCGGCACGATCTCGCTACTGAGAAATTACAAAGAGCACAGGCCGAGTACGCTAAAAAACGCCTCCAGAGGATCGATTTTATTAACGAACAACTCCAGCGTGAAAACCATGCCGTTCAAACATTCAATGATGTCGATGAAGCAATGAAAGAATACTACCTACTAACTGGTAAACAATTGGAACCGCTCAATAAACCCACACTCGCTCAGTACTACACACCATCCAAGGGACAAATGAATCGTGAACTGGGCTTCATAGTGTTGGGTATAGCAGCTACTGCGTTGGTTGCGAAGCAATTAAATTAAAATACCTATATAAGTAAACATGAGACCCGCTCCATACCGATGCGAATACATACTTATGGGGAAGACCGAGGCCTGTGGTAGGAAATGCAGGAATCAGGGGTTCTGTTGTTTCCATATGGGAAGTCCTAACTACACGTGTTCTGTGTGTGGTATAGGGTTAAAGGACATTACTGTCTATGTAAAGCTCACGGAGCGAACGTAGTCAGACATCAACTCATCTACGAGAATAAAAAAGGCTACATAAAAGAACGTAGGCGACTGCTCAAAATAGACTCCAGTGCGTGAAAGGGTTACCTCCCTTTACTGTGAAGCAATTAGACATTGGTTCTCTTAGGTGTAAACACTATGTCTACTGTACGCGAGCTGAAGAGGGTCGCAAAACAGAGAGGTGTGATCGGGTATTCTCGAATGCGGAAGTCAGCATTGTTGAGATTACTAGGTTTAGAAGCCCCTCCTACGGTAAAACAATTAAAAGCTCAAGCAAAACAGCTTGGATACACGGGTTATTCAAACCTGGGGAGAGCCGGGTTAACCGCATTGTTGTCACATGCCCCCGTAGCACGTCCCACTGTAAAACAACTGAAAGCCGAGGCACACGATTTGGGTTTAGGCGTGTATTCCCGTATGAGAAAACCACAGCTTGTAGAATTATTACGACAGAATAGAGCTATTGACCTACAGTTCGTGCGCACTGAGCGCGCTGTAGGCAACTATTTGAGAGGTTGGCGCATGCACGTTGATAGAAACATAGACATTACAGATATCAAGCCTCTGATAGCTGATAAGGTCAACCAGGAACTAAATAACCTAGGAAGTATCAAGTTTCAGATCACAGTGAAAATGTCGCTCGATAAGCAGGTTGGGGGCCCCACAGGGGCCACTGAGTATGTTCAGCCTTACTTCCGAGGTCAACAAGAGGTCGTCACACATACAGAGACCATTGATACATCAATCGATACCAGTTTTCAGCAGATACGAGAATACCTAGAACGCTACACACACTTGGGGTCCGGGTGGGTTGTAGATAAAATCGATAATGTCTATCTAGACATAGCTAACTACGTGCCGTTCAGAGGCGGGTCATACCTAGCCTTGCCCCCCTACTATAGGAACAAACATGCCATAGTAAACGTTAAGAATAGAGGAAACGATTGCCTGAGGTTAGCTATCAGGTCAGCCTTATTTCCAGCTGGCACTCATTCAGATAGGCTTTCTAGCTATCCCCAAGACGATGGGCTCAACTGGGATGGTATAGATGAACCCACCCCCATATCCCAGATCACTAAAGTAGAAAAACAGAATAATCTGGCTATAAATGTCTTTGGGCACGAAGGTAACACAACAATAGTACACAGGGTCAGCCCGGTGAAGGATCGCCAAGTTATCAATATATTCATGATCCAGCGAGGTGACAAGTATCACTACACATGGATAAAACACTTTAGCAGGCTGTTGTATGACCAATCGGCACACAGAGAAAAGACCCACTTCTGTGAACGATGCCTACATGGCTTCACCCGAGTTGATTTATTAGAATCCCACCGGGATGATTGTCAAGGTGTGGGGCAGACGGCCATACGAGTCGACATGCCTAAGGAAGGTGATAATATCTTAAAATTCAGTAACCACAAGAACCAAATGTCTGTACCTTATATCATATATGCCGACTTCGAAGCCTTAGTTGTGGGGGATACCCCCAGTGGTGCCGCCGGCGAGGCTCCCATCACCCACAAGACACAAGAGCATAAAGCCTGTTCGTTTGGATACATTGTCGTCCGTTGTGACGGGGAAACGAAAGCTCCGGTAGTGTATAGGGGCCCTGACGCGGCTGAAAGGTTTCTAAAGTGTTTGCAGGAGGAAGAAAAAATTATTAGGAATGCATTGTATAGAATCGCTCCCATGCGTCTGACCCAAGACGACAAGCTAGCTCACGCTAATAGCACTAACTGTCACGTGTGTGACTCACCACTTAACGGTGATTCGGTGAGAGATCACTGCCACATAACTGGTAAGTATAGAGGCGCCGCTCACAGCACGTGCAACCTCAAGCTTAAAATCAACCCTAAGACAATAAACATCCCCGTTGTCTTTCACAACTTGAGAGGGTACGACTCACACTTGATCATGCAGACCATCGCGAAAATCGATGGTAATATAACGTGCATCCCCAACAACATGGAGAGATACATCTCCTTCAGCTTAAACGGACTTAGGTTCATTGACTCGTTTCAGTTCCTCCTGTCGTCACTCGACAGTCTGGTCAAGGCTAACAATACCTTCCCTATCACTGATCGATACACAGACGCCGAGACTAGACCCCTGCTTATGAGGAAGGGTGTGTACCCCTATGAGTACATGGATAGTTGGGTCAAGTTCACCGAGACCAGACTACCCCCTATTGACTGCTTTTATAGCAAGCTGAATGAGGCGTCCGTCTCACAAGATGATTACTCGCACGCGACTAACGTATGGAATAAACTGGGTTGTAAGAACCTGGGTGATTATCACGACCTGTACTTGAGGACAGATGTACTGCTGTTAGCCCACGTGTTTGAAACGTTTAGGCGGACGTGTTTAAAGCAGTATAAACTCGATCCCGCATGGTATTACACCAGCCCAGGTCTGTCGTGGGACGCCTTGCTTAAAAAGACCGGAGTTAATTTGGAATTGCTCACAGATTACGACATGCACCTATTCATTGAGAAAGGCTACGCGAAAGCAAATAATCAATACGTGAAAGGTTACGATCCTAACAAACCAACCAATCACATTCTCTACCTCGACGCAAACAACCTGTACGGCTGGGCCATGAGTCAGTATCTACCTACAGGGGGATTCGAATGGGTACCCCACGTTGATGTTATGGGGGTTGCACCAGATTCGAACAAAGGGTATATCCTCGAGGTTGACTTAGAGTATACCAAGGAATTACACACATCACACAACAGCTACCCCCTGGCTCCCGAACGTATGAGGGTTAACCCAGACTGGATGTCTGAGTACCAACATTGTCAGGTGGGCGTGTGACAGACGTTGAAAAACTCGTTCCTAACTTAATGAATAAGACCAAGTACATCGTTCACTATCGCAACCTACAGCTGTACCTGTCGTTGGGTATGAGGCTGACCAAAATACACAGGGTGCTCATGTTCGACCAGAGCCCATGGATGGAGCCCTACATCAGAATGAACACAGACCTACGAAAAAAAGCCACCAGTGATTTTGAGAAAAATCTCTACAAGCTCATGAACAACTCGGTGTTTGGTAAGACTATGGAGAACCTGAGGAAACGCGTGACCGTGAAGCTGGTTCGGTCGAGTGAGGAAGACAAGCTCAGGAGATTGATAGCCAGTCCAGCATTCAACCGTAGTAAGATATTCACAGACAACCTGGTTGCCCTACACATGAAGAAAAGCCACATAAAATTCAACCGGCCTGTTTACGTGGGGATGAGCATCCTCGATTTATCCAAACACCTGATGTATGACTTTTACTACAACGAGCTCAAGAAACAGTACGGCGACAGGTGTGAAGTGCTGTACACTGACACGGATTCCCTGCTGTTAGAAATTCGAACTGAGGACGTGTACGAGGACATGAAAAAACACCTCGATTTATACGACACCAGCGACTACCCTAAGACCCATGCCCTACACAGTACGGTAAATAAAAAGGTCCTAGGTAAGATGAAGGACGAGTGTGCTGGCACGCCCATAGCCGAGTACATAGGTTTGAGACCTAAGATGTACTCCATACTGAAAGCCGACAATAGTGAGATCCGGAAGGCTAAGGGGGTTAAGAAGTATGTGGTGAAGCAGCACATCAAACACGCAAGATTCAAGGAAGCCCTGTTCAAGACCCGTACCTTTAGGCATAAAATGAACACACTTAGAAGTGATGGACATAAGATATACGGACTGACTATAAACAAGACGTCCCTGTCGCCTATGGACACGAAACGTTGGATAGCTATTGATGGGATAAACACATACGCGTATGGACATGAAAAAATTTGAGACTATTTACTACAGCCCGCGTGGGTACTGGAAAGGAGCTAGCGCAGTAGATAAGCTAGCTAAAATAACGCGAGTACCCCCGGAGGAAGCCAAAGCGTGGCTTGAAAAACAAGCCCTGTGGCAGATCTATTTGCCGGCACCACGCTACGTGCCTAGAAGGAGGTTCGGTATTAACATACCTAATAGCGTTCACCAGGCAGACCTACTGTTCCTACCCCACGACAAGAGGTACAAGTATGCCTTAACCGTAGTGGACGTAGCCAGTCGTTACAAGGAAGCCGAACCCTTGACCACGAAAGATTCGGCCCAGGTAGCCAGAGGATTCGAACGCATATACAAACGCAGTCCGCTGACGTGGCCAACAGAGCTGCAAGTTGACCCCGGACGGGAGTTCATGGGTGCCGTGTCACAACTGCTAGCCAAACACGATGCAAAGGTCAGGCGTGGCACGGCCGGAGCCCATTGCAGCCAAGCCATAGTTGAGAGATTTAATAAGACTTTGGCTGAGCGCTTGTTCGGCCATCAGTATGCTAGGGAGATGGCCACCCCTGGAGAACGATCGACTGAAAGGGTCACGAGGTTACCCAAGGTGGTGTCGGCAATCAACCATGAAGTCACCCGTCTCACCGGTAAGAAACCGGCAGACGCTATCAAACTAAAATCAATAGTTGCAGAGTCGGCCGCTCCATTGCGTGGGAAGGAGAAACAGATACCAGATAGGGCCCTAGTGAGGTATCTATACCAGCCGGGGGAACACGAGGGTGATAGCCGTAAGCGGGCCACCGATCCTATATGGTCAGTCAAAACTTACAACATAGATAAAGTGGATATGAAAGCCGACGAACCTAACTTATACTACTTGAGGGGTGGGCCGGGTAGGGGGTTTGTAAGAGAAGAATTATTAATCGTACCGTACGGCACAGTGTTACCTCCAACCAATACACGGTAAACTGTTTCATAGACACCCAACCTTTTTGTAGTAGGGGTAATAGTAGCAAGATCTAAGGTCCCAACCAAAGCCTTATTTAGTAAATAAGGCTTTGTAGAGACATTTCTTGAAAGTGGTCCAGAACCCCCATTGTATATACTACTTATCCACAACAGCTCCACTCCTGCAATCCGATACTACCGCTACTATCTTTTCTCTACAGCTACAACTGCTGCAGATAATAGTATAGATATGTGGGTCGCCATGTATGTATTTTTTACATTAAAAGGTTTTTGGTCACATACAAAAATAGCCACAATGGAAACATATGGATAGTTCTAGATCACACACTTGTGAGCACGACCAAACTTAGACATTCACTATAGTTTCCTGTCATAATTGGGCAAAAAAGACTTTTCAATTGACTGTAGTCAAAACACGTGTAAACATTTAGCATACAAAAACAGCGTCGCTGTTTTGAAGCTTATGAAAACATGAATGTAGTCCTGACTTGAGAGGCACATTTCTCACAAATCTTTATACTTTGTCGAAACCGGAATATGCCGTGACATGAATAGACGGAAGAAAACAAATCAGCCCGGAAAGCCCTCTGCATTTCAAACGTTTTTTAAATTTTCTTTCATAACAATGACCGAAGTTCTATTCATATGTAACAATGACGTCTTTTCAGTAACACTTGAAAATACTTTGTTGTCAAATCTGAAGAGCACCACAACTTGTTTGCTATTGTGTGCCTACATCAAGAATAAACCCACCAACAAGAAGGCATATTATAACATCTGTATTCTGTCACCATAGAGAGAGGCGTGCATTGATAGAGGTCTCTCCCATGTCGGACTAGCAGAATAAACTTAAAGGCAAAATACCAAGTTTGGTGTTTGTGATGGTGTTACTTTGGTTATGCCTCTCTTAACTTTAGTCATACCTGTTTTACAAGGTAATGTGTGGCTGGTTTAATTTGTTCTCATGTATTTTCTTCAAGACGCTTGTGGTGCGTAATTGATTTGCAAATACATGAGAGCTATTATGTTTGAAATGATATGAAAAATATATTGATATCCAAAGATAATATGTTAATAATACCCATCAGCATTTGCGTGTTTAGCGATATGTATATAAACATATATACAGTCCAGCATGCAGTCCAGACACGAGGAGCAGATGAAACATGTTTGTTGTAGGAAGCGACTAACGGGATCTCGTGGTCAGATTCGCTGACTTGGGTGACTTTTGTCATGGAATCTCAGTTGTGTAGATCGATGCTGGTGTTGTTGATAACTGGATCGTCGGGTCCAGGCTCAGTTTTTACGGTCTGCTGCCTTATATCTGGAATATTTCTGAGCAAGACGCTGAACATCAAACAAATAAACATCACGATATGGCACGGTACGGGCTTATAACATGGCACAGTCAAATCCAGTACATTGTTATGTTTGGTACAGCATTAGGGTATAGATTTATTATTTAGTTTTTACCCGTGGTTCCGTTTATTCAGAGGGTAGGTTAAATTGTTTGCGTAAGGTTCTTTGTTGTGTATCACATCAACACATTGCTACTTTCAGAAACGGGGCCTGTTGCGATGCTGTTTTTCCCCATTTGAATAGCCATCATACTGGATAGCGGCTTCTGCACTTGTCCGAAACGTACAAAAGTGAACACTGAGCTGCACCTCTTGGATTTTTGGGTTTTAACGACCTACACACCACGTCCACGGCCGTCGCAATACAGCCGTTGCACATTCAGTTGCAACACTCCACTGAGAAAACATCATCGGAGTCCGACGTTTGAACCTGTTAGGGGAGCGGGTGAAGAATGAAGCTACACTTTCTAATTTTGGGAGTACTTTTGGGGATCCTTGTCGAGTTAAGCTTCCAATGGTCTGGGTAAGTGAGTGAACCATTATGATGACATAATAATCATTATCGCAAACAATTACTGAGAAACAGTACAAAGAAGGAAATGCATTGAATTTACGGATATATTTCCAAACAATATACACAATATTTTATTGAGAAAAGAACAGTAGTGTACTAAAGTATTCAAGAAAGATATACCCGCTGGATTAAGACGTTGCTGATTTTGTGACTGCGAAGATGTCATAATAAGTTATAGTAAACATAGATGTTAGCATTTGAAAGACGATATTTAAGTAGAAGTGACGTTCTGAAAGTACCATGAGCTGGGCAAATGAGACCGAAATTGTTTTCGTCTTCAACGCTATGGTATTCACAGACTTGGCATATTCTTTCTTTGTACAGTAATCCTTCCCACCGCCCGGCATTACCTCTCTGAGCTTGTTCTGATGATCTAAGAAGGAAAAGTAAACGTCGATGGTCTCGTTTAGTTAAGGTCGACAAGTAAAATTCTTTGTTCAGCAAATACTGGAAATGTTAATAAGTTTCTTCGGCTGTGATCCGTGCGTGCCATTCCTGCTGGTTGCAATCTTTAAGTCTCTGTTTAAAAAAGTTCTAAACATAATTAATATCGCCAACCTCTAAAGCCAGACTGAGCCAAATCCGTACCTGAAAAGTACTTCTTGAATATTTATCACCTAAGTTCTTCCATTGCAATGGTCTTTAAGTGGAGATTGACTGTCGTCCGACTCCCAGGACATACCAAGGAATTGTTCAATTGATGACCTTCTTTCGAATCCCCAATCTCCATACAGAAGAATTGGTTTGATATGAGTATCGAAAGACTCGAATAATAAATGAGGTGACATATTTCTCAATCGTTGAGTGAGTCTTGATATTAAAGAGAGCCTTGTGTGTTTTGATAGTTAGTGTGCTTACTGCTTTACTCCACGATAGTCGTGAAGAAAATGTTAGTCCTAAACAATTAAAAATGCTCTAGTCCTTGTTTCTTTACCTTCATGCCTGTTTTTTACTTGTTGTACAATGCCTCCTCTTCTGAAAACTATTTCCATCTTGTCGAGATTAACGTCAAGTCCCCGTTTAGCACAGAACATTTGCAGGAAATTTATCTTTCTCTGAGGCCAGTCACACTATTGTCAAATAGGCGTAATTCATCTGCGTACAGAAGCAAGTGAATATCCAGAAATTCTTGTCCAATATAAATTCCTCTCATCTGGGTCTGTTGTATCATTTCATCAAGATCTATTACAAATAGTGAGAACAATATATGGCTGAGTGGGTATCCCTGTCGTACACAAGTGTACGTGTGTGTTAAAGTAATTGATGATTTAGATACCTTGACAGAAGCTTTTGCAGTGGCATAAATTCCTTGTAATATTTTGAAAACATTACTATGAAAGCCGTTCTTCATAATCATGTGCCAGAGTGAACTGCGGTTTGTACTGTCAAATGCCTGTTGGAAATCGACGAACAAACAACAGAATCTTTCTTTCGGTTTTGATTTCTGTGCGAGTCAGTGCAATTATATTGTCCATAATGGAATATACTCCATAAGTTTTGTCGTGCATTTTTTTTTTAGATATTATATTTGGAGGTAACTCATCTGTTGTATCCAGGCTAATATAGGACCAAATCCGCCATTTTGGATCCCCACAACGTATTTTTAGACTCTGAGGGATCATATAAGGCCCCCAAACAACCCTCCAGATCATTCTGACTTCACTTGCCGAACGTATCCTCTCCAGTGTATGTTCTTGACTCTACTGGTATCTGTTTACCTTGAAGACAGAAAATGGATTCTGTGCACCGTGATACCCTAAGGAAGAATTGTTCTGGCCTTTTGCAGGCCATACAGCGTGTAGAAGAGGTGGTCGACAAACTCGTGCACTTGCCTCATGAAAGCGGACATTAAGGAGAAACGTGAGCAGAACCGTGTGAAGAACCGCTCTCAGCCATGCCATTTTGTGATGACTGTGGACTCATGTTTCAAGATCCTTCTGATTTGCAAGTCGGCCCTCCTGGGATACCCAAACTTAAAAGGAAATAAAAAGAAGTAAAAGATAGCAATAATATGTATGATGATGTGTTTTCCAAATTGTACAAATACAAGGCGTGGGTGGAAGGGTTGACTGATGATAATGATGATGATACAGACACCCTATCTGAGACTGAGAGTGAAGGAGAGGGGGATGATGAAGGACAATGACATGTGCAGTAGACTATTGGGTGTGCTCCTATCCCATGGTTTTACTCATTTGAAAACGGAGCCAATAAACCATGAAATCTGTATATCTGTCGTTTTTTTAATGCATTGTCCTGATACAATATTGTATTTAAAGGTTAGAATGAATGAGCCCATGCATGCTTGTCACAAGAGGCGATTCATGGGATTATTGGCTTGGCTGACAGTTTCCAGTTCGATGCTCATACTGTTGGTTGTCTGCTTCAGACAAAATCTGAACTATTGCTGAGTGCGGCGAAAAAATCATTCACTTCTTTCATACCAATGTCTATCCTATGTTCTCGACCTCCTAATACAACCTCATACTATAATCAGTCATATAAGTTAAAACTTAACGTCATTACTGTTTCAGTTCATTTTTCCTCTGTAATGATCTGTAAATATTATATTCATTCACTTAAAATATCGCATCATTTAGACATGTTGGCAACTGTTTGGGTTAGGAAGCCGTTCTGGTTGTGTGTCCGTTTTGAAATCATGTACATATGTATGTGTTTATTCAAGCTTGGAGTATTTTGTATATCCCTAGCTATAGTGTTTACTAATGACTGTATGTGTCGGATTGTCCGGGTAGTTTGTGTAAAGTTATTGTGTATTCCTCGGCTGTGTAATTTGCACAAAGCAGTAAACACTCAAAATAAAACGAATGTGAGCGGTTGAATAACTTACGTGAAGTCATCCATTCACGGTTGTCAAGTCAATGTATCTGTAGATGGTACACAGAGTCCTGAAATGACAAAAGGGCAGTTTCTAGTGTTTAGATAAAACGCATTTGTTACATACACCGCTATAGGTGGTTCTGAATATTCGTGTATGATGTTTTGCTAGGTTTAATACTTGACAGTTGTAGATACCAGGAGTACTCTTTTCGGTGTTCAGATAAAACATTGGCATGTACACTGCTCTCAGCGAATGTGAATGTTATGTCGTTAGGTATATTTCCTGACACTCTCTGGTTGCCAAGAATGTTTCGAGTGCGTAAATAGAAAACATACTAGGTACACTGCGGTTAGTAGCTCTAAACGTATGTGTACGGTATGTCGTTCGGTTTAATTCCTGAAGCTCTGTAGTCACCAGGAGTCTATCTAATGTTAAAAAAATAAGACAAAAACCTGCTGTTTACTGCTATGTTTACTGCTATTGGTGGTCATTGACTTGGGTGTAAAATATTTCGTTCGGTATATTTTCCCGTCCCTCTGTAGATATAAGGGAGTGTTATTAGCATTCAGATAAAACGTCTATTAGGTACCCTGCTGTACCTGGTTCTAAACGTAAGTCCACGACAGGTCGTTCGACTTGGTGCTTGGGTTAGTGACTAGTTTCATAGTTATAGGAAAATCACCCAGGAGTTATTTCATCTCGCAAAATATGCACATATCCTCTTGTCGATCAGTAATTCTACTTATCGACTGCCAGTTCAAATGTATACACAAAGTAAAGAGTTTTGATACTTGGGCTCAGAGCATGCAAAACCAGTTAAAGCTGAGCATTACAACAACAGGTGCGATATTAGGACTTTACGCTGCACGTTTCAATAGATGAAGCCAGCCTCGAACAGTTTACATGTATACCAGGTTGAATAGCATGTCAAACAATTACTGCAGTGGAGAAATCTCGACGTAAAGGCGTGAGTCAATGTGGAATCTGACAAGTAACATAGTCAAGTTCCGCTCTCCAAATCCAGCCCAAAGTTGTCACAATAAGAAAGACAATGTCTCTTCTAGGATTCTATGGGTCTCTCGGCTTCCTGTGGAAGCTCAAAGGTTGGTCGTTGTTATTGGTGTTGTTTAACGCCGAACTCAGCAATATTGCGGCTGTATGGCGACGGTCTTTGGATAATCGAGTTTGGACCAGACACTCACGTGATTGTTATTATGATCATCGATCTGCGCATTTGGGACACGAAGAACAAATAGAGTTAATCGCGTTAGTCTCCTCTTTCGACGTGGGCGGTGGGATAGCTTAGGGGATAAGTGTTCTCTCGTCTCGTCGAAGACCCTGGTTCGATTCCCTACATGGATACAATGGGTGAAGTCAATTTCTGGTGTTCCCGCCGTGATATTGCTGGAATATTGCTAAAGCAACGTAACACTAAATTCACTCCTCGTCCGACAAGTATAGACTACTGAAAACCAATACTAACCCGGATCTTCCACCTCAGATCTTTCAGCCCAGATTTTCCGGCCCGGATCTTTTAGCCCAGATCTTCCAGCCCAGATCATCAGCCCAGATCATACAGCGCAGATCTTCCAGCTCAGATCGTCCAGCCCAGATCTTCCAGCTCAGATCTTCCAGCTCAGATCTCCAGTCCGGATCTTCCAGCCAGGATCCTTCAGCTCAGATCTACCAAACCGGATCTTCCAGCTCAGATCTTCCAGTCCAGATCTTCCAACCCAGATCATCCAGCTCAGATCTTCCAGCCCAGATCTTCCAGCCCGGGTCTTCCATTACAAAGGGTCATTATCACATTTTCACACTATCGATGTAATGAATGTTGCATGTACATGTGTTTGTTTGTTCGTTCGTTCTCTAAAACTGCACAAATCAATATTCAATAATCACAAGCATCAGCATTGATCTAGGCAGCTCATGTTTAATCGCCTCATGTGACAAGCATGGATTGTTGTTAAAAACAATTCTATCTCGTATTTTTGTGACAATGAACAACGGTCATGAGGTCACATTTCCATTACCTTGGCTCAGATGTGGTGTGAAGTGTGATTCTTTATGTAGAGACGTCTTTTAGCCTTAATTGGAGCCATTTGGAGCGGAACAGATGTTCCGCAGTATATGACATACACGATTTCAGAGAACATTTTGTGAACATCTGACTTCCTTTTCCACCTCCTTTTCAAGTCCACCTGACAACAATCGTATTGGTATTGATAAGATTTACCCTTGTCAAAGATGGACGCACGACTTTGAGGTCCTCCAATGTTTATGCATTTAGTGAGGCGCTGTCACGTATAATAAACCTATAACGAACCAACGACGCGTCTGAAGTGTTAAACAAAACCTTAGAGCCATCATGATATCTCTTGAACAGTACAGGGCTTCGATTGGGCTTTTCAAGCAACCCACGGGCACACGTCAAGTCGAATTGAATAACAACAGTGAGTACTCACGGTTCGTCCCCGGCTCGGACGTTCATCTCCGAGTGTTTGTATGCGCAATCTTATTATCCATCCATGTGTCGCTCTCCCAACTTGTGATTAATGTGCTGAACAATCTGAACGATATAGATTTGGATGCATTTTTCCCATCGGAAAGGTTTTTCAATCATAACATTGTCACTGACGTCACGGGTTTGGAATGTGGCTGTGCCCCACTTTCCGCCCGTGTTCCTCGGGCAACAAACCGGTGTCTCCAATACGGCCTACCTGTATCCAGTGGTGTAATAACTCGGAATCTGTTGTGCTGAGGTGATGTCGAATTAAATCCAGGTCCCGTAACACTGGAGAAAGTACAAGAAACTATCCTTAAGGAAATACGTGACCTGACCTGACTACTAAGATTACTTCCCTTAGCACCGACGTGCAAACGCTAACGTCTAAGTGTGATCAGATGGAAACGACGATAAGCGGCATACAGAAGGAGATAGATGAAGTTAAGCATAGTAGCAGCATTATGTACGATGACATTCATGCACTGGCAGAGAAAGGTGACATCATGCAGGCGAAGTTAAACATAGTAGCAGCATTATGTACGATGACATTCATGCACTGGCAGAGAAAGGTGACATCATGCAGGTGAAGTTAAGCATAGTAGCAGCATTATGTACGATGACATTGATGCACTGGCAGAGAAAGTTGACATCATGCAGGCGAAGTTAAACATAGTAGCAGCATTATGTACGATGACATTGATGCACTGGCAGAGAAAGGTGACATCATGCAGGTGAAGTTAAACATAGCAGCAGCATTATGTACGATGACATTGATGCACTGGCAGAGAAAGTTGACATCATGCAGGTGAAGTTAAGCATAGTAGCAGCATTATGTACGATGACATTGATGCACTGGCAGAGAAAGTTGACATCATGCAGGTGAAGTTAAGCATAGCAGCAGCATTATGTACGATGACATTGATGCACTGGCAGAGAAAGTTGACATCATGCAGGTGAAGTTAAGCATAGCAGCAGCATTATGTACGATGACATTGATGCACTGGCAGAGAAAGGTGACATCATGCAGGCGAAGTTAAGCATAGCAGCAGCATTATGTACGATGACATTGATGCACTGGCAGAGAAAGGTGACATCATGCAGGTGAAGTTAAGCATAGTAGCAGCATTATGTACGATGACATTGATGCACTGGCAGAGAAAGTTGACATCATGCAGGTGAAGTTAAGCATAGTAGCAGCATTATGTACGATGACATTGATGCACTGGCAGAGAAAGTTGACATCATGCAGGTGAAGTTAAGCATAGTAGCAGCATTATGTACGATGACATTGATGCACTGGCAGAGAAAGTTGACATCATGCAGGTGAAGTTAAACATAGTAGCAGCATTATGTACGATGACATTGATGCACTGGCAGAGAAAGTTGACATCATGCAGGTGAAGTTAAGCATAGTAGCAGCATTATGTACGATGACATTGATGCACTGGCAGAGAAAGTTGACATCATGCAGGTGAAGTTAAGCATAGTAGCAGCATTATGTACGATGACATTGATGCACTGGCAGAGAAAGGTGACATCATGCAGGTGAAGTTAAGCATAGTAGCAGCATTATGTACGATGACATTGATGCACTGGCAGAGAAAGGTGACATCATGCAGGTGAAGTTAAGCATAGTAGCAGCATTATGTACGATGACATTGATGCACTGGCAGAGAAAGTTGACATCATGCAGGTGAAGTTAAGCATAGTAGCAGCATTATGTACGATGACATTGATGCACTGGCAGAGAAAGGTGACATCATGCAGGTGAAGTTAAGCATAGTAGCAGCATTATGTACGATGACATTGATGCACTGGCAGAGAAAGGTGACATCATGCAGGTGAAGTTAAGCATAGTAGCAGCATTATGTACGATGACATTGATGCACTGGCAGAGAAAGTTGACATCATGCAGGTGAAGTTAAGCATAGTAGCAGCATTATGTACGATGACATTGATGCACTGGCAGAGAAAGGTGACATCATGCAGGTGAAGTTAAGCATAGTAGCAGCATTATGTACGATGACATTCATGCACTGGCAGAGAAAGGTGACATCATGCAGGTGAAGTTAAGCATAGCAGCAGCATTATGTACGATGACATTGATGCACTGGCAGAGAAAGTTGACATCATGCAGGTGAAGTTAAGCATAGCAGCAGCATTATGTACGATGACATTGATGCACTGGCAGAGAAAGTTGACATCATGCAGGTGAAGTTAAGCATAGTAGCAGCATTATGTACGATGACATTCATGCACTGGCAGAGAAAGGTGACATCATGCAGGTGAAGTTAAGCATAGCAGCAGCATTATGTACGATGACATTGATGCACTGGCAGAGAAAGTTGACATCATGCAGGTGAAGTTAAGCATAGTAGCAGCATTATGTACGATGACATTCATGCACTGGCAGAGAAAGGTGACATCATGCAGGTGAAGTTAAGCATAGCAGCAGCATTATGTACGATGACATTGATGCACTGGCAGAGAAAGGTGACATCATGCAGGTGAAGTTAAGCATAGCAGCAGCATTATGTACGATGACATTGATGCACTGGCAGAGAAAGTTGACATCATGCAGGTGAAGTTAAGCATAGTAGCAGCATTATGTACGATGACATTCATGCACTGGCAGAGAAAGGTGACATCATGCAGGTGAAGTTAAGCATAGCAGCAGCATTATGTACGATGACATTGATGCACTGGCAGAGAAAGTTGACATCATGCAGGTGAAGTTAAGCATAGTAGCAGCATTATGTACGATGACATTCATGCACTGGCAGAGAAAGGTGACATCATGCAGGTGAAGTTAAGCATAGCAGCAGCATTATGTACGATGACATTGATGCACTGGCAGAGAAAGTTGACATCATGCAGGTGAAGTTAAACATAGTAGCAGCATTATGTACGATGACATTGATGCACTGGCAGAGAAAGGTGACATCATGCAGGTGAAGTTAAACATAGTAGCAGCATTATGTACGATGACATTGATGCACTGGCAGAGAAAGGTGACATCATGCAGGTGAAGTTAAGCATAGCAGCAGCATTATGTACGATGACATTCATGCACTGGCAGAGAAAGGTGACATCATGCAGGTGAAGTTAAGCATAGCAGCAGCATTATGTACGATGACATTGATGCACTGGCAGAGAAAGGTGACATCATGCAGGTGAAGTTAAGCATAGCAGCAGCATTATGTACGATGACATTGATGCACTGGCAGAGAAAGTTGACATCATGCAGGTGAAGTTAAGCATAGCAGCAGCATTATGTACGATGACATTCATGCACTGGCAGAGAAAGGTGACATCATGCAGGTGAAGTTAAGCATAGCAGCAGCATTATGTACGATGACATTGATGCACTGGCAGAGAAAGTTGACATCATGCAGGTGAAGTTAAGCATAGTAGCAGCATTATGTACGATGACATTCATGCACTGGCAGAGAAAGGTGACATCATGCAGGTGAAGTTAAGCATAGCAGCAGCATTATGTACGATGACATTGATGCACTGGCAGAGAAAGTTGACATCATGCAGGTGAAGTTAAGCATAGTAGCAGCATTATGTACGATGACATTCATGCACTGGCAGAGAAAGGTGACATCATGCAGGTGAAGTTAAACATAGTAGCAGCATTATGTACGATGACATTGATGCACTGGCAGAGAAAGGTGACATCATGCAGGTGAAGTTAAGCATAGCAGCAGCATTATGTACGATGACATTGATGCACTGGCAGAGAAAGTTGACATCATGCAGGTGAAGTTAAGCATAGTAGCAGCATTATGTACGATGACATTCATGCACTGGCAGAGAAAGGTGACATCATGCAGGTGAAGTTAAGCATAGCAGCAGCATTATGTACGATGACATTGATGCACTGGCAGAGAAAGGTGACATCATGCAGGTGAAGTTAAGCATAGCAGCAGCATTATGTACGATGACATTGATGCACTGGCAGAGAAAGTTGACATCATGCAGGTGAAGTTAAGCATAGTAGCAGCATTATGTACGATGACATTCATGCACTGGCAGAGAAAGGTGACATCATGCAGGTGAAGTTAAGCATAGCAGCAGCATTATGTACGATGACATTGATGCACTGGCAGAGAAAGGTGACATCATGCAGGTGAAGTTAAGCATAGCAGCAGCATTATGTACGATGACATTGATGCACTGGCAGAGAAAGTTGACATCATGCAGGTGAAGTTAAGCATAGTAGCAGCATTATGTACGATGACATTCATGCACTGGCAGAGAAAGGTGACATCATGCAGGTGAAGTTAAGCATAGCAGCAGCATTATGTACGATGACATTGATGCACTGGCAGAGAAAGTTGACATCATGCAGGTGAAGTTAAGCATAGTAGCAGCATTATGTACGATGACATTCATGCACTGGCAGAGAAAGGTGACATCATGCAGGTGAAGTTAAGCATAGCAGCAGCATTATGTACGATGACATTGATGCACTGGCAGAGAAAGTTGACATCATGCAGGTGAAGTTAAGCATAGCAGCAGCATTATGTACGATGACATTCATGCACTGGCAGAGAAAGTTGACATCATGCAGGTGAAGTTAAGCATAGTAGCAGCATTATGTACGATGACATTCATGCACTGGCAGAGAAAGGTGACATCATGCAGGTGAAGTTAAGCATAGCAGCAGCATTATGTACGATGACATTGATGCACTGGCAGAGAAAGTTGACATCATGCAGGTGAAGTTAAGCATAGTAGCAGCATTATGTACGATGACATTCATGCACTGGCAGAGAAAGGTGACATCATGCAGGTGAAGTTAAGCATAGCAGCAGCATTATGTACGATGACATTGATGCACTGGCAGAGAAAGTTGACATCATGCAGGTGAAGTTAAGCATAGTAGCAGCATTATGTACGATGACATTCATGCACTGGCAGAGAAAGGTGACATCATGCAGGTGAAGTTAAGCATAGTAGCAGCATTATGTACGATGACATTGATGCACTGGCAGAGAAAGTTGACATCATGCAGGTGAAGTTAAGCATAGTAGCAGCATTATGTACGATGACATTCATGCACTGGCAGAGAAAGGTGACATCATGCAGGTGAAGTTAAGCATAGCAGCAGCATTATGTACGATGACATTGATGCACTGGCAGAGAAAGTTGACATCATGCAGGTGAAGTTAAACATAGTAGCAGCATTATGTACGATGACATTGATGCACTGGCAGAGAAAGGTGACATCATGCAGGTGAAGTTAAGCATAGCAGCAGCATTATGTACGATGACATTGATGCACTGGCAGAGAAAGGTGACATCATGCAGGTGAAGTTAAGCATAGCAGCAGCATTATGTACGATGACATTGATGCACTGGCAGAGAAAGTTGACATCATGCAGGTGAAGTTAAGCATAGCAGCAGCATTATGTACGATGACATTGATGCACTGGCAGAGAAAGGTGACATCATGCAGGTGAAGTTAAGCATAGCAGCAGCATTATGTACGATGACATTGATGCACTGGCAGAGAAAGGTGACATCATGCAGGCGAAGTTAAGCATAGCAGCAGCATTATGTACGATGACATTGATGCACTGGCAGAGAAAGTTGACATCATGCAGGTGAAGTTAAGCATAGCAGCAGCATTATGTACGATGACATTGATGCACTGGCAGAGAAAGTTGACATCATGCAGGTGAAGTTAAGCATAGTAGCAGCATTATGTACGATGACATTGATGCACTGGCAGAGAAAGTTGACATCATGCAGGTGAAGTTAAGCATAGCAGCAGCATTATGTACGATGACATTCATGCAGATTAAGCTCTCAGATTTTGACGAGGAAATTGACCGTCTCGAAGAATTTAGCCGACGTGACAACATCATTATTTATGGTGTACCTGAGGGCAGTGATGAGGATCACGTGACGTGCAAACAGAAGGTGGTCAACTTGATGAATGAATTCGTCAAGACAAAGAAGTGGCAAAAGTCGGACCTTATTCGCGCTCATTGACTCGGGTCTAAACGCACAGATTCCGATCGACCACGCCCACTGATCGCCAAATGCATGGACACTGACGATAAAATTGAGGCACTCAAAGCCAGAACGGCATTACAGAATGCAGGATATGGAATCTCCAGCGACCCAACAGCCCGACAAAGACAGCAGCTCAAGGAGCTTGAAGGTACGGGTATATTTCAAGCATGGGAAATTAGTTACCGAGCCGGATACACGCCGTACAACCCGAAAACAACCCAGTGAATCCACTACAACCCGAAGAACACTGACAGCACGACGCCCTAGCTCTCGCACTACGCCAGAACGGATTGCACTTCCATAGGGGCGTGGCCATGGCTGGGGTGTTATTAACCACGAAACTTTGAACAGCGATACCAGTGTAAATGATATGTTAAATGCTGAGGATTCTAGTCTCTGATATGACAACCAATCCACGTATGTCAATGAGGGGGTGAATGTGTGCATTCTATCATGGAATGTAAACGGACTCACGGGTAAATATCACGATCCAAACTTTATTAGCTATATAAGTTCATTTGACATTGTGTGTCTCACAGAAACCTTCCTTAGTACAATACCACAGCATTGGTTGGCGGACTTCGATATGTGTTTTGCTCCTGCTGTTAAACTGGCAAAATATGGTCGCTTGTGCGGTGGTGTATGCGTATGTATAAAGAAGACATTCAGCGAGCATTTTCAAAGAATTACTACGGGAGTGGATTACCTTGTTTGTATAAAGCTTAGGAAAAATGTCTTTGGCTTTACCAAGGATATTATACTCATATGCGTGTATATCCCTCCTAAAGGTTCTAGCTATTATCAAACAGTTAATTTCTCCTGTGCACTTGATAAGCTTGAGGAATTCCTATTTGAAAATATTTCTTTCTTCAGTAATTGTGCATTTCTTCTTCTTGGCGATATGAATGCTAGAACAGCAAGTGAGAATACACAAGAGGCTCATGCCGAGGCTGACGATATTATTGGTTCTCTTTTTATTGATGGGGATCACCGTTCTGTCGGCGAGAGGAAATCCAGTGATGATGTGATAAACGCTTTTGGCCGAAAATTGTAAAATATATGCTAGACATATGGATTTTTCATTGTTAATGGAAGAGCACCTGGCAATGATAATGGTGAATTTACTTACATAAGTGTACTAGGAAGTAGCGTAAATGACTATTTTATTTCTTCAACTGAGTTGTTTTACATCATAGCTATGCTAAATGTTGGAGTGAGTGAGTGAGTTAAAATTTATCGTCACATCGGCAATATTACAGCCATATCGTCACGAGAACAATTTAATTCAATTCATGTCAGTAAAATATAAATTGCAAATGTAAAAACCTGTCATCGAAGGACAGTAAAAATACTATGCTATCACAGATATGAACATAAAACTAGCATTGAAAGCTAAAATATAGTAATTAAAGAGGACAATGCGATATAAAACACGGGCTAGAGACCGTTAACAACCGAAGGTAGATCACCATAATAGGGTCCATGGGGACTTACAGTACTTTTGCTACCTGCATGGACCCTAGCTGGATTAACACCATCCCTTCTGCCATTGGCGGTTATAATGAAAATTAGCCATTTTTAAAACAACAAAGATACTACGATTAAAAGTTTGGCCGTACTAAATTTACATAGAATGTTTTGGGACTAACGTACCCTCTCAGGAGGACAATAATTCTACAATACTTCAACCCCCTTTGAGGGTACAGCCACTAACAATCTTAGTTACTAATCTAGACTACCACTAAGAAAATATTGAACTATTTACAAGTCATTCAACAAATCTAATTCTTTTTAAAATGTAATGATTAAATGAGAACATACATTACTAAAAAGATCCTTCAGAGTTCATGATTGAAAATAGGTATCCCTTGTGATGGAATATTCAACACAGTCAAGCAAAATGTGCTTGACTGTGATTCTTTCATCACAGGGGACACAGAACGGAGGATCCTCACCTTTCAACAGGTATTCATGTGTATATCTGGTGTGGCCAATACGACATCGTCGCATAATGCCCTCTTCAAGACAACCCAACCAATGTAGGGTTTTATTGCATGTAATTTATTTACACCTACTTGGGTGTCCCACTTCTTCTGCATCAGATCACGTATATAAGATCTAATAGTAGGTTTAAAATGTTCAGTGCCGCCTTGGCAGCAAGATCGGCCATCGTATTCCCAGAAATGCCTACGTGGCTGGGTAACCAACAAAAGACGATGTCGTATTGGCCAGTGGCAAGATCATTATACAATTCAATAATATCAATTAAAAGTGGATGCTTACAAGAAATATTTTTAATAGCCTGAAGGCAAGAGAGAGAGTCTAAAGAGAGTATATGCTGTTTATGTTTATGTTGTTTTTCAATATATTTAAGAGCCGTTAGTATTGCGTTAGCTTCAGCTGTAAAAATAGAACTCTTATCTGGTAATCTAGAAAATATTGTTCTGGATCCAGTGACAGTGGCACAAGCTACTTGGACCTTGGACCCATCTGTAAATAAGGATTTATAATTGCTATATTTATGTTTCAATTGATTATATTCTTGTTTATACTGTAATTCATTCGTTTCTGATTTTTTAAGTGATGTTAATGTTAGGTCAACATGTGGCCTAACCAACTGCTAAGGAGGAGGAGAAAGAAGACGGGAAGGAGCTATATGGTCCAGCTCAATGCTAGAAGCAGCAAGAAATGGCTTAATTCTGAGCCCAAGAGGCGGAACAAGGGAAGACTTTTTGTTATACAAATCCTCATAGAGAGGATTAAAAACACAATTAAATGCGGGGTTAGACTCATTAGAAGCTAATTTTGTAATGTACTGTAAAGATAGTTTGATACGACGTAAGTTGAGAGAAGGCTCATCAGCTTCGACGTATAGACTGTCAATAGGGGAGGTTCTAAAAGAACCAAGACAAAGTCTCAGGCCTTGGTGGTGCACAGGATAGAGTAGTTTTAGGTTGCTTTGACAAGCGCCACCATATGCGATGGAGCCGTAATCAAGTTTAGATCGGATCAGTGATCTATATAAGTGAAGAAGGGTATATTGATTCCCTCCCCATTTTGAATTTGAAACAACCTTTAATAAATCGAGTGCCTTCAGGCATTTAGCTTTAAGGGATTTAATATGCGGCAAAAAGGTCAAATGTGAGTCGAAAATGAGTCCCAAGAACTTGGCCACCTTGACGACTTTGATTGGGGTACCACTGAGATATAGTTCTGGTTCTTTATGGGGTTTGTATTTTCGACAGAAGTGTATACAATTGGTTTTTGATTTAGAAAATATATCCAATCAAAAAATATCCATCGATTAAATCGTTTAAAACTTTAGATAAACTGTTGATCTTGACGCTAAAAAGAGTGACAGACAAAATACTGCCTTGTGGAACACCCTTATCCTGATTATAATGATCAGACAGGGTAGAACCCACGCGGACTTGAAATTGCCTGTTATTTAAAAATTTAGCAATGAATTCAGGCAAACGACCTCGCAAACCGAAATCATGTAAATCTCTCAGTATGCCATATTTCCAGGTTGTGTCATATGCCTTCTCAAGATTAAAAAAAATAGACACAGCATGTTCTTTATTAATCAGTGCGTTTTTCACAAATGATTCCAACCGCACTAAGTGATCGACAGTACTTCTGTTTTTACGGAAACCACATTGTATATCTGTGATAAGGTTATTTGTTTCCAAGTACCAAACAAGTCGATTATTTCATGCGTTCCATGGTCTTGCAAACACAGCTCGTTAATGAAATCGGACGATAATTGGATGGATCCGTATGATCACGTCCAGGTTTAGGTATTGGTACTACTATGGCATCACGCCATGAAGAAGGAAATTTCCCTGAAGTCCAAATATCATCAAATATTGATAAGAGCGTCTCTAAACAGGATTCTGGTAAGTGCTTCAGGAGTTGATAATGTATGTTATCAGCTCCAGTAGCAGTGTCATGAGCTTGATCAAGCGCAGGAGTTCATGAAGAGAAAAAGTTGCATTATAATCTTCCCTGATTGGCGTTTGTTCTGTTTAAAAGTACGCCGTGCTTCAGCATTTAAAATTTTAAATTTATTTAAATTATGCACCATGGGATGGCGACGGAAATAATGTTCTGCTTTTTTCCCTTGCCTTCCTAGCTTGTTTGCACTCATCGTTGAACCATGGTTTTCTTATGTGTGAAACTACAGAGGACTTTGGTATACACTCATCAGCTATGGATTTCAGTTCATCAGAAAAGCATTTAATAGCATCGGGAACGTCAATAAAACGTTCAGGTTTAAGTTTTTCAGCACACAGTGTTTCATACAAAGCCCAGTTAGCCTTTTAAAATTTCGTCTTGATGATGGAGGAACATCGGATGGAGTTACAGCGTTTAATACAGTAGAAAAATGGTCACTTCCACATAGGTCATCGTGGACTGACCATTCGAATTCATTTAGTAGTTCTAAAATTTGTCAATGACAAGTCGAGAGCAGAATAAGTCCCTGTACCAGGGTGTAAATATGTGTTGGAACCATCATTATAAATCATTGTCAGAACAAAAGTCCTCCAACAATTTACCTTTTGTAGTTACACTACCCCAGAGTGGGTTGTGCCCATTTAAATCTCCCATTATAATACAGGGCTTCGGGAGTTGGTCATACAGGGCTTGAAGATCAGTTTTGGCAAACGTCGAAGACGGCGAAATATAGAGTGAGCAAAGCGTAAACGCTACATGTAAAGTAATTCTCACAGCAACAGCGTGCATATTAGTATTAATTGATACAGGGCTTTGAATAACGTTTTGTCTGACTACAACGGATGACCCGCCAGTGGCTCTATCACCCGGAGGTGAAAAACAATGATATGCATTAAAATGACGAAGGTCAAATATATCTGTTTGTTTTAAATATATCTCTTGGAAACATATCACTGAAGGTGTAAAATCTTGGACTAATAGCTGTAATTCATGTAAATTAGTCCTCAATCCTCTGCAGTTCCACTGTACACTGTTATTGGAATAAACTATCTTTTGGGGGGATTTATTGGGGATCTACCCAGCACTCTTTTGGAGGGCGACAAGCTATGTGCCCTGGAATGGACGTTTTCAGAAACGTCCATGTCTTCAAGAGACCCGTATTTATTGAACAATTGAATTTTGTTCTCTGACCCTTAAGGAGCTCTCCCACTTTGTTGTTTTGAAGCATCAGGCTTTGGCTTCGGTTTACCTTTTCCAGTTTGCTGACTATCAGCTGTCGACTGAGACTTTGAGTGTGACTGAGATGATGATTTGTTATCAGAAGAAGACTTGGAGGTACTAGGAAGTGATTCCTCAGTCTGTGGTGATATAGCAGGGTACAAAAGCTGCGGAGAATCGCAATTTACCCAAGTTAACGTAGTTTGGCAGCTTGTGGTTGATGTTGTTTTAGAGCTACACCCCGATGATGTTTGTGCTACTGTAGCATAACTTTCTGAAAGTGCAGATCTCTTTACCAGTTTTTTGGCCTCAGAAAAGAAGAGATATTTTGTGTAAATTTTATTTTATTGATCTCCATTTGCTCTTTCCAAATAGGACACTGTTTAGAAAATGAAGAATGGTCGCCTGAGCAATTGGTGCGTTTTTTATAATCACTGTCACAATCTTCTGTTGTGTGTGTCTTCTCACCACAGTGATCCCACAATGATCCTTCATTTCAGATCCTATATCAAGTTCCGACATATCATCCAACAATCGGTCTCGATCTCTCACAAAACCATTACTTGTATTCAAGGTCTTGTGAGCAGAGACCGTGACCGGAATACCCACGAAAGATTTCATGTTCATCAGGTTCGTTGCTTGTTGCTTTTTGCCACATTCAACTAGCAGGGCACCCGAACGCAAGCGTCTAATGTTTTTCACCTCCCCAGCAATACCTTTAATACCCTTGGACACAGCAAAGGGGTTCAGTTTTAACGGTGTCTTGTCAGGAGTCTCAATCACAATGAAACGTGGCCAATATTCAATCGATGCAGATGGTCTCTGGTCAGTATCAACAGGGTCAATATCAAGTGGACGTTTTGTTTTTTTAAGTGGTATTTCGTAATCCATGGTTAAGGTAATATGGTTCATCATACGAGCTCCCCACCCACCACAGAGTATCACAAGGACAATGCTAAAGCAAGCGGGCCTGCAGCTTACAGCACCAAGGATACCCAGATGATATACTCCAGCAGAAGACGTAAAAGATTAATAATTCTACCAGATTCGCCCATGAGCCACCGCCTTCTGGCATAGGACTCTAGGCAAATTACAGAACAATATATTTCAAATTCAAAATGTTTTAGATTATAAAGCCAAGTCCAAATTTACAACAATTCCAAATGATATATGTGCATTGATAAATATAATAATACCCCATGCACAGGGCTTGGCATGACCAGCCGATTGGTCGAACCGGGCCCATTCGACCACTCGTCTAGGTGAAGTCAGGACCGAAGTGGTGTGTTGAGCAATGGGAACACTGGTCCTGCTCCCATTGCCCTCAACCACCAGGATCCCCTCCTCCACCGACACAGGGCCGCAACCCACGGCAAACGGGTTGGTGGACCAAATATCCCCCCGGCTCCACTACGGGGGTGTCGGCGAGCACTTAGCTTTACCCAGCACCCACCACGAGGAGGTGGCTCGCCACGGGTGCCTTGTCTTCAGCATACTATGCTTGTCGAAAGAGGTGACTTACGGGATCGAGTGGTCAGACTTGCTGACTTGATTGACACATGTCATCGTATCCGTATTGCGTAGAACGATCTTCACGGTGTTGCTCACTGGATTGTCTGGTCCAGACCCGATTACAAAAATCAGTCATATAGCCGCGTGATTGCTTAGTGCGGCGTTAAGAACGACCAAACCAAACATCTAGTGTATATCACCGAGGGCTTTAAAAAGTCCAAACGGGTGTTGCAAGTTTCCTTATATACTGTTCAAGACAAATATTGAGTGAGTTTAGTTTTACGCCGCATTTAGCACTTATACAGCTATATGGCGGCGGTCTGTAAATAATGGAGTCTGGACCAGACAATCCAGTGAGCATCGATCTGCACAATTGGGAACCGATGACATGTGTCAACCAAGTCAGCCAGCCTGACGACCCGATCCCGATAGTCGCCTTTTATGGCAAGCATGTTCTACCACGGACCTTCACGGGTCTCAAGAAACGTGGGGCAACCTGAATTGTCATTAGCGTAAACAAAACTTTCAAGGATAGACGTCTTTTTGTATGTGTGTGGAAAGGGCCAATACTCTGTGGCGTGGTCTCCTCACTCCAGCGTCCATCCTCGCCACACAGGGTAACATGTACCGGCTCCTGACGTGGTTGTGTGTGACGAGGTTGTGTGTGACGTGGTTGTGTGTGACGTTGTACTGGGTTGGACTCTATCAACGTCAATACGGCCAGTGTAACATCATTGGTCAAGCGGGGTCGTATTTTACCCTCAACAGAAGATCATCATGTGGACGATGATATTGTTTAATTCGAGTGCGGGTTGCTCTCCAGGTTTTGGCGATTGGAAGGCCTTGTGGAGAAAGTGTTCATTCATCACACTGAAAACCTGGGTTCTGTGTTAGATGGCAATTTAAGGTGTCCCTCCTCTTGATATTGCTGCAATAGTGCTGTGAACGGCGTTAAATCATTCTGATTCTTCATGTAGATTTATACAGCGGTGTCAGGGTGAACAACTATTTTCAAAGCCACTGACTGGGACAATGGCTTCTAAGACATGGGACAAGTCATGTTGATGCTACAGTCACGATTTTAACCAGGAAGATGTAATGCAGATTAACACAGACCCTAGACATTAGATTTCACAGGGCGCCACTGATGTGACACACAGGAAGCAGGAAGTATGTACATACAGAGAGCAGGTAGGAGCGCATGGAAAGATGTAGATACACAATCAATCGATCAGTCGGTCGGTCGATCGATCAGTCGGTCGGTCGGTCGGTCGGTCGGTCGGTCGGTCGGTCGGTCAGTCCGTCCAACCTGGGAGTATATCCCAATAATACTGCTAAGGCGGTGACATGTATAATCGTGATCAGACAACTGTGTTTTTAATCCCCTTTATGAGGATTCATACAACAAGAAATCTTCCCATGTCCCGCATCTAGGACATAGAATTAAACCATTTCTTTCTTTGGCCGGCATTAAGCTGGAGAACATAGCTCCCTCCCGTCTTCTTTCTTCTCCTCCTTGGCAGTTGGTCAGGCCTCAAGTGGACCTAACACTGACCACATTTAAAAAATCAGAAACGAATGAATTACAATACAAACAAGAATATAATCAACTGAAACATAAATATAGCAATTATAAATCCTTATTTACAGATGGGTCCAAGGATGGTGGCGCAGTGGCTTGTGCCACTGTCACTGGATCCAGAACCATATCTTCTAGATTACCAGATAACAGTTCTATTTTTACAGCTGAAGCAAGCGCCATAGTAATAGCTCTGAAATATATTCAAAGACACCCTAAACATAAACAGTATATATTCTTTTCAGACTCTCTATCTTGCCTTCAGGCTATTAAAAATATTTCGTGTAAACATCCACTTTTAATTGAAATTATTGAATTGTATAACACTCTTGCTACTGGCCAATACGACATCGTCTTCTGTTGGTTACCAAGCCACGTGGGCATTTCCGGTAACGCAATGGCCGATCTTGCTGCCAAGGCAGCACTCAACAAATCTGTGACACCACTTCTTATTCCATGCAGTGATTATAAAGCTAACATTAGATCGTATATCCGTGATCTGATGCAAAAGAAGTGGGACACCCAGGTGGGTATCAATAAATTACATGCAATAAAACCTTCTGTTGGTTATACCTACTTGGTTTGTCAGTCCAGATTTGAAGAGGTCATCATGCGGCGATGTCGTATTGGCCATACCAGATATACTCATGAATACCTATTGAAAGGTGAGGATCCTCCGTTTTGCATCCCTTGTGATGAGAGAACCACGGTCAAGCATATCCTGCTACACTGTGTTGAATTCTCCATCATAAGGGATAAATATTTCAATGTAAAAACAATGAAGGACCTTTTTAACACCGTCAGTTCTCATTTAACTCTTGCATTTTTAAAAGAAATTGATTTCATTATTGAATTGTGATTATTATGTTCCGTAGATATCTGCATTTTAATTCATGGTAGTTCAGATTAGTAACTTGAATTGTTACTGGCTGTACCCTCAAAGGGGGTTGAAGTACCGTAAAATTATTGTCCTCCTGAGAGGGTACGTAAGTCCCAAAACATTTCATGTACGTTCAGACTTCCACTGTTTTTAATCTTAGTTCTGTGTATTTTTAATTTTTGGCTAGATGTGACTAAATTGCTAACAGCTGAGGGGATGATGTAAATCCAACTAGGGTCCATGCAGGTAGCAAAAGTACTGTAAGTCCCCATGGTCCCTAGTATGCTGATCTGCCTTCAGTTGTTGGCAATCTATAGCCTGATTTTATGTTGTATTGTCCGATTAATGCTATTAGTTTTAACTTTCCACACTAGTTTTAATTCACATTGTGATATTCTAGTTGTTTAACTGTCCTTCGCCGACAGATTTTATAATACACATAGAGTCCTTTTCTTTGTTACATGTTCTCGTCACGCTATGGCTGAGATATTAGAAGATTTTCGTTCAAACAATGAACTATGTCTATTCAACAATAATTCGAAAACGTACTTACATCCTGGTACAGGTACATATTCCTCTCTTGATTTGTCACTCACTGATGCAGATCTCTTAAATGAATTCGAATGGTCAGTTCACAATGATCTCTGTGGCAGTGATCATTTTCCGACCATTCTTCAGGCAATAGCTCCAGGTGATATCCCTCCATCGTCAAGATGGAACTTCAGTAAAGCTAACTGGCCTTTGTTCAAACTACTTTGCAAGGACAAATTAATTCCTGATCGTTTTATTGATGTTCCTGATTCAGTCCATTTATTCTCTGATGTGCTCAACAAAATAGCCGATGAATGTATTCCTAAGCCCTCTATAAATCCACACATACGTAAACCATGGTTTACTACTGGATGTAAACAAGCTAGGAAAGCACGGAAAAAAGCTGAACATTATTTCCGCCGCCACCCAATGGTGCATATAATTTAAATAAATGTAAAGTGTTAAATGCTAAAGCAAGGCGCACATTTAAGCAAAACAAACACCAGTTTTGGCAAAAATATGTTTCGAAAATAAATTCGAACGCCGATGTCCAAGGTATGGAACATGATCCAGAGAATAAAAGGTAAAGGTACCAAATCAACCATACATCATTTCAAAACTGGGGATCAGTTGTTAACAGATAAATCTGATATTGCAAACAAACTGGGAGAAACTCTTGCCCAACACTCTTCCTCGTCTAATTATGTTCCCAAATTTCAAAAATATCAAAAACAGCAGGAAAATAACAAAATCAATTTTCATTCAGATAATCGGGAAGATTATAATGAAATATTTTCTATTCATGAGCTTCATACTGCTCTTGAACAATCTCATGATACTGCTAGAGGAGCTAATAACATTCATTATCAACTGAAACACTTACCTGAATCCTGTTTAGAGACACTATTGAATATTTTTATGATATTTGGACATCTCGTAAATTTCCTCCATCCTGGCGTAATGCCATTATTGTACCCATACCTAAACCTGGCCGTGACCATACAGATCCCTCTAATTATAGGCCTATTTCCTTGACTAGCTGCGTTTGCAAAACCATGATACGTATGGTCAATAACCGACTAACTTGGTACTTAGAGTCAAATAATTTAATCACAAATATACAATGTGGTTTTCGTGAAAATCGCAGTACCATAGATCATTAAATTCGATTGGAGTCATTCGTTAAGAACGCCATCATTAACAAGCAGCATGCAGTGTCAATCTTTTTTGATTTAGAAATAGCTTATGATACGACATGGAAGCATGGCATTTTAAAAGATTTACATGCTTTTGGTTTACGGGGTCGTTTGCCTCAATTTATATCCGAGTTTTTAGCTGACAGACAATTTCAGGTACGCGTGGGTTCTACCCTGTCTGATCATTATACTCAGGACCAGGGCGTCCCACAAGGCAGTATTTTGTCTGTCACACTCTTTAGTATTAAAATTAACAGTCTATCAAAAGTTTTAAATGATTCAATTGATGGATCACTCTTTGTGGATGATTTTAATATTTCTTGTCGTGGAAAAATATGCATACTATTGAACGACAACTGCAGTTATGTTTAAATAAAATAGATCAATGGTGTCTCGAAAACGGCTTTAAATTTTCTAAATCCAAAACTAATTGTATACATTTCTGCCGCAAATACAAACCACATAAAGTCCCGGAAATATTTTTAAATGACACTCCCATCAAAGTTGTAAAGGAGGCAAAGTTCTTGGGTATACTTTTTGACTCCCATTTAACATTTCTTCCACACATTAAATACCTAAAAAATAAATGCTTGAAGGCACTAGATCTATTAAAAGTTGTTTCCAGTTCCAAGTGGTGAGGGGATCAATCTACCCTGTGGAGCCTGCAAAAGCAACCTAAAAATATTAGATTCAGTCCATCAGTAGATTAGGTCTAAGACTCTGTCTTGGCTCCTTTCGAACTTCACCTGTTGACAGCCTGTATGTCGAGGCTGATGAACCATCTCTTGAACAGCGACGTATAAAATTAGCTTTACAGTAAACAACAAAACTGCATTCGAATAAGTCAAATCTTGCATATAACTGTGTCCTCAATCCTCTGTATGAGGATTTATACAATAAGAAATCTTCTCTTGTGTTCTTAGTTTAAGAATGAAACCACTTATTTTTGCTACCGGCATTGAGCTGGATAATATAGCTCCTTCCTGTCTTCTTTCTTCTCCTCCTTGGCAGTTGGTTAGGCCACAAGTTGACCTAACATTAACTACATTTAAAAAATCAGACACTAATGAATTACAATACAAGCAAGAATATAATCAATTAAAACATAAATATAGCAGTTATAAATCCTTATTTACAGATATCTTCTAGATTGCCCGACAACAGCTCTATTTTCACAGCTAAAGCTAACGCCATATTAACGGCTCTCAAATATATTCAAGGACAACCAAAACATAGTCAGTATATAATCTATTCCGACTCTCTTTCTTGCCTTCAGGCTAGTAAAAACACTTCTTGCAAACATCCACTTTTAATTGAAATTATTGAATTGCATAATGAACTTGCGACTGGCCAATACGACATCGTCTTTTGTTGGTTACCCAGCCACGTTGGCATTTCTGGTAACACGATGGCTGATGTTGCTGCCAAGGCAGCACTCAACAAATCTGTCACACCACTTCTTATTCCTTACACTAATTATAAAGCTACCATTAGATCGTATATCCGTGATCTGATGCAGAAGAAGTGGGACACCCAAGTGGGCATAAATAAATTACATGCAGTAAAACCTTCTGTTGGTTATACCTACTTGGGTTGTCAGTCCAGATTTGAAGAGGTCATCATGCGGCGATGTCGTATTGGTCACACGAGATATACTCATGAATACCTATTGAAAGCTGAGGATCCTCCGTTCTGCATCCCTTGTGATGAAATAATCACGGTCAAGCATGTCTTGCTTGACTGTGTCGAATATTCCATCACAAGGGATACCTATTTCATGTCACGAACAATGAAGGATCTTTTTAATAATATAAGTTCTCATTTAATCATTCAATTTTTAAAAGAATTAGATTTGTTAAATGACTTGTAAATAGATAAATATTTTTGTACTGGAAGTTAAAATTCGTAACTGTGCTTGTTAGGGGCTGTATCCTCGAGGGGGTTAAAGTACTTTAAAATTATTGTCCTCCTGAGAGGGTACGTAAGTCCCAAAACACTCAAATAAATTCAAACTGTCCATATTTTTAATGGTATACGTAGAATACGTGTCTTTTTGATATATGGCTAGATTTCCTAAATTGCTAACAACTGAAGGGATGATGTAAATCCAGCTAGGGTCCATGCAGGAAGCAAATGTACAGTAAGTCCCCATGGTCCCTATTATGGTGATCTACCTTCAGATGTAATATATAGCCCGTATTTTATGTTGTATTGTCCAAATAGTGATATTAGTTTTAACTTTCTACACTAGTTTTAAATGATAACTGTGATATTCTAGTTATTTTACTGTCCTTTGACGACAGGTTTTTATAGTATATGCACATTTCATTCAATATCAAACATGTTCTCGTCACGATATGGCTGGAATATTGCCGATGTGACGTTAACTACGAACTCACTCACTCACTCGAAACTCGATTATGGCTCCATCGTTTATGGTGGAGTCTGCAAAAGTAACCTTAAACTTCTTGATTCTGTCCACCATCAAGGCTCAAGACTTTGTCTTGGGTGTTTCAGAACTTCACCTATTGATAGTCTCTACGTTGGGCCACTGGAGGGTCTTTCATTCTAGTTAAACAGAACGTTATCCATAGCCCACTTGCACTTACTACTAATCTTCAGGCTGTTGCAGTGCGACTAACTTTGCACGTTGCGTTTACATTGTGTTCTCTGTATGTTTCTCCGTCTTCACCGTTTCACAAACTCGATCTTCAAGGTCTACATGATCAACTCCCAAAGCCCTGCATTATTATGGGAGATTTAAATGGACACAACTCACTCTGGGGTAGTGCAACAATAAATGGTGAAGGTAAAGTACTGGAGGAATTTTGTTCAGAAAATGATTTATGTATTTATAATGATGGCTCCAATACATATTTCCATCCTGGTACAGGAACTTATTCTGCTCTCGACTTGTCAGTCACAAATTCAGACCTACTAAATGAATTCGAATGGCCAGTCCACGAAGACATCTGTGGAAGTGACCATTTTCCTACTATACTAAAATCTGTAACTCCATCTGATGTTCCTCCATCATCAAGGCGGAATTTTAAAAAGGCTAACTGTGCTTTGTATGAAACACTGTGTGCTGAAAAACTTAAACCTGAACTTTTTATTGACGTTCTCGATGCTATTAAATGCTTTTCTGGTGAACTGAACTCCATAGCTGATGAGTGTATACCAAAGTCCTCTGCAGTTCCACATATCCGCAAACCATGGTTCAGTGATGAATGCAAACAAGCTAAGAATACAAGAAAAAAAAGCTGAACATTCTTGCCGTCGCCATCATATGGTTCATAATTTAAATAAATTTAAAATTTTAAATGCTAAAGCACGGCGTACTTTTAAACAGAACAAACGCCAATCTTGGCAAAAATTATGTATCTAAAATAAATTCTCGGACACCCATGTCCAAGGTGTGGAACATTGTCCAGAAAATTAAGGGTAAAGGTACTAAATCTAGTGTCCATCATCTTAGACATGGAAAAAAATTTGCTTACTGATAAATCAGATATTGCGAATAAAGTGAGTGAAACCCTCGCTAAACAGACTTCCTCTTCTAATTATGTACCTAAATTCCAACAGTATCAAAGACAACAAGAAAAAAGAACTATTAATTTCAACTCAGATAATGGGGAAGATTATAATGAAACATTTTCTATTCATCAACTCCATACTGCTCTTGATCAAGCTCATGACACTGCTACTGGAGCTGATAATATACATTATCAGCGCCTCAAGCACTTATCAGAGTCCTGTTTAGAGACGTTCTTATCTATTTTTGATGATATTTGGACTTCAGGTAAATTTCCGTCTTCATGGCATGACGCCATAGTAGTACCAATACCTAAACCTGGACGTGATCATATCGATCCGTCCAATTATCGACCTATTTCACTAACTAGCTGTGTTTGCAAGACCATGGTACACTTGATAAATAATCGACTTGTTTGGTACTTGGAAACTAATAACCTTGTCACTGATATACAATGTGGTTTCCATAAAAATAGAAGTACTGTCGATCACCTAGTGCGTTTGGAATCATTTGTTAAAAACGCACTAATTAAAAAAAAAACACGCTGTGTCTATCTTTTTTTATTTAGGAAAAGCATATAACACAACCTGGAAATACGGTCTTTTAGGAGACTTACATGACTTTGGTTTGTGAGGTCGTTTGCCGCAAATCATAGCCAACTTTTTAAATGATAGACAATTTCAAGTCCGCGTGGGGTCTACCCTGTCTGATCACTACACTCAGGATCAGGGTGTTCCAAGGCAGTATTTTGTCTGTCACACTTTTTAGTATAAAGATAAATAGTTTATCGAAGTTTTAAATGATTCTATTGATGGTTCGTTATTTGTGGATGATTTTAATATTTCTTGTCGTGGTAAAAATATGAATACCATAGAGCGGCAGTTGCAGTTGTGTTTAAACAAAATAAATAAATGGTGTCTTGAAAACAGTTTTAAATTTTCTAAATCCACAACTAATTGCATACATTTTTGTCGTAAATATAAACCACATAAAGACCCTGAACTATCTCTAGATGGCACTCCCATTAAAGTTGTCAAGGAAGCCAAGTTCTTGGGATTAATTTGACTCACACCTAACGTTTCTGCCTCATACTAAATCTCTGAAAACTAAATGCCTGAAAGCACTTGATTTGTTGAAAGTGGTATCAAATTCTAAATGGGGAGGTGATCAAGCTACCCTCCTCCATCTATATCGATCACTTGACCGTTCTAAACTTGATTATGGCTCCATCGTATATGGTGGAGCCTGCAACAGCAACTTAAAATTATTAGATTCTGTTCATCATCAAGGTCTAAGACTTTGTCGTGGGTCCTTTAGAACCTCTCCTGTTGACAGTCTGTATGTTGAAGCCGATGAACCATCTCTTACACAACGCCGTATAAAATTATCTTTACAATAAAGATGACAAGAATTTTTATGGATGATCAACTTCTTTATTGCAGGGTAGCGACGTTTCGGTATAGATTCTTATACCGTTTTCAAGCGTGTATAAGAATCTATACCGAAACGTCGCTACCCTGCAATAAAGAAGTTGATCATCCATAACAATTCTTGTCATCTTTATCTCAGCAACTTCTAGAATGCCTCTCAAACAGTTTATCTTTACAATATATAACAAAGCTATACTCTAACGAATCTAACCCTGCATATAACTGTGTTTTCAATCCTCTCTACGAGGACTTGTACAACAAAAAGTCTTCTCTTGTTCCACCTCTTGGGCACAGAATTAGACCCTTTCTTTCTTCTGTTTCAAAGGCATTTAGAAGTTGGAGGAATCAAACTAAAAGTTGAAATGTATATTATCAGCTCCAGTAGCAGTGTCATGAGCTTGATCAAGAGCAGTATGGAGTTCATGAATAGAAAATATTTCATTATAATCTTCCCCATTATCTGAGTTGAAATCAATAGTTCTTTTTTCTTGTTGTCTTTGATACTGTTGGAATTTAGGTACATAATTAGAAGAGGAAGTCTGTTTAGCGAGGGTTTCACTCACTTTATTCGCAATATCTGATTTATCAGTAAGCAATTTTTTTCCATGTCTAAGATGATGGACACTAGATTTAGTACCTTTACCCTTAATTTTCTGGACAATGTTCCACACCTTGGACATGGGTGTCCGAGAATATATTTTAGATACATAATTTTTGCCAAGATTGGCGTTTGTTCTGTTTAAAAGTACGCCGTGCTTTAGCATTTAAAATTTTAAATTTATTTAAATTATGAACCATATGATGGCGACGGCAAGAATGTTCAGCTTTTTTTTCTTGTATTCTTAGCTTGTTTGCATTCATCACTGAACCATGGTTTGCGGATATGTGGAACTGCAGAGGACTTTGGTATACACTCATCAGCTATGGAGTTCAGTTCACCAGAAAAGCATTTAATAGCATCGGGAACGTCAATAAAAGTTCAGGTTTAAGTTTTTCAGCACACAGTGTTTCATACAAAGCACAGTTAGCCTTTTTAAAATTCCGCCTTGATGATGGAGGAACATCAGATGGAGTTACAGATTTTAGTATAGTAGGAAAATGGTCACTTCCACAGATGTCTTCGTGGACTGGCCATTCGAATTCATTTAGTAGGTCTGAATTTGTGACTGACAAGTCGAGAGCAGAATAAGTTCCTGTACCAGGATGGAAATATGTATTGGAGCCATCATTATAAATACATAAATCATTTTCTGAACAAAATTCCTCCAGTACTTTACCTTCACCATTTATTGTTGCACTACCCCAGAGTGAGTTGTGTCCATTTAAATCTCCCATAATAATGCAGGGCTTTGGGAGTTGATCATGTAGACCTTGAAGATCGAGTTTGTGAAACGGTGAAGACGGAGAAACATACAGAGAACACAATGTAAACGCAACGTGCAAAGTTAGTCGCACTGCAACAGCCTGAAGATTAGTAGTAAGTGCAAGTGGGCTATGGATAACGTTCTGTTTAACTAGAATGAAAGACCCTCCAGTGGCCCAACGTAGAGACTATCAATAGGTGAAGTTCTGAAACACCCAAGACAAAGTCTTGAGCCTTGAGGCACCCGTGGCGAGCCACCTCCTCGTGGTGGGTGCTGGGTAACGCCAAGAGCTCGCCGACACCCCCGTTGTGGACCCGGGGGGATATTTGGTCCACCAACCCGTTTGCCGTGGGTTGCGGCCCTGTGTCGGTGGAGGAGGGGATCCTGGTGGTTGAGGGCAATAGGGACCTGTAACCGTGTTCCTGTTGCTCAATACACCACTTTGGCCCTGACTTCGCCTAGACGGGTGGTCGAATGGGCACGGTTCGACCAATCGGCTGGTCACGCCAAGCCCTGTGCATGGACTATGTATGTGTCATTGCACAAACATTATTTTGAATTGTTCGAATTTTCTTGGCACTACTATTGATCTCTAACTTTTTGGATTGTGAAATATGATAATATAAATTTTGCCTAGAGTCTTATGCCCGAAGGCGGTGGCTCATGGGCCAATCTGGTAGATCAATTATTTATAATTCTTCTGCTGGAGTATATCATCTGAGTATCCTTGGTGCTGCAAGTCGAAGGCCCACTTGTTTTTAGCATTGTCCTTGTGATACTCCGTGGTGGGTGGGGAGCTCAGATGATGAACCATATTAAAGTAACTATGGCTTACACAACCCCCATTAAAAGAAACAAGCGTCAACTTGACAATGATGATGATGAACTACGACCGTCTATTCCGTCCTTTGAATACTGGCCACGATTTCTAGTGATCGAGACATTTGACAAATCACCTTTCAAACTAAACCCATTTGCGGTATCTAAAGGTATACATGGCATCGCAGGTGAGGTACGAAATGTCAGACGACTGCGTTCAGGTTCCCTACTTATAGAATGTAGCAGGAAACAGCAATCAACCAACCTGTTGTCAACTGAGCTGTTTGTTGGAGTCAAGGTTTCAGTTACTCCACACAAGACTCTGAACACGAGCAAAGGCATTGTTAGAGACCGAGATCAATTGTTTGCAGATATGACTGAGTTTGACATCGTATCAGAAATGAAAGATCAAGGGGTAACTTTTGTTAAAAGATTTACAACTCGGATAAACTCAGAAACAAAACCTACTAACACATATCTCTTCCACTTCTCTTCTCCAAGTATTCCAAAATCAGTAAGAGCAGGATATTGTAACATCAGTGTTGACACTTACATCCCCAACCCGCTTAGGTGTTTTAAGTGTCAGAAATATGGACACGGTGTAAATACTTGCACATTGTCTGTTGTGTGTGCTCACTGTGGTGAGAAAACACACACAACAGAAGATTGTGACAGTGATTTCAAAAAATGCACCAACTGCTCAGGCGATCATTCGTCATTTTCTAAACAGTGTCCAATTTGGAAGGAGCAAATGGAGATAAACAGAATAAAGTTTACTCAAAATATCTCCTTTTCTGAGGCAAAAAAAAATGGTAAAGAGATCTGATCTTCCAGAAAGTTATGCTACAGTAGCAAAAACATCATCTGAGTCAAGCTCAAAAAGAACAAAATCATCCACAGGCTGCCAAACTACCTTGACCTGGGTAAATTGTGATTCTCCACAGCTTTTGTACCCTGCTATATCATCTCAGACTGAGGAATCACTTCCTAGTACCTCAAAGTCGTCTTCTGATCACAAACCATCATCATATCAGTCACTCTCTAAGTCTAAATCGACAGCTGACTGTCAGCAAACTGTTAAAAGCAAATCTAAGCCAAAGTCTGATGCTTCAAAACAACAAAGTGGCAGAGCTCCTAAAGGGTCACAAAATAGAATTCAATTGTTCAACAAATATGGGTCTCTTGAAGACATGGACGTTTCTGAAAACGTCCATTCTAGGGCACATAGCTTGTCGCCCTCCAAAAAAGTGCGAGGTGGATCCCCAATAAATCCCCCCAAAAGATAGTTTATTCCAATAATATTGTACAGTGGAACTGCAGAGGACTGACGACTAATTTACATGAATTACAGCTATTAGTCCAAGATTTTACACCTTCAGCGTTATGTCTCCAAGAGACATATTTAAAACAAACAGATACATTTGACCTTCGACATTTTAATGCATATCATTGTTTTTCACCTCTGGGTGATAGGGCCACTGGCGGATCATCCATTCTAGTCAATCAAAACGTTATTCAAAGCCCTGTTTCACTTAATACTAACATGCAGGCTGTTGCAGTGAGAATTACGTTACATGTAGCGCTTACGCTATGCTCTCTTTATATTTCACCGTCTTACATGTTTGCCAAAACTGATCTTCAAGCTCTATATGATCAGCTCCCGAAGCCCTGTATTATAATGGGAGATTTAAATGGACACAACCCACTCTGGGGTAGTGTAAATATAAACACTAAAGGGAAATTGTTGGAGGACTTTTGTTCTGACAATGATTTGTGTATTTATAATGATGGTACCAACACATATTTACACCCTGGGACAGGGACATATTCTGCTCTCGACTTGTCACTTACAAATTCAGACCTACTAAATGAATTCGAATGGTCAGTCCACGATGACCTCTGTGGAAGTGACCATTTTCCTACTATATTAAAAGCTGTAACTCCATCTGATGTTCCTCCATCATCAAGACGGAATTTTAAAAAGGCTAACTGGGCATTATATGAAACACTGTGTGCTGAAAAACTTAAACCCGAACGTTTTATTGACGTTCCTGATGCTATTAAATGTTTTTCTGAGGAACTGAATTCCATAGCTGATGAGTGTATACCAAAGTCCTCTGCAGTTCCACATATTCGAAAACCATGGTTAAACAATGAATGGAAACAAGCTAGGAAGGCAAGGAAAACAGCAGAACATTATTTCCGTCGCCATCCTATGGTGCATAATTTAAATAAATTTAAAATTTTAAATGCTAAAGCTCGGCGTACTTTTAAACAGAACAAACGCCAATCTTGGCAAAATTATGTATCCAAAATAAATTCACGGACACCCATGTCCAAGGTATGGAACATGGTCCAGAAAATTAAAGGTAAGGGTACTAAATCTACAGTCCATCATCTTAAACATGGAGATCAGTTACTTACGGATAAATCAGATATTGCGAATAAACTGGGTGAAACCCTCGCTAAACACTCTTCCTCTTCTAATTATGTACCTAAATTCCAGCAGTATCAAAAAACAAGAAGAAAAGAAAACTATTAATTTCAATTCTGATAATGGGGAAGATTATAATGAAACATTTTCTATTCATGAACTCCATACTGCTCTTGATCAAGCTCATGACACTGCTACAGGAGCTGATAACATACATTATCAACTCCTGAAGCATTTACCAGAATTCTGTTTAGAGACGCTCTTATCAATATTTGATGATATTTGGACATCCGGGAAATTTCCTTCTTCGTGGCGTGATGCTATAGTGGTACCAATACCTAAACCTGGACGTGATCATACGGATCCATCCAGTTATCGTCCGATTTCATTAACTAGCTGTGTTTCCAAGACCATGGAACGCATAATAAATAATCGACTTGTTTGGTACTTGGAAACAAATAACCTTATCACAGATATACAATGTGGTTTCCGTAAAAACAGAAGTACCGTCGATCACTTAGTGCGTTTAGAATCATTTGTGAAAAACGCGCTGATTAATAAGCAACATGCTGTGTCTATCTTTTTTGATCTTGAGAAGGCATATGACACAACCTGGAGGTATGGCATTCTGAGAGATCTACATGATTTCGGTTTGCGTGGTCGTTTGCCTCAATTCATAGGCAAATTTTTAAATAACAGACAATTTCAAGTCCGTGTAGGTTTACCCTGTCTGATCATTACAATCAGGATCAGAGTGTTCCACAAGGCAGTATTTTGTCAGTCACACTTTTTAGTATAAAGATCAACAGTTTATCTAAAGTTTTAAACGATTCCATTGATGGATCCTTATTTGTGGATGATTTTAATATTTCTTGTCGTGGTAAAAATATGCATACAAACAAAACAAACAAACAAACAAAATAAATAAATGGTGTCTTGAAAACGGCTTTAAATTTTCTAAATCGAAAACTAATTGCATACATTTTTGTCGTAAATATAAACCACATAAAGACCCTGAACTATCTCTAGATGGCACTCCCATTAAAGTTGTCAAGGAAGCCAAGTTCTTGGGATTAATTTTTGACTCACACCTTACGTTTCTGCCTCATATTAAATCTCTGAAAACTAAATGCCTGAAAGCACTTGATTTGTTGAAAGTGGTATCAAATTCTAAATGGGGAGGTGATCAAGCTACCATCCTCCATCTATATCGATCACTTGTCCGTTCTAAACTTGATTATGGCTCCATCGTATATGGTGGAGCCTGCAACAGCAACTTAAAAGTATTAGATTCTGTTCATCATCAAGGTCTAAGACTTTGTCTTGGGTCCTTAAGAACCTCTCCTGTTGACAGTCTATATGTTGAAGCCGATGAACCATCTCTTACACAACGTCGTATAAAATTATCTTTACTATATATCACAAAGCTATACTCTAACGAATCTAACCCTGCATATAACTGTGTTTTCAATCCTCTCTACGAGGACTTGTACAACAAAAAGTCTTCTCTTGTTCCACCTCTCCGGCTCAGAATTAAACCCTTTCTTTCTTCGGCCGGCATTGAGCTGGAAAACATAGCTCCTTCCCGTCTTCTTTCTTCTCCTCCTCCTCCAGTTGGTGAAGCCTCAAGTTGACCTAACATTAACGACTTTAAAAAAATCAGAAACGAATGAATTACAGTATAAACAAGAATATAATCAACTGAAACATAAATATAGCAATTATAAATCCTTATTTACAGATGGGTCCAAGGACGGTGGCGCAGTGGCTTGTGCCACTGTCATTGGATTCAGAACAATATCTTCTCGATTACCAGATAACAGTTCTATTTTTACAGCTGAAGCTAACGCCATACTAATAGCTCTTAAATATATTAAAAAACACCCTAAACGTAAACAATATATAATCTATTCCGACTCTCTTTCTTGTCTTCAGGCTATTAAAAACATTTCTTGTAAACATCCACTTTTAATAGAAATTATTGAATTGTATAATAATCTTGCCACTGGCCAATACGACATCGTCTTTTGTTGGTTACCCAGCCACGTAGGTATTTCCGGTAACGCAATGGCCGATCTTGCTGCCAAGGCAGCACTCAACAAATCTGTGACACCACTTCTTATTCCTTACAGTGATTACAAAGCCACCATTAGATCTTATATCCTTGGTCTGATGCAGAAGAAGTGGGACACCCAAGTAGGTATCAATAAATTACATGAAATAAAACCGTATACTGGTTACACCTACTTGGGTTGTCAGTCCAGATTTGAAGAGGTCATCATGCGGCGATGTCGTATTGGCCACACAAGATATACTCATTAATACCTATTGAAAGGTGAGGATCCTCCGTTCTGCATCCCTTGTGATGAAATAATCACGGTCAAGCATGTCTTGCTTGACTGTGTCGAATATTCCATCACAAGGGATACCTATTTCAAGTCACGAACAATGAAGGATCTTTTTAGTAATATAAGTTCTCATTTAATCATTCATTTTTTAAAAGAATTAGATTTGTTAAATGACTTGTACATAGATAAATATTTTTGTACTGGAAGTTAAAATTCGTAACTGTGCTTGTTAGGGGCTGTATCTTCGAGGGGGTTCAAGTACTGTAAAAGAAGTGTTTTTACTAGCCTGAAGGCAAGAAAGAGAGTCGGAATAAATTATATACTGACTATGTTTTGATTGTCCTTGAATATATTTGAGAGCCGTTAATATGGCGTTAGCTTTAGCTGTGAAAATAGAGCTGTTGTCGGGCAATCTAGAAGATATCTGTAAATAAGGATTTATAACTGCTATATTTATGTTTTAATTGATTATATTCTTGTTTGTATTGTAATTCATTAGTGTCTGATTTTTTAAATGTAGTTAATGTTAGGTCAACTTGTGGCCTAACCAACTGCCAAGGAGGAGAAGAAAGAAGACAGGAAGGAGCTATATTATCCAGCTCAATGCCGGTAGCAAAAATAAGTGGTTTCATTCTTAAACTAAGAACAAGAGAAGATTTCTTATTGTATAAATCCTCATACAGAGGATTGAGGACACAGTTATATGCAAGATTTGACTTATTTGAATGCAGTTTTGTTGTTTACTGTAAAGCTAATTTTATACGTCGCTGTTCAAGGGATGGTTCATCAGCCTCGACATACAGGCTGTCAACAGGTGAAGTTCGAAAGGAGCCAAGACAGAGTCTTAGACCTAATCTACTGATGGACTGAATCTAATATTTTTAGCCAAGACAGAGTCTTAGACCTAATCTACTGATGGACTGAATCTAATATTTTTAGGTTGCTTTTGCAGGCTCCACCATACACAATGGAGCCGTAATTACGTTTCGAGCAAACCAGTGATCGATACAGGTGTAGGAGGGTAGATTGATCCCCTCACCACTTGGAACTGGAAACAACTTTTAATAGATCTAGTGCCTTCAAGCATTTATTTTTTAGGTATTTAATGTGTGGAAGAAATGTTAAATGTGAGTCAAAAAGTATACCCAAGAACTTTGCCTCCTTTACAACTTTGATGGGAGTGTCATTTAAAAATATTTCCGGGTCTTTATGTGGTTTGTATTTGCGGCAGAAATGTATACAATTAGTTTTGGATTTAGAAAATTTAAAGCCGTTTTCGAGACACCATTTATCTATTTTATTTAAACATAACTGCAGTTGTCGTTCAATAGTATGCATATTTTTCCACGACAAGAAATATTAAAATCATCCACAAAGAGTGATCCGTCAATTGAATCATTTAAAACCTTTGATAGACTGTTAATTTTAATACTAAAGAGTGTGACAGACAAAATACTGCCTTGTGGGACGCCCTGGTCCTGAGTATAATGATCAGACAGGGTAGAACCCACGCGTACCTGAAATTGTCTGTCAGCTAAAAACTCGGATATAAATTGAGGCAAACGACCCCGTAAACCAAAAGCATGTAAATCTTTTAAAATGCCATGCTTCCATGTCGTATCATAAGCTATTTCTAAATCAAAAAAGATTGACACTGCATGCTGCTTGTTAATGATGGCGTTCTTAACGAATGACTCCAATCGAATTTAATGATCTATGGTACTGCGATTTTCACGAAAACCACATTGTATATTTGTGATTAAATTATTTGACTCTAAGTACCAAGTTAGTCGGTTATTGACCATACGTATCATGGTTTTGCAAACGCAGCTAGTCAAGGAAATAGGCCTATAATTAGAGGGATCTGTATGGTCACGGCCAGGTTTAGGTATGGGTACAATAATGGCATTACGCCAGGATGGAGGAAATTTACGAGATGTCCAAATATCATAAAAAATATTCAATAGTGTCTCTAAACAGGATTCAGGTAAGTGTTTCAGTTGATAATGAATGTTATCAGCTCCTCTAGCAGTATCATGAGATTGTTCAAGAGCAGTATGAAGCTCATGAATAGAAAATATTTCATTATAATCTTCCCGATTATCTGAATGAAAATTGATTTTGTTATTTTCCTGCTGTTTTTGATATTTTTGAAATTTGGGAACATAATTAGACGAGGAAGAGTGTTGGGCAAGAGTTTCTCCCAGTTTGTTTGCAATATCAGATTTATCTGTTAACAACTGATCCCCAGTTTTGAAATGATGTATGGTTGATTTGGTACCTTTACCTTTTATTCTCTGGATCATGTTCCATACCTTGGACATCGGCGTTCGAATTTATTTTCGAAACATATTTTTGCCAAGACTGGTGTTTGTTTTGCTTAAATGTGCGCCTTGCTTTAGCATTTAACACTTTACATTTATTTAAATTATGCACCATTGGGTGGCGGCGGAAATAATGTTCAGCTTTTTTCCGTGCTTTCCTAGCTTGTTTACATCCAGTAGTAAACCATGGTATACGTATGTGTGGATTTATAGAGGGCTTAGGAATACATTCATCGGCTATTTTGTTGAGCACATCAGAGAATAATTGGACTGAATCAGGAACATCAATAAAACGATCAGGAATTAATTTGTCCTTGCAAAGTAGTTTGAACAAAGGCCAGTTAGCTTTACTGAAGTTCCATCTTGACGATGGAGGGATATCACCTGGAGCTATTGCCTGAAGAATGGTCGGAAAATGATCACTGCCACAGAGATCATTGTGAACTGACCATTCGAATTCATTTAAGAGATCTGCATCAGTGAGTGACAAATCAAGAGAAGACTATGTACCTGTACCAGGATGTAAGTACGTTTTCGAATTATTGTTGAATAAACATAGTTCATTGTTTGAAAGAAAATCTTCTAATATCCTCCCATTTCTGTTTGTATCAGAACTACCCCAAAGTGGATTATGGACGGTAAAGTCACCCATAATGATGCATGGCTTAGGGAGCTGGTCATAAAGAGCCTGAATATCTGTTTGTTGTAGAGTAAAAGACGGTGATACATAAATTGAGCACAAAGTGAAAACAATATTCAAAGTCAGCCTAACAGCAACAGCTTGAAGTGGTGTATTCAGGGGGACAGGGCTATGTATAACACCCTGCCTCACCAAAATTGAAGAACCCCCTATACCTCTAGGTCCTGGAGGAGAAAAATAATTATAAGAATCATATTGCCTTAATTCCATAAGGTCAGTGTCTCTAAAATAGGTTTCTTGCATTTCAAGTTTAAAGTCCGGAGTGAGTGAGTGAGTGAGTTAATATTTAACGTCACATCGGCAATATCTCAGCCATAGCGTGACGAGAACATGTAACAAAGAAAAGGACTCTAGGTGTATTATATAATCTGTCGGCGAAGGACAGCAAAACAACTAGAATATCACAATGGGAATTAAAACTAGTGTGGAAAGTTAAAACTAATAGCATTATTCGGACAATACAACATAAAATCAGGCTATAGATTGCCAACAACTGAAGGTAGATCACCATACTAGGGACCATGGGGACTTACAGTACTTTTGCTACCTGCATGGACCCTAGTTGGATTTACATCATCCCCTCAGCTGTTAGCAATTTAGTCACATCTAGCCAAAAATTAAAAATACACATAACTATGATTAAAAACAGTGGAAGTCTGAACGTACATGAAATGTTTTGGGACTTACGTACCCTCTCAGGAGGACAATAATTTTACGGTACTTCAACCCCCTTTGAGGGTACAGCCAGTAACAATTCAAGTTACTAATCTGAACTACCATGAATTAAAATGCAGCTATCTACAGAACATAATAATCACAATTCAATAATGAAATCAATTTCTTTTAAAAATGCAAGAGTTAAATGAGAACTGACGGTGTTAAACAGGTCCTTCATTGTTTTTACATTGAAATATTTATCCCTTGTGATGGAGAATTCAACACAGTCAAGCAGGATATGCTTGATCGTGGTTCTCTCATCACAAGGGATGCAAAACGGAGGATCCTCACCTTTCAATAGGTATTCATGAGTATATCTGGTATGGCCAATACGACATCGCCGCATGATGACCTCTTCAAATCTGGACTGACAAACCAAGTAGGTATAACCAACAGAAGGTTTTATTGCATGTAATTTATTGATACCCACCTGGGTGTCCCACTTCTTTTGCATCAGATCACGGATATACGATCTAATGTTAGCTTTATAATCACTGCATGGAATAAGAAGTGGTGTCACAGATTTGTTGAGTGCTGCCTTGGCAGCAAGATCGGCCATTGCGTTACCGGAAATGCCCACGTGGCTTGGTAACCAACAGAAGACGATGTCGTATTGGCCAGTAGCAAGAGTGTTATACAATTCAATAATTTCAATTAAAAGTGGATGTTTACACGAAATATTTTTAATAGCCTGAAGGCAAGATAGAGAGTCTGAAAAGAATATATACTGTTTATGTTTAGGGTGTCTTTGAATATATTTCAGAGCTATTACTATGGCGCTTGCTTCAGCTGTAAAAATAGAACTGTTATCTGGTAATCTAGAAGATATGGTTCTGGATCCAGTGACAGTGGCACAAGCCACTGCGCCACCATCCTTGGACCCATCTGTAAATAAGGATTTATAATTGCTATATTTATGTTTCAGTTGATTATATTCTTGTTTGTATTGTAATTCATTCGTTTCTGATTTTTTAAATGTGGTCAGCGTTAGGTCCACTTGAGGCCTGACCAACTGCCAAGGAGGAGAAGAAAGAAGACGGGAGGGAGCTATGTTCTCCAGCTTAATGCCGGCTGAAGAAAGAAATGGTTTAATTCTATGTCCTAGAGGCGGGGCAAGGGAAGATTTCTTGTTGTATGAATCCTCATAAAGGGGATTAAAAACACAGTTATAGGCAGGGTTAGATTCATTACAGTATAATTTAGTAGTGTATTGTATGCGGCGCTGCTCAAGAGATGGTTCATCAGCCTCAACGTAAAGGCTTTTTACAGGCTCCACTATATACAATGGAGCCATAATCAAGCTTTGAACGGACCAGTGATCTGTAGAGTTGAAGGAGGGTAGCTTGCACCCCCCCCCCCCCCCCCCAATTTTAAGTTGGCAACAACGTTTATTAAATCCAGCGCGTTCAAGCATTTATTTTTTAAATATTTAATATGCGGAAGAAAAGTTAAATGGGAATCGAAAATTATACCCAAGAACTTAGCCTCCTTGACCACATTGATGGGAGTGCCATTTAGAAACAGATCTGGGTCCTTATGTGGCTTATATTTTCTACAGAAGTGTAGACAATTAGTTTTTGACTGAGAAAATTTAAAACCATTTTCGAGACACCATTTGTTTATTTTGTTTAAACATAACTGTAGCTGTCGTTCAATAGTATGCATATTCGTACCACGACAAGAAATATTAAAATCATCCACGAAAAGAGATCCATCTATTGAATCATTTAAAACCTTGGATAAACTGTTGATCTTAATACTAAACAGTGTGACAGACAAAATACTGCCTTGTGAGACACCCTGATCCTGATTATAATGGTCCGACAAGGTTGAACCCACTCGGGCTTGAAATTGTCTATCGTTTAAAAAGTTTGATATAAATTGAGGCAAAGGGCCCCTTAATCCAGAATCATGTAAGTCTCTTAAAATGCCATATTTCCACGTAGTATCGTATGCTTTTTCCAGCTCGAAAAAGATCGACACTGCATGTTGTTTATTAATGATGGCATTTTTAACAAAAGATTCTAAACATACTAAATGATCAATGGTACTTCTGTTTTTACGGAAACCACATTGTATATCAGTTATAAGATTATTGGTTTCCAAGTACCAAACTAATCGGTTATTGATCATGCGTTCCATGGTTTTGCAAACACAGCTAGTGAGTGAAATTGGTCGATAAATTGAAGGATCGGTATGATCACGTCCGCGTTTAGGAATTGGAATAATTATAGCCTCACGCCATGAAGAAGGAGATTCACCAGATGTCCAAATAGTATCGAAGATGTTTAAAAGTGTCTCTAAACAGGATTCTGGCAAGTGTTTGAGGAGTTCATAATGTATGTTATCAGCTTCATGAAGCTCGTGAATAGAAAATAACTCATTATAGTCTTCCCCATTATCCGTGTTGAAATGAATAGGTTTCCTTTCTTCTTGTTGTTGATATTTTGGAAATTTAGGTACATAGTTAGAGGAGGAAGAGTGCTTAGCCAAAGTTTCACCTAATTTATTAGCAATATCTAAAGGAGCTGTTAATACTTCATTTTCCTTCTTAAGGTGGTGGATGCCAGGTTGAGAGCCTTTACCTTTGATTTTTTTTACCATATTCCATACCTTGGACATGGGCATACGTGAATTGATATTTGATACATAATTTTTCCAAGACTGACGTTTACTTTGCTTAAAAGTACGCCGAGCTTTTGCATTTAAAATCTTAAATTTATTGAGATTATGGACCATAGGATGGCGACGGAAATAGTACTCAGCTTTTTTCCTTTCCTTCCTTGCTTGTTTGCAGTGATCATCAAACCATGGTTTTCGTATGTGAGGAACAGCAGAGGACTTAGGGATACACTCATCAGCAATTATATTCATTTCATCCGAGGAACATTTTATGGGATCAGGAGTGCCCAAGAACAGCTCTGATTTCAATTTGTTAGCACAAAGAGTGGCATACAATTGCCAGTCAGCTTTTTTAAAATTCCACCGTGACGATGGACGGACATCAGATGGGGACACAGGTTTCAAAATAGTCGGAAAATGGTCAGTTCCACATAGATCATCATGGACTGACCATGTGAATTCACTCAATAATGTTGAATCTGTAAGAGACAGATCTAAACATGAATATGTACCTGTAGCAGGGTGCAGGTAGGTTTCAGAGTCATCATTAAGGATGCACAGGTCATTATCAGATATGAAATCTTCAATCACTTTTCCTTTTTGATTCATGGTTGAACTTCCCCATAAAGGATTGTGCCCATTTAGATCACCCATAATGATAAAGGGCTTAGGGAGCTGATCGCATAATTGTTGAAGTTCAAGCTTTTGAAGATTTAGAGAGGAGGAAGGTACAAGGAACAAGGTGTAAAGGTAATCTGCAAGGTAATACGAACGGCTACTGCTTGCAGGTTTGTGTTAAGGGAAACAGGACTATGGATGACGCCCTGTCGTACCAAACAGAAGCTCCACCAGTAGCTTTATCACCCGGGGGAGAATAAGAATGAAAGGAATTATAGCGTCTGAAGTCAAATTTATCGGTATGTTTAAGGTAGGTTTCTTGCAAACAAATTTGCTGATGGATTTATATCCTGAGTTAAGAGCTGCAGTTCAAGAGAGTTATGTTTAAGTCCTCTGCAGTTCCACTGAAGAAGATTCGAATGGCTCATGAGGGATCTATAGGTGATCGTTCACGTGAACGCGAGGAGTAGTTAGTACTACCAAGACGTTCACAGGATGGGGTGATATCCATCTCGAGAGGGTCAAAAAAGTTATGTAAGTCCACCGGTGTTTCAGTAGGAGTGGCAATCTTAGTTTTGATTTTCCTATGTTGTTTCTTCTTGTGAGGATTGGGCACATCATTTGTTGGTTTTGTTGTACCTGACGGCTCAGGAGTTGGGGCACACTGAGATGCTGAAGGGATGTCATGTTGTTGACTATCTGTCGACGTTGTTTGACTTTCTTATGATTTAGAAACAGACTGAGGGTGTTCCGAGTTTGTCCATGTCAAGTCAGTTTGACATTCTACGGATCTAGTAAAAGATGTGCGGGAGACAACTGCAGCATAAGTTTGTGGTGATGGAGGCGAACGGCTTGCAACAACTTTTTTAGCTTCCTGAAAGGAAATGTTGTTTTGATATTTTACTGTCAAAATATCTTTTTCATGGATCCACGAAGGACAAGATTTAGAAGAAGCGTCATGTGCACCATTGCAATTTACACAGTTCAGTTCAGCGGTACAACCAGTGTTTTCATGATGACCTCCACATCGAGAGCACGCAGAAGGACGATTGCAGAATTTAGAACCATGTCCAAATTTCTGACAATTGTAACACCGGAGTGGATTGGGTACATACACATCCACTCCGATGTTCAAATAGCCAGCTTTAATGGATTTAGGTATATCAGCCAGTGAAAATGTGAACAAATAGGTATTTGTTGGAATAGAATAGTTTCTCAGGAAACGTTTCACTGAGGTGACATGCTGTCCAGAAAGTTCTCTCAAGATTTCTTCCTCTGTCATTTCCGCTAGACAACGGGCTCTGTCGCGGATGATCCCTCGACTAGAATTTAGACTTCTGTGCTCAGAGACTGCAACTTCAGTGTTTGCAAATGTAGAACATTTCAAAAGGTTGATAGTTTGCTGTCTCCGCGCACACTCAATTAAAAGGGAGCCGCCTCGGAGACGTGAAACATTCATCACCTCACCACAAATACCTTCGATTGCTTAGGAAATAGCAAACGGGTTGATTTTTAAAGGAAGACCATTCTTAGATTCAACAACAATAAATCGTGCCCAAGCGTTAGAATTTGTTGCAAGAGAAACATCATCATCAGACGACAACATCTCGGCGTCCAAACGTCTCTTTTTTTCATTTCGAGTAGAACCAGAATGATTGCGAGCCATGATTATATCAAAGAGATTCGACAACCCTGCTCCCCACCCACCATGGAGTGTCAACAAGGACGGCATCTAATTGCATCGGGTCTCCAGAATGCACACACCAGGGATACAGGGATGCTATACTCCAGCAAAGATGACATGAATAGCTATATTCGTTTATTAAGTGTATTGTCAGGCTGGTTCTGCCCATAACAATAACTTAAAAACATATAGAATTCAGCGGTCAACATCACTAGATTGGCCCATGAGCCACCGCCTGCTGGCATAAGAATCTAGGCAATATAATATCTTTAAATAATTGGAGTTTCTAAAAGTCAAGATCAAATAACGTATCAAATATGTGCAATAATACCCACTATGCACAGTGCTTGGCATGACCAGCCGATTGGTAGAACCGGGCCCATCCTACCACCCGTCTAGGTGAAGTCAGGGCCAAAGTGGTGTGTTGAGCAATAGGAACACTGGTCCTGCTCCCATTGCCCTCAACCACCAGGATCCCCTCCTCCACCGACACAGGACCGCAACCCACGGCAAACGGGTTGGTGGACCAAATATCCCCCCGGGTCCACAACAGGGGTGTCGGCGAGCTCTTAGCATTACCCAGCACCCACCACGAGGAGGTGGCTCGCCACGGGTGCCTTAAAGTCCTGTATCAGTAACTGAAAATCATTTAAATTGTTCCTTAGTCCTCTACAATTCCACTGGATGATGTTAGTTGAGCGGCTCATGGAGGTTCAACTGGAGTTCATGATTTGGAGTGGGGTCTAGCTCCACTAACTGGGAGTGACGGATTGACCTCCATCTCTAAAGGTTCAAATTGGTTGTGAACCGTGATAGGGGAAGACTCCAAATGCTGGGCACCTCCAAATGCTGGATGGTTCTGGTCCTTTTGGATTGTTTCTTTTCCTTTTTGCCATTTTTTGAAGATTTACTCTGACTCTGTGATCTCTCCTCTGCGATACATTGTGCTGCTGAAGATAAATCTACCGACGGCAGTGATGATACAGCCTCTGTCTGAGAAGTTGATGTAGATACATCAATCAGAACCTGAGAAGTCTGAATAGTGTGACTGATTATGACTTGTTGACTGAACCAAGATAAGGATGTTTGACATGATTTTGATGTCATAGGAGGTCTGGAAACAAGAGCTCGAGAAGAGACTGCATTTGAGTATAAATTTGATGAAGTGGTAGAAAGGGGTAGCAACTTTCTTGTAGTGGCATATGAGATATTGTTAGTGTGTTTGATATGTTGAATTTTCGTCTCGCGTTCATAAAAGGGACAGGATTTAGATGAGGCTAAGTGGTCTCCATCACAGTTAGCACAGTTAATGCCATTCATACACTCAGAAAGTTCGTGTGCACTACCACAACGGGAACATATCGAGTTGTTGCGGCAGAACTTGGCCCCATGACCAAACAGATTTTTACAGATTTTGGAAGGACGGAATGTGAAAACGTGAACAAATACGTATTGAGCTTGATTGTTGTGCCATCGTCTTTCTTTTTGGAAAATCGCTTTACAGCGATGACCCCTTGATTGTGAAGCTCAGTAACAATGTCCTCCTCAGTCATGTCAGAAAGACAATGAGCCGTATCTCTGACAATGCCTCTACAGGAATTCAGAGTTCTGTGTACAGAGGCAACAACTGGTGTATTCACAAACTGTTTTAATTTCAACAGATTGTCCGATTGTTGCTTACGCGCACATTCCACCAACAGAGAGCCATTTCGAAGTCGCGTTACATCCTTAACTTCTCCACAGACACCGTGAATGCCCTTGAAAATAGCAAAGGGGTTCAGCTTGAGAGGGTTTTCATCAGCAGATGAGATGACAATAAATCTCGGCCACGAGTCAACTAAGTCAGATGAGCCTTCATCAGATGACGAAGATTCAACATACCAGCGTTTATTCTTCGATGAACCAGAAGGAATGGAGGTAGCCATTATGTAGGAAAAGTGTTCGACAACCCTGCTCCCCACCCACCATGGAGTGTCAACGAGGACGGTGTCACAGCGGAAACCAGTCTGTTCCACCAGGGCTACAGGGATGTTATACTCCAGCCAATAAAAACTTGAAAAGCTGTTGAATGAAACAGAACAAATGCCAGGCTGGTTCGCCCTCGACACATTTCTGAAGAAACACAGAATTCAGAGGTTAATATAGCCAGATTGGCCCATGAGCCACCGCCTTCTGGCATGGGACTCTAGGCAAATTAGTACACAAAAAATTGTACATTGAACGCCACAAAAGCCAAGATCATATAATCAAAGTACTATGTGCAAAAGTATTCACCATGCACAGGGCTTGGCGTGACCAGCCGATTGATTGAATTGGGCCTATTCAACCTCCCGTCTAGGTGAAGTTAGGGCCAAAGTGGCGTGCCGCAACCCACGGCTAACGGATTGGTGGACCAAATATGCCCCCGGGTCCACAATGGGGGGTTGGCGAGCACTTAGAGTTACCCAGCACCCACCACGAGGAGGTGGCTCGCCATGGGTGCCAATCGAGTTTCGAACGGACCAGTGATCGATATAGGTGTAAGTGGGTTGCTTGATCCCCTCCCCACTTTGAGTTGGAAACAACTTTCAACAAGTCAAGACCCTTCAGGCATTTATGTTTAAGGGAGTTGATATGAGGCAGAAATGTTAAATGGGAGTCAAAGATTAGGCCCAAAAACTTGGCCTCCTTTACAACTTTGATGGGAGTGCCATCTAGAGATAGTTCAGGGTCCTTATGTGGTTTATAATTTCTGCAAAAATGTATACAATTAGTTTTGGATTTAGAAAATTTAAAGCCGTTTTCAAGACGTTTGTTTAAACAAATCTGCAGTTGCCGTTCAACAGTATGCATATTTTTACCACGACAAGAAATATTAAAATCATCCTCAAATAATGATTCATCAATTGAATCGTTTAAAACATTTGCTAAACTATTTATCTTTATGCTAAAAAGTGTGACAGACAAAATACTGCCTTGTGGAACACCCTGATCCTGATTGTAACGATCAGACAGGGTAGAACCCACTCGAACTTGAAACTGTCTGTCATTTAAAAAGTTGGCTATAAATTGAGGTAAACGACCTTACAAGCCGAAGTCATGTAAGTCTCTTAAAATACCATATTTCCAGGTTGTGTCATATGCTTTTTCGAGATAAAAAAAAGATAGACACAGCATGCTGTTTATTAAGAAATGCATTTTAAACAAATGATTCTAAACGCACTAAGTGGTTGACAGTACTTCTGTTTTCACGGAAACGACACTGTATATTAGTTATAAGGTTATTTGTTTCCAAATACCAAACAAGTCGATTATTTATCATGCGTTCCATGGTCTTGCAAACACAGGTAGTTAATGAAATCGGACGATAATTGGATGGATCCGTATGATCACGTCCAGGTTTAGGTATGGGTACTACTATGGCGTCACGCCATGGTGGAGGAAAGTCACCCAATGTCCAAATATCATCAAAAATATTGAGGAGAGTTTCAAGACATGATTCTGGTAAGTGCTTCAGGAGTTGATAATGTATGTTATCAGCTCCAGTAGCAGTGTCATGAGCTTGATCAAGAGCAGTATGGAGTTCATGAATAGAAAACGTTTCATTATAATCTTCCCCATTATCAGAATTGAAATTAATAGTTTTCTACTTGTTTGTGATATTGCTGGAATTTTGGTACATAATTAGAAGAGGAAGAGTGTTTAGCAAGGGTTTCACCTAGTTTATCTGATTTATCAGTAAGCAGTTGCTCTCCATGTTGGACAGTAGATTTAGTACCTTTACCTTTGATTTTCTGAACCATGTTCCCTACCTTGGACATGGGTGTCCGAGAATTTATTTTGGATACATAATTTTGCCAAGATTGGCGTTTGTTCGGTTTAAAAGTACGCCGTGCTATAGCATTTAAAATTTTAAATTTTTTAAATTATGCACCATGGGATGGCGACGGTAATAATGTTCTGCCTTTTTCCTTGCCTTCCTATCTTGTTTGCATTCATCGTTGAACCATGGTTTTCTTATGTGTGGAACTGCAGAGGAATTTTTCATCACACAGTGTTTCATATAAAGCCCAGTTAGCCTTTTTAAGATTTCGTCTTGATGACGGAGGAACATCGGATGGAGTTACAGCTTTTAATACAGTAGGAAAATTGTCACTTCCACAGAGGTCATCGTGGACTGACCATTCAAATTCATTTAGTAGTTCTGAATTTGTCAATGAAAAATCAAGAGCAGAATAGGTCCCTGTACCAGGGTGTTAATATCTGTTGGAACCATCATTATAAATACATAAATCATTGTCACTACAAAAGTCCTCCAACAATTTGCCTTTAGTGTTTGTAGTTACACTACCCCAGAAAGGGTTGTGCCCATTTAAATCTCCCATTACAATACAGGGCTTCGGGAGTTTGTCATACAGGGCTTGAAGATCAGTTTTGGCAATTGTCGAAAACGGCGAAATATGGAGAGAGCATAGCGTAAACGCTACATGTAAAGTAATTCTCACAGCAACAGCCTGCATATTAGTATTAAGTGAAACAATGATATGCATTAAAATGACGAAGGTTAAATGTATCTGTTTGTTTTAAATATGTCTCTTGGAAACATATCGCTGAAGGTGTAAAATCGTGGACTAATAGCTGTAATTCAGGTAAATTATTCCTCAATCCTCTGCAGTTCCACTGTACAATGTTATTGGAATATACTATCTTTTGGGGGAATTTATTGGGGATCTACCCCGCACTCTTTTGGAGGGCGGCACCCGTGAACGGCCACCTCCTCGTGGTGGGTGCTGGGTCATGCTAAGAGCCGTTCACCCCCCGTAGTGGACCCGGGGGGATATTTGGTCCACCAACCCGTTTGCCGTGGGTTGCGGTCCTGTTTCGGTGGAGGAGGGGATCCTGGTGGTTGAGGGCATGGGAGCAGGACCAGTGTTCCTATTGCTCAACACACCACTTCGGCCCTGACTTCACCTAGACGGGTGGTAGAATTGGTCCGATTCTATCAATCGGCTGGTCACGCCATGCCCTGTGCATGGACAACAATTTTATGCAGTTATTGTACATGTTTGTACATTTTTGACACTGAATGTTTGTGTTTGAAATTCTATCGTATATGTCTGCCTAGAGTCCTATGCCAGAAGGCGGTGGCTCATGGGCCAATCTGGAGATGATGACCTCCAAATAATGTATGTCTTTAATTTCTTGGCTTGGGCCGAACCAGTCGGTCATGAAATTTGTAGGCAAATGCAGCTGTTTGTGTCGTTTTCTCTGGAGTATAACATCCCTGTATCCCTAGTGTTGTCATCTAGGATATCCGGTGCTATTTGACACTGTTCTTGTTGACACTCCGTGGTGGGTGGGGAGCAGGGGTGCTGAATATTGTTCCTTTCATCAAGGCACTTACACCTTCTGGTTCTTCTAGAAACGAAAAAAAGAGACGCTTGGAGGATTTAGATCTCTCTACTGGAAATGTGTGTTCTAACAGTGATTCATGGGCTAGATTTGTTGTCATTGAGTCTTCAGACTTCCTTCCAATTAAACTTAATCCCTTTGGAATCTCGAAGGCCATCTCAGGAATTTGTGGAGAAGTTAAAAATGTTACTCGTCTTCGCAGTGGCTCACTCCTTGTCGAGTGTGCACGGAGACTGCAATCTCTAAATCTTTTATCAATCAAGACATTTGCAAATATAGAGGTTGTGGTATCTGTGCATAGAACCCTTAATTCTTGTCGTGGCAGTATCCGTGACAGAGCACGCTGTCTCGCTGATATGTCAGAGGAGGAGATTGCTTCAGAGTTGGCAGATCAAGGTATATCTTCAGTGAAACGTTTTACGATCAAGAAAGAAGGACTAATCGTGAAAACAAACACCTATTTACTGACTTTTGACCGTTCATCTCTTCCAAAGTCTATCAAAGCTGGTTATTTTAACATCAGAGTGGATGTGTATGTCCCCAGTCCTCTCCGTTGTTATAACTGTCAACATTTCGGGCATGGATTGCAATCATGTCGAAACCGATCAGTATGCCACCGCTGTGGTGATCGACATGAGGGTTCCGACTGTGAGCGAGAATATAAGTGTGCAAACTGTAATGGTCCCCATTCTGCTTCATCAAGGTCCTGCCCCATGTATCAGCGGGAATCTCAGATAATGAAAATCAAATGCCTAAACAATATTTCATACCTCGAGGCCAATAAATTGTTGACTCCATCAACTCAAACTCCATCAAACCGGAACTACTCGTCTGCAGTCACTCGCTCTGTAGCAACTTCCTCCGTTTCATGTCAGACTGACGTGACATGGGTAACATCCAATAAACCCATTCCTTCAACTTCAGCCCTTCGGAGTACTCTGCAGGTCACACATTCTACGTCTGCTTCTCAAACAGAAAATCACCATGAGCAACAATCTGAAACGTCTGTTTCTAAACCAGTCAATGACAGTTCAAAACAGAAGAAAGGAAAGAGATTAAACAGAGACAAACAATCTACTGTCCCTTCCTCTCATAACGTTTTAACACAGAATACATTTGCACCTCTAGATATGGAGGTTCCTCTGTCCTCACAGGACACACGGTGGAATAATCCCTCCTCACATTCACGTGGCCTGACTCCAATTAAGCCACCACGAATCACTTGACAAATCTAATTCGGTGGAATTGCAGAGGACTGAGGAGTAACTTAAGTGAAATACAATTACTCATACACGATCTTAAACCGTCAGCATTGTGTCTACAAGTGACATATCTAAAAAACACCGATAACTTTAACTTAAGGCGGTATAGTGATTATCACTCTTTTGCCCCTCCAGGTGATAAGGCTACTGGAGGTGCTTCTATTTTGGTACACCAGAGTGTCATCCATAGCCCTGTTACTCTAACTACGGATCTTCAAGCTGTTGCTGTTCGTCTGACCTTGCACAATGCATTGACATTGTGCAGCTTGTATTTACCTCCTTCTTCAAATATTCAACAATCGGATCTTCAAAATCTGTATGATCAACTTCCGAAGCCTTGTGTCATCACGGGCGATCTTAACGGACACAGCCCGCTTTAGGGTAGTCCTCACACAAATACTAAAGGAAAACTACTTGAAGAATTCATTTCAGATAACAATTTGTGTATTTTCAATGACGACTCTACCACTTACCTACATCCAGCTACGGGATCATATTCTTCCCTGGATTTATCACTAACCGATTCCAACTTATATAATGAATTTGAATGACATGTCCATGATGATCTATGTGGGAGTGATCACTTCCCTACCATTCTCAAAACAATCGACCCTGGTGATGATCCACCTTTATCTAGAAGGAATTTTGCCAAGGCTGATTGGATATTATATACAACATTATGTACTGATCTTTTAAAACATGACGGTTTTGCGAACAGCGATGATCCAATACAATTATTTTCTGATTTATTGAATGATATTGCTGACCGAACTATAACCCAGGCCTCTGCAGTTCCACATATTCGTAAGCCATGGTTCAATAACGAATGTAAACAGGCCAGAAAGTGTAGGAAAAAAGCAGAAAAGTATTTTCGCCGACACCCTACGGTACATAATCTAGACAGAGTTAAAATTTCCAATGCCAAAGCTAGACGCACTTTTAAGCAAAATAAGCGGCAGTCTTGCCGACATTATGTTGCTAAAATCAATTCACGCACGCCTGTCTCAAAGGTATGGAACATGATTCAAAGAATAAAGGGCAAAGGTTCTAAATCAACAGTTCACCATCTAAAGGATGGTGAAATTGTCTTAACTAATAAAACTGACATTGCAAATAAACTTGGTGAAACTCTTGCAAAACATTCATCCTCATCCAATTACCTCCCTGAGTTTCAAAAATACCAGAGGCAACAGGAGAAGAAGAGATTAAATTTTACCTCGGACAATGGTGAAGATTATAACGAATTATTTTCGTTACATGAGCTCCAAACTGCCCTTGAGCAAGCTGATGATACAGCAACAGGAGCTGATGATATCCACTATCAGCTCCTGAAGCATTTGCCCGAATCGTGTTTGGAAACACTGCTAAATATATTTGATATGATATGGACTACAGGGAGTTTCCCACCTTCGCGGCATAATGCCGTTGTAGTCCCTATACCAAAACCTGGCCGGGATCATACTGATCCGTCTAACTACAGACCAATCTCTTGAACGAGTTGTGTCTGTAAAACCATGGAACGTATGGTGAATAATAGATTAGTTGGGTATCTTGAAACCAAAAACCTAATAACAAATATTCAATGTGTTTTCAGGAAAAATCGCAGTACCATTGATCATTTGGTACGTTTGGAATCCTTCGTTAAAAATGCTATAGTCAATAAACAACATGCTGTATCAATTTTCTTTGATCTTGAGAAAGCTTATGATACGACCTGGAAGCATGGCATTTTAAAAGATTTACATGAGTTTGGTTTGAGAGGCCGTTTACCTCTTTTTATATCAGAGTTTTTAAAAGACAGGCAATTTCAAGTCCGAGTGGGATCAACCCTGTCTGACCATTATAATCAGGATCAGGGTGTTCCACAAGGCAGTATTTTGTCTGTAACACTCTTTAGTATCAAGATAAACAGTTTATCCAAGGTTTTAAATGATTCAATCGATGGATCACTTTTCGTGGATGATTTTAATATTTCTTGTAGTGGAAAAAAATATGCATACTATTGAACGGCAACTGCAGTTGTGTTTAAACAAAATTAACAAATGGTGTCTAGAAAACGGCTTTAAATTTTGTAAAACGAAAACCAATTGTATACTTTTCTGTAGAAAATACAAACCGCATAAAGATCCAGAATTGTTTCTAAATAGCACTCCCATCAAAGTTGTTAAGGAGGCAAAGTTCTTGGGTCTGATTTTCGACTCACATTTAATGTTTCTCCCCCATATCAAGTCCCTAAAAAATAAATGCCTGAAGGCGCTGGATTTATTAAAGGTCGTTTGTAATTCAAAGTGGGGAGGTGATCAAGCTACCCTCCTTCACTTATATAGATCATTGATACGGTCTAAACTTGATTATGGTTCCATCGTTTATGGTGGAGCCTGTGAAAGCAACCTAAAACTTTTAGATTCTGTCCACCACCAAGGTCTAAGACTTTGTCTTGGATCTTTCAGAACTTCACCTGTTGACAGCCTTTATGTCGAGGCTGATGAACCAACTCTTGAGCAGCGACGTATAAAATTAGCTTTACAGTATATCACAAAACTATGTTCCCATGAGTGAAAACCCTGCATATGACTGTGTCTTCAATCCTCTCTATGAGGATTTATACAATAAGAAATCTTCCCTTGTTCCGCCTCTTGGTTTAAGAATAAAATCACTTCTTTCTGCTGCCGGCATTGAGCTGGATATATAGCTCCCTCCCGTCTTCTTTCTTCTCCTCCTTGGCAATTGGTTAGGCCACAGGTCGACCTAACATTAACTACATTTAAAAAATCAGAAACGAATGAATTACAATATAAACAAGAATATAATCAATTGAAACATAGATATAGCAATTATATAAATCCTTATTTACAGATGGGTCCAAAAATGGTGGCGCAGTGGCTTGTGCCACTGTCATTGGATCCAGAACAATATCTTCTAGATTACCAGATAATAGTTCTCTTTTTACAGCTGAAGCTAACGCCATATTGACAGCTCTTAAATATATTCAAAGACACCCTAAACATAAACAGTATATAATCTATTCCGACTCTCTTTCTTGTCTTCAGGCTATTAAAAATATTTCTTGAAAACATCCACTTTTAATTGATATTATTGAATTGTATAATAATCTTGCTACTGGCCAATACGACATTGTCTTTTGTTGGTTACCCAGCCACGTTGGCATTTCTGGTAACACAATGGCAGACCTTGCTGCTAAAGCAGCACTCAACAAATCTGTGCCACCACTTCTTATTCCATACACTGACTATAAAGCTATCATTAGGTCTTACATCCGTGATCTGATGCAGAAGAGGTGGGACACTCAAGTAGGTATCAACAAATTACATGAAATAAAACCCTATATTGGTTACACCTACTTGGGTTGTCAGTCCAGATTTGAAGAGGTCATCATGCGACGATGTCGTATTGGCCACACACGATATACACATGAATATTTGCTTAAAGGTGAAGATCCTCCATTTTGTATCCCTTGTGATGAAATCATCACGGTCAAGCATGTCTTGCTTGACTGTGTTGAATATTCCATCACAAGGGATAACTTTTTTAAATCAAGAAATATGAAGGATCTTTTTACTAATGTTAGTTATCATTTAATCATTGCGTTTTTGAGGGAATTAGACTTGTTACATTACTTGTAAATACATATAGATAACTTTTTTATGATTGGAAGTTGAATTAGCAACTAAGATTGTTAGTGGTTGTATCCTCGAAGGGGGTTGAAGTACCGTAAAATTATTGTCCTCCTGAGAGGGTACGTAAGTCCAAAACAGTTGAAGTCATATTTAATCTTTCACTTTTTTAGTCGTAGAATATGCGTAATTTTAAATTGTGGCTAATCTTGCATACAATCGCCAGCAGCTGAGGGGATGGTGTAAATCCAACTAGGAACCATGCAGGTAGCTGAGGTACTGTAAGTCCCCATGGTCCCTAGTATGGTGATCTACCTTCGGTTGTTGGCGATCTATGGCCTGTTTTTATATTGCACTGTCCAAATAGTGATAATATTAGCTTTTAAGTTTCTACGCTAGTTTTAAATACTAACTGTGATAGTCTAGTGGGTTTACTGTCCTTCGTCGACAGGTTCTTCATAATATGCCTATATATTCCTTTTGTCACGTATGTTCACCTCACAATATGGCTGCAATATTGCCGGCGTGACGTTAAATGATAACTCACTCACTCACTTTTGGGGGGCGACAAGCTATGTGCCCTGGAATGGACGTTTTCAGAAACGTCCATGTCTTCAAGAGACCCATTTTTATTGAGCAACTGAATTTTATTTTGTGACCCTTTAGGAGCTCTCCCACTTTGCTGTTTTGAAGCATCAAGCTTAGATTTACCTTTAGCAGTTTGTTGTCTATCAGCTGTAGAGTGAGATTCAGTGCGTGACTGCGAAGATGATTTATAAGAGAAGCAGACTTTGATGTTCCAGGAAGTGATTCCTCAGTCTGTGATGACATAGCTGGGTATAGAAGTTGTAGAGAGTCGCTGTTGACCCAAGTCAAGGTAGTTTGGTAGCTTGTAGATGATTTTGTTATTTTAGAGCTACGCACAGATGATGCGTTTGCTGCTGTAGCATAACTTTCTGTAAAGTCAGATCTCTTCACCAGTTTTTTTGCTTCAGAAAAAGAGATGTTTTGGGTATACTTTATTCTATTTATTTCCATTTGCTCTCTCCAGATTGGACACTGTTTCGATGAAGATGAATGGTCCCCTGATCAGGTGGTGCATTTTTTAAAATCACTGTCACAATCTTCTGGTGTGTGTGTCTTCTCACCACAGTGACCACACACAACAGACAATGTACAGGTAGATACACCGTGTCCATATTTCTGGCATTTAAAACACCTGAGCGGGTTGGGGATGTATGTCTCAACTTGGATGTTACAGTAACCTGCCTTCGCTGACTTGGGAGCATTTGGAGAAGAGAAGGAAAACAGATAGGTGTTTGTTTGGATTGTTTCATTAGTTTTCCGTGTTGAAAAACGCTTTACATAAAGCACACCCTGATCTTTCATTTCATGCTATGTCAAGTTCTGACATATCAGCAAGCAACCGATCACGATCTCTGACAATACCTTTACTTGTGTTCAGGGTCTTGTGAGCAGAGACCGTGACCGGAATGCCTACAAAAGAATCGATACCCATCAGATTGGTTGCTTGCTGCTTTTTCCCACACTCAACGAGCAGGGCATCCGAACGTAAGCGTCTAAGATTCTTCACATCTCCAGCAATAGGTTGAATACCCTTAGATACTGCAAAAGGGTTCAATTTTAATGGTATCTTGTCAGGAGTCTCAATTACAAGGAAACGTGGCCAATATTCAATCGATACAGACGGTCTATTTTCAGTATCAACAGGATCAATTTCAAGTGGACGTTTTGGGGTTTTTTTGGGGGGGTATGTCATAACCCATGGTTGGTGTCATATGATTCATCATCCGAGCTCCCCACCCACCACGGAGTATCACAAAGGACAATGCTGAAGCAAGCGGGCCTCCAGCTTGCAACACCAAGGATAGTCGGATGATATACTGAATTAGAATAATCACAAAGTAATTACTCTACCAGATTGGCCCATGAGCCACCGCCTTCTGGGCATAGGACTCTAGGCAAATTACAAAACAACATAATTCAAAATCAAACGTGTTGCAGAAGCCAATAAATCCAAGACCAAAATTACATCAATTTCAAATCATATTTGTGCAATGATACATGTATTTATAATCTGTGCACAGGGCTTGGCATGACCAGCCGATTGGTTGAACCGGGTCCATTCAACCTCCCGTCTAGGTGAAGTAAGGGTCGAAGGTGTGTTGAGCAAAGGGAACGCGGTTACAGGCCCCCAGTGCTCTCAACCCCCAGACTCCCGTCCTCCACCGACACAGGGCCGCAACCCACGGCAAACGGGTTGGTGGACCAAATATCCCCTCGGGTCCACAACGGGGGTGTCGGCGAGCTCTTAGCGTTACCCAGCACCCACCACGAGGAGGTGGCTCGCCACGGGTGCCTTAGGTGCTAGGAAACCACAAAATCAAATGACAAGGTGGAGCATTCACTGATTGTCTTAACATTATAACAGAGATTTTAATTATTTTTGTATCGATACATGTGCAGAAATTCTGCTACACGTTAGATAAAACTGTTTCCTAGAAATAGGTTGGCTTGGCCAAACAGGGTTCAGGTATTTTCACATCTTTTTAAAATGTCTGCTGCTCACCATTCGCCGGGAAACGTGGCACCACAAGCCGAAACACTGAGGCATTACCTAAGGTATCTCAGTAGTCAACTGTAACTGCTCCAGTGGGATTTATGGGGGAATCCTATAAAAGACATAATTACATGAAAGTAATTTGTATGAAGACTTAATTACTTTGCATATCTTATTATGCATTGATTAATTATTTGTGTCCATGTAAGTGCAGTTGATTGTAGATCCATGAAAGTGTAGTATAGCATACCTCATTGTGTATAGAGTATTGTGAATGTCCCTGCAAAGTTTAATTTTGTGAAACTCCATGTTGAAAAGAGCTAGGGAGCAGAACAAGAATACTAGCCCGTCCACACTACACGACTAATTAATTCGAAGAAACGACATGTGATGGTAGGTAACAAACGGGATCGGCTGACTTGGTTGAGACTTGGTTGACATGGATATGTGTGCGGCGTTAAGAAAAGATACAAACATCCGACGACACCCTCATTCCAATCTCTACCCAACTCTAAAATAGATATGTGTGTAAGTCGTGTGACATCAGACATCTACGCCTTTACCACTGGCACTGAAGCGTGACTCATTTAGTACAGATGGGAGAGCGGTGAGGGGAGGGTGGTGGGATGTAACTTAATATTACTTCCTCGTTGTTGCGTATAGCTTGTCTGTGCACCATTAGAAGTCTACAGTCGGAGTGTACCTGCTGTGCAATTTACATCCTGGATTAAGGAACAGAGCTGGTGCTGGCTCTACTTTGTGTCCAGAATGAGGATAAAGTACATCCTGCAGCTGCTAATTCTGGTCGGTTTGCTTGACTTCAGTATCCAGTGGACTGGGTAGGTTATCAGTTAATATATGAACACTTTCAGGTTTCTTCCAAACCCAGAATATTCTTTTCTTGGAAAACTGGAATATAACAACATAATGTCAGAGAAAGGTAGAGTTGTATTTGAACACTGTTGTTTCAAAGTCGTAACAGTTTTGAAAAGAAAAGACACGCTGATGGTTTATGTTGACTGTTATTTCATGTTTACTGTATACATTACACAACACAGTAAGCATTATTGGATATAACGATTTTGATGTACGACTTGTAGAAATGTGTCTAATATTTCTTCAAAAGTCTGTACACGATCACGTGATTGTTCCATCTGGAATTGCAATGTTCTTGATCTCTACTGTATATTGCATGAATGGAAACACACAAATGGGTCAGTGTTGGTGAATGTGTGAATGACGGTGCAATAAGCGTTGGTTAGTATGCGAATGAGGAAATACTTGCGACAAGTATTGGCCAGTGAGTGGATGACACACACGCATGAGAAAGCACTGGACTATGTGTGAATACGAACACACACTTCTAATATGTATTGGTCTGTGTGTGGATAAGGTATGACTGGTCTCAAATACTGGTCTCTGTGTGGATAGCATGTATGTAGAAGCTTCATTGGTTCGTGTGTATGGCCACACATATAGTCCTTTATGATAAGGGTCTTACCTCCCTTGGTTGAATTACCTCCCTTGCCACTGGCGAGCAATCCTCACCAAACATGGTTGCCACAGTGCAAATAATAGATAGTAAACAGACCGGATCAAATGGCTTTCAAGGTTATACAGTGCGTGATTTGAAGGCACACCAGCGGGAACGAGGCTGTCATATATCAGGGACAAAGGCCGAGCTCTTAAAGCGTGCTATGGGATTGAGGTTTCTGTCTGAAAGGCAGTTCTCCAACACTGACATTGAGCAGACAGAGGACAAAGTTGAACAGGTAGATCAATGTTGATGTTTCTGATTAAAATTAAACAGAAGTCATTTTCTCACAAAAAATGTTTGGCCGAAAATGACATGTTACGACATAATTAGGCTGAAAATGGGTAACATTTTATTTTGTTTTCCAATCATAGGCTCCCATGTCATTTCAGTGTACATGATCATGATGATGTAGATCTAGCATATATAACTATACAAATTCTGAATCTATCAATGTTTGTCAAATTTTCATAAAATTCGGCACGAGTGTAGAAAGCCACCTCACCTGAATCTATGTAATTTCAAACTAGAATCCAATCCACATTATTCGAGATACTGTGATTTAATCAACAAAGCATAATTTTTGTGACATGTCACTGAAAGTCCCATTGGGGAATCAGCTTGTAAATTCGACTATCATCAATGTATAAAATGAACCAAGCCCAAACACTACAAATACTAAGCTGTTGTTGCTGTTGTTTCAATTTTTCTTTCTTATATCCAACTATTCCACGACAAACATTGCTGTTGTAATGTAAAGAAACATAAACTTTTGTTATTATTTAATATTTAATGGGCAACCATGAAGAGCCACCTCCTCGTGGTGGGTGCTGGGTAACGCTAAGTGCTCTTCTCCCGTGTGGACCCGGGACAGAATGTGTCCACTGCACCCCATTGCTTGTCGTAAGAGGCGACTAAATTGGGCAACCTGTTTGCCGTGAGTTGCGTCCCGTGTCGGTGGAGGACGGGATCGTGGTGGTTGGGGGCAGTTGGGCTTTTAACTGCGTTCCATTTGCCCAACACACCACTTCGGCCCTTACTTCACCTAGACGGGTGGTTGAATTGGCCCGATTCAACCAATCGGCTGGTCATGCCAAGGGCTGTGCATGGACTGTGTATGTGTCATTGCACAAAGTTGATTTGGAATTGTCTGAATTTCGGTCTTGGCACTACTGTTGATCTGTACCCTTTCTTAGTATGATCATATGAACTTTGCCAAGAGTCTTATGCCAGAAGGCGATGGCTCATAGGTCAATCTGGTGGATTAGTTATTTTTATTTTTCTGCTAGAGTATATCATCTGAGTATCCAACAATTATTGTTGTGAATTTTAGTCTTGGCTCTATTGTTGATCTGTAACTTTTTCGATTGTGAATTATCCAAATTATGATTATATGCACTTTGCCTAGAGTCTTGTGCCAGAAGGCGATGGCTCATGGGCCAATCTGGTAGACTAATTATTTATAATTCTTCTACTGGAGCATATCATCCGGGTCATATCATCTACAGAGGACAATACAAGATAAAAATGGGCTATAGATTGCTAACAACTGAAGGTAGATCACCATGGGGACATACAGTACCTTTGCTACCTGCATGGACCCTAGCCGGATTTACATCATCCCCTCAGCCGTCAGCAATTTGGGCACATCTAGCCATGCAAATAAAAAGACACTTATGCTACGTTTAAAAACGTGGACATTTAGACTTTACTTTGAATGTTTGTGGACTTACGTACCCTCTCAGAGGGGACAATAGTTTTACAGTACTTCAACCCCTTTTGAGGATGCAGCCACTAACAAGCACAGTTATGAATTTAAACTTCCAAGAATGAAATATATATCTATTTACAATTAAGTCAATAAATCCAATTCTTTTTTAAATGCAATGATTAAATGAGAGCTTGTGTTATTAAAAAGATCCTTCAGAGTTCGTGAATTAAAATACTGATCCCTTGTGATGGAATACTCAACACAGTCAAGCAGGATATGCTTGACTGTGATTCTTCCATCACAAGGGATACAAAACGGAGGATCCTCACCTTTAAGCAAATATTTATGTGTATATCTTGTGTGACCAATGATGACCTCTTCAAATCTGGACAGACAACCCAAGTAGGTGTAACCAATATACGGTTTTATTTCATGTAATTTATTGATACCTACTTGGGTGTCCCACTTCTTCTTCTGCATCAGATCACGGATATACGTTCTAATGCAAGCTTTGTAATCTGAATATGGAATAAGAAGTGGTGTCACAGATTTGTTGAGTGCTGCTTTTGCAGCAAGATCGGCCGTCACATTCCCAGAAATACCTACGTGACTGGGTAACCAACAGAAGACGATGTCGTATTGGCCAGTAGCAAGATTATTATACAGTTCAGTAATTTCAATTAAAAGTGGATGTTTAAAGAAATATTTTTAATAGCCTGAAGGCAAGAAAGAGAGTCGGAATATATTATATACTGTTTACGTTTCGGGTGTCTTTGAATACATTTAAGAGCTGTTAATATGGCGTTAGCTTCAGCTGTAAAAATAGAACTATTATCTGGTAATCTAGAAGATATTGTTCTGGATCCAATGACAGTGGCACAAGCAACTGTGCCACCGTCCTTGGACCCATCTGTAAATAAGGATTTGTAATTATTATATGCATGATTCAATTGATTATATTCTTGTTTATACTGTAATTCATTCGCCTCTGATTTTTTAAATATAGTTACTGTTAGGTCAACCTGTGGTCTAACCAACTGCCAAGGTCGAGACGAAAGAAGACGGAAAGGAGCTATATTGTCCAGCTCAATACCAGCAGCAGCATTAAATGGCTTTATTCTGAGCCCAAGAGGTGGGACAAGAGAAGACCTTTTGCTATACAAATCCTCATAAAGAGGACTGAAGACACAGTTATACGCAGGATTGCATTGCGTAGAGTAGAGTTTTGTGATATAATGTAAAGATAATTTGATACTGCGTTGTGCAAGAGATGGTTCATCGGCCTCAACGTAAAGACTGTCATTAGGTGAAGTTCGGAAAGACCCAAGACAAAGTCTTAAACCTTGGTGGTGGACAGAATCAAGAAGTTTAAGGTTGCTTTTACAGGCTCCACCATATACGATGGAGCCATAATCAAGTTTAGAACGTACAAGTGATCAATATAGATGGAGAAGGGTCGCTTGATCCCCTCCCCATTTTGAATTTGACACCACTTTCAATAAGTCAAGAGCTTTCAGGCATTAGTTTTATGTGATTTAATATGTGGTAAAAACGTTAAGTGTGAATCAAAGATTAGACCCAAGAACTTGGCTTCCTTCACAACTTTAATCGGCGTGCCATCTAGATATAGTTCAGGGTCTTTATGTGGTTTGTATTTACGACAAAAATGTATACAATTAGTTTTTGATTTAGAAAATTTAAAGCCATTTTTGAGACACCATTTATTTATCCTGTTTAAACACAACTGCAGTTGCCGTTCAAAGTTATGCATATTTTTCCCACGACAAGAAATATTAAAATCATCCACAAATAACGATCGATCAATTGAATCGTTTAAAACTTTAGATAAACTGTTTATCTTGATGCTAAAAAAAGTGACAGACAAAATACTGCCTTGTGGAACACCCTGATCCTGATTGTAATGATCAGACAGGGTAGAACCCACACGGACCTGGAATTGTATGTCATTTAAAAAACTTGCCTATAAATTCAGGCAAACGACCTCGTAACCCGAAGTCATGTAAATCTCGTAAAATGCCATATTTCCAAGTAGTGTCATATGCCTTTTCAAGATCGAAAAAGATAGACACAGCATGTTCTTTATTAATCAGTGCGTTTTTCACAAATGATTCTAAACGCACTAAGTGATCGACAGTACTTCTGTTTTTACGGAAACCACATTGTATATCTGTCATAAGGGTATTAGTTTCCAAGTACCAAACAAGTCGATTATTAATCATGCGTTCCATGGTCTTGCAAACACAGCTCGTTAATGAAATCGGACGATAATTGGATGGATCCGTATGATCACGTCCAGGGTTAGGTATTGGTACTACTATGGCATCACGCCATGAAGAAGGAAATTTCCCTGAAGTCCAAATATCATCAAAAATTGATAAGAGCATCTCTAAACAGGATTCTGGTAAGTGCTTCAGGAGTTGATAATGTATGTTATCAGCTCCTGTAGCAGTGTCATGAGCTTGATCAAGACCAGTATGGAGTTCATGAAGAGAAAATGTTTCATTATAATTTTCCCCATTATCAGAATTGAAATTAATAATTTTCTTTTCTTGTCGTTCTTGATATTGCTGAAATTTAGGTGCATAATTAGAAGAGGAAGAATGTTGAGCGAGAGTTTCGCCCAGTTTATTAGCAATATCTGATTTATCAGTAAGTAATTGATCTCCGTGTTTAAGATGATGGACAGTAGATTTAGTACCTTTACCTTTGACATGGGTGTCCGAGAATTTATTTTGGATACATAATCTTGCCAAGATTGGCGTTTGTTCGGTTTAAAAGTACGCCGTGCTATAGCATTTAAAATTTTACATTTATTTAAACTATGCACCATAGGTTGGCGACGGAAATAATGTTGTGCTTTTTTCCTTGCCTTCCTAGCTTGTTTGCATTCATCGCTGAACCATGGTTTTCGAATATGTGGAACTGCAGAAGACTTTGGTATATACTCATCAGCTCTGGAATTCAATTCATCAGAAAAGCATTTAATAGCTTCAGGAACGTCAATAAAACGTTCAGGTTTAAGTTTCTCCGTACACAGTGTTTCATATAAATCCCAGTTAGCCTTTTTAAAATTTCGTCTTGATGATGGAGGAACATCAGATGGAGTTACAGATTTTAGTATAGTAGGAAAATGGTCACTTCCACAGAGGTCATCGTGGACTGACCATTCAAATTCATTTAGTAGTTCTGAATTTGTGAGTGACAAGTCGAGAGCAGAATAGGTCCCTGTACCAGGGTGTAAATATGTGTTGGAGCATCATTATAAATACATAAATCGTTGTCAGAACAAAAGTCCTCCAACAATTTCCCTTTAGTGTTTATATTTACACTACCCCAGAGTGGGTTGTGCCCATTTAAATCTCCCATTATAATACATGGTTTCGGGAGTTGGTCATAGAGAGCTTGCAGATCATTTTTAGTGAACGTCGAAGACGGCGAAATATAAAGAGAGCATAGTGTAAATGCTGCATGTAAAGTAATTCTCACTGCTACAACCTGCACATTAGTTTTAAGTAAAACAGGGCTTTGAATAACGTTTTGTCTGACTAGAATGGATGATCCGCCAGTGAACCTATCACCCGGAGGTGCAAAACAATTAAATGCATTAAATTGACGAAGGTCAAATGTATCTGTTTGTTTTAAATATGTCTCTTGGAGACATATCGCTGAGGGTGTAAAATCTTGGACTAATAGCTGTAATTCATGTAAATTAATCCTCAGTCCTCTGCAGTTCCACTGTACAATATTATTGGAATGAACTATCTTTTGGGGGGATTTAGTGGGGATCTACCCCGCACTCTTTGGGAGGGCGACAAGCTATGTGCCCTGGAATGGACGTTTTCAGAAACGTCCATGTCTTCAAGAGACCCATATTTATTGAACAACTGAATTTTATTTTGTGACCCTTTAGGAGCTCTCCCACTTTGCTGTTTTGAAGCATCAAGCTTAGATTTACCTTTAGCAGTTTGTCGTCTATCAGCTGTAGAGTGAGATTCAGTGCGTGACTGCGAAGATGATTTATGATCAGAAGCAGACTTTGATGTTCCGGAAAGTGATTCCTCAGTCTGTGATGACATAGCTGGGTATAGAAGTTGTGGAGAGGCGCTGTTGACCCAAGTCAAGGTAGTTTGGCAGCTTGTAGATGATTTTGTTATTTTAGAGCTACGCACAGATGATGCGTTTGCTACTGTAGCATAACTTTCTGTAAAGTCAGATCTCTTCACCAGTTTTTTGCTTCAGAAAAAGAGATGTTTTGGGTATACTTTATTCTATTTATTTCCATTTGCTCTCTCCAGATTGGACACTGTTTCGATGAAGATGAATGGTCCCCTGAGCAGGTGGTGCATTTTTTAAAATCACTGTCACAATCTTCTGTTGTGTGTGTCTTCTCACCACAGTGACCACACACAACAGACAATGTACAGGTAGATACACCGTGTCTATTTCTGGCATTTAAAATACCTGAGCGGGTTGGGGATGTATGTCTCAACTTGGATGTTACAGTAACCTGCCTTCGCTGACTTGGGAGCATTTGGAGAAGAGAAGGAAAACACATAGGTGTTTGTTTGGATTGTTTCATTAGTTTTCCGTGTTGAAAAACGCTTTACATAAAGCACACCCTGATCTTTCATTTCATGGGAATGAAATACAGATTAGGCTTCGGTTTACTTACAGGTGGCTGACTATCAGCTGTCGATTGAGACTTTGAGTGTGACTGAGATGGTGATGATGATGATTTGTGATCGGAAGAAGACTTTGATGAAGGAGATACGATCTTTTGTGTAGACTGAGCTGTATCTGTCTGAGTAGACTGTTCTGAGATAGACTGTGGAAGATCAGGAGAGATAGACTGAGGAATATCTGAATTTACCCATGTCAGGTCAGTCTGACATGAGCTTGACGAAGTTAGGACTGGCGTAGTCAGTTGATAAGGTTTCAGATGTTTTTGTGAAAGAGGCGTAAGTTTCAGTGTGCTCAGTAGACTGTACAATCTTTCTTGTTTCAGCAAAATTGACGTTCCTAGAAAATTTGATTCTGCTAATTTCCATTTGCCTTTTCCAAATGGGGCATTCTTTCGAAAAGGATGAATGATTTCCTGAACAGTTTGCACATTTTTTGTGAATACTGTCACAATCTTCGGTTACATGTGTATTCTCAGCACAGTGAGGACATGTAACAGACAATGTGCACGCATTAACACCATGGCCGTACTTTGGCACTTGAAGCAGCGCAGAGGATTTGGAATATATAAGTCAACATTCAGATTGCAGTAACCTGCTTTGATTGACTTCGAAGGTGTTGGAGCTGAAAATGAAAACAGATATGTGTTGGTTTGGACAGTCTCATTATTTTTCCGTGTTGTGAAACGTTTGACGAAAGATACTCCTTGATCTTTCATCTCCGACATTATATCAAGCTCAGTCATGTCTGCTAGAAGACGCTCACGGTCTCGAACTATACCCTTGTTTGTATTCAGTGTTCTGTGGGCAGAAACTAATACCGGGACTCCGACAAACATCGGTTGATAACAGGTTGGTAGCTTGTTGTTTTCTGCTACATTCAATCAGCAGTGAACCTGATCGTAAGCGTTTGATATCTTTTACCTCACCTGCAATGCCAGAGATACCTTTTTAAATTGCAAAGGGATTTAATTTCAAAGGAGTCTTGTCAAGGGTCTCAATAACAAAAAAAACAAACAAAACAACGTGGCCAGTGATCAATTTGTATAGAGGGTCGTTGTTGATTATCATTGTCCAGTTGACGTTTGGTCTTTTTGCTAGGGGTTCTGTAATCCACGATTATTGGTATATTGGTTCGTCATCCGAGCTACCCACCCACCACGGAGTATCGCAAGGACAATGCTAAAGCAAGCGGGCCTCCAGCTTACAACACAAAGGATACTCGGTTGATATACTCCAGCAGAAACATTAAAAATATTAACAGTTCCACCAGATTGGCCCATGAGCCACCGCCTTCTGGGCATAAGACTCCCGGCAAAGTTCATGTAATCAAAACATCAAGTCAAATAATATTCTATGAACAAAGGGAGCCAAGACTAAAATCAAATTCTGTGCAATGACAAAAAATCCGTGTAAAGGGCTTGGCTTGACCAGCCGATTGGTTGAACCGGGCCCATTCAACCACCCGTCTAGGTTAAGTCATGGCCGAAGTGGTGTGTTGAGCAATAGGAAAACTGATCCTGCTCCCATTGCCCTCAACCACCAGGATCCCCTCTTCCACCGACACAGGGCCGCAACCCATGGCAAACGGGTTGGTGGACCAAATACCCCCCGGGTCCATTACGGGGGTGTCGGCGAGCTCTTAGCGTTACCCAGCACCCACCACGAGGAGGTGGCTTGCCACGGGTGCCACACTTTGCAGAATTATGATTGAAATATGTAAGTTTTAAAAATTATTTAAATTTCCTTTCTGCTCATAAGGTATTGTAAACTAATAGTTAGAGTGTTCAGCAATTCGATTGGTCAATTTCTGGGATCAAATAATCTGAATGATGTTTTTAACAAACAAATTAATCTTATCTGCTTTGTAAAGTTGTCTGTTAACTTCAGGATTTGTCATATATTCTCTCGATCTGTTTACTTGTGATGTTATTTACAACCTTTAGTCCCCCATTTTCAGCAATGACCAATTCTGATATAAATTTCTCAGTTCACATCACTAGTGAAAAAAGTAAAGAAATACGCTAATTATTGTGCGATCGGTTTACAATATTGATAAATACTTTCAGTTGTTACATTTCCGGGATTTCATTCTTATTCAACATGTGCAAATGTTCTATTTGAAACCTCGCTGACGCCTTTGGTTTCAAATCATTTGCGTGTGTTGAAAGAGAATGAAATCCTGGAAATTTAACAATTGAATCTATTTATTTTCTAAATATAGTTAAAATTAATCTTCTCCGTCATGTGTAAGTGGTGGATGCAAATTTGTCAAGACAGCACAAATTTTCCATATATGTGTTACAAGATGAGCTGTAGTTATTGGCATAACTCCTTGAAGAATGCGAAAATTCTTAACTCTTGAAATTGCTCTTTCCACATCAATCCTAAGATTAGCAATCCTCCTTGTTACCTCCACTTGTGTTCTGTTCAACTGCCTTTTTCTTTGCAGAGGGGGTATGATAAGTTTAAGACATCTAGGTGCAGTTAGGTCAGTGATAAGAAACCCCTTGTCCGCCATTATTGCATCACCTGGTTGACACAAATAAAAAATATTACATTTTACAGTTAATTGTTTAGTTAATAGCTCCTGACCACAAATCGGAGACGAATGTTATAACACCTGCAGGACTTATGCCTTGTGCATCATATGAGTTTTATAATGTGAATACAACAGGGATTTATTAATATTTGATTGTGGAGTCTCAGTAAATATTTCTGTGCAGTCCATTATTACACGACAGTCAGGATGCACCCGTTTGAATTTCTGTGGCATCGAGTCCATTATTGCAGATTTTGATGGCCAGTGTATCAAAAAAGAGAGCTTATGTGAAAGGTAACATATCCAGTGGTTTGATATGGCACTACATGTAGACACAGAAACCTTGAATCGATATGACAAGTCCTCAAGCAGTAGTCCGAGTCGCAGACGCATCATGACAAGAACAAATTCATCAACTAATCTCAGACTTCTTGGTCGTCCAGCATTCCCTCCACTACCTTTGCGATTTGTATGTTCCGTAGCATCAGTCATTTCATCAAAAAGTAGATTGAAGATAGTTGCTTTTGGAATTCCAGTATAGAAAATGCATTTTTCATCATCTGAATGACATCTTCATATGCTATATCTGGCCTTTCCACCTGAATACCAACTTCTTGAAAGTTTCACATTGACTACAGTGTCAGTGCTCTCAGTTTGGCTGGCAGTTGTTCTTAACTGAACTGTTTCCATGGTTTGTGTACTGATATTTGTGACGGTTACACTAACCTGCTCACATTTATTAAGTGTTCGCAAAGGTGTTTGCTGTACAACTTTGCAGTAGTCATGTAAGGACAGAGAAATATTTTCAGGTGGAAAATCGTCTGAGCTAGTGAGTGGAATGTTGTTTGACAAGCATTCATCTTCAGAATGGCTCTCTGTGCAAGTGACACAACATTTATCGTCCTTGTCTGGCTGTTGTACAATTCGGTCTGAAGCTATCTGAAATGAAATGAATGTCTAAGTCAATTACTTAGATCTAATCCCATACAGGCCTACATACACTTGGTAGGTGAAGAAAATGTTCGGTCAAACATGTGCTAATAAACATGATAAAGATACAAACGCACATGAAACTTGACTCCAACGTTGTTCGCTACATGGATCAAAGCCACTTTGTTTCTTCAGACTGTTCAACGAGGAAATATATCACCTCTTGTACTGTAACATAGGAGGTACGAATGCTACGAGAAACGTTACGAGATCTTTGGCTCACGAAGGTTGTGTGAAAACTGCTGGTTAAAGCCTTCGTTCGTCACTCCCACATCTCGGTGTCGATTCTCCACATAGGTACCTTCTTCTGGTGTCTCCAGCAGTGATGTTGCTGGAATAGTGCTGGAATAGTGCTGGAATAGTGCTTAAAGCTACGGGAAACGTCCATCACTCACTTTCTCTGAGTCGCCGACCCAAACAGTCAACTCTGGTTGTGAAAGGTCACAAATGGCGATTTTATCATTCGGTTTTCTTTCCGCACACTGACAGATCACTCGACTTTCTCTTTCATATTACAACTACGGAAACGTGATATTCTTCAGATTGAAAATGCTTTGATTGAAAAATATATGCTCTCTTGTGTTATTCACAAACGTTTCATGACGTCACTCTTGCCCGTATGGTTATTTATATGTGTATGTTTTGCAGGAATGTTTGTTCTCGGACTATCTGCAGATACGTACGCGTGAGACGATGTGCATACAGGACCTGGCAAGGGTACGTGGATCCATTGATGGCAGTAATGTACATGATTAGTAATAGAATGAAATACTTGTTGCACAGCTCTGTAGTATTCGACTTCATGCGTGGTCTGAAGAATGGACCACATGCTCAGAAAGACGAAGGTTTATTATAATTCATGTGATTAGTGGCATGTTTCAAGAGTCTACTAGTAAAAAGACCACTTATATAGCGCACGGACATGCTCTAGGCGCAAACATTATTAATGGACATTATTACTCCATATAAAGAAAGCTGCCTCTGAAGCGCAAGGGGGATAACAGACACATAACATTTCCCACTTGGTACCCATTTTCTGCAGGGTGAACAGAGGCAATTTTGATTAAACCCACTTGCAGCTTTGTATGCCGTGATAAGTGAGATGTTATTATCTGTTCAGATGCTGCCGCTACGAGTGGTACTGGAAGCCGGTTTATGAGACTGTATATGTCTGCTGCTCTGGCTGGACAACCTCATCCTACCGGAACTGTAACCGACGTAAGACACTTGTCTGTACATCATTAAGCAAGCCAAATGGTGACACTAATTACTCCTTTAGCACAAATTTCTCGTTATTTCAATTTTTTAGATTATGTTTTAAAATAACACAATTTTCTTAAAAGAGCTCAAGCATTTTTCTGTTGTTTTCACGAAATGCTACTGATGTTTTTTCTTGGTATTTGACAAATATTTTCTAGTGATTTCGATTTTTGTTTTCTTTCTAACTAGGTTTTCAAAACTTACAGAAATCGAAATAATCACCAAAGTGATGTGAAGATACCCGAATTTCGTGTTCTTGAAAGAAATTAGAACAGATATAAAGATAACTGAAGCAATGATAGCAATCTGTAACTGTAAAAAAAGAAATACCAAGAACTTAATTGGAGTTGTGGTAAAATAATTGAAACAAACGTCAAACTTTTAGCACAAATTACAAAACAATAATCAAAATTTAAATCGGAGGAAAGAGAAATTAATTTTGAAACTCCGCTAAAATAACGAAACCATTACACGAAATTAGATATGGAGTGTGTGACCAACGTATATCCTTAAGGTTTACCTACACTTTTACAGGAAGAACGAATAATTTATCAGTTAATTCGTGTCTAAATTTGAGAAATATCCAAAAGTAATTTGTGATTGTATTTTCAGCTGTCTGCAACCCTTCTTGTAAGAACGGGGGTACCTGTGTGCGACCCAACACCTGTCAGTGTAACGATGGGGCTGTAGGACCAACGTGTAACACGTGTACGTATTGTTGATTCCGTACTTTAACATCCTGAGAGGGTAACATCCATTTCGAGCATATTTCATAATATTACAGTAATAGTATAATGGTACAATCGTACAATAGTGAAATAGTAAAGAACAATTTGTACGTTGGTTCACTGAATTCTTACTTCTTACAGGCACAGATATATCTACACTTTGGGGAAATCGAAAAAACCGAGAAGGATATAATTTTGCCTGACCTATTTTTAGTGTTTGTTTTATAATGTTTCAGTGGTGTGTAACTACTTGAGGCCCTGCTTCCCCGGTATCTGCACACCAGGCACCAGTGTCAACTGTGACTGTTCATCATTCTTCACGTCTCCGTCAACACGTCCGACCGACTATTGTAGACAATGTACTGGTTCTTTGCTTGTAGCGCAATTACAAAGTCAACTGAGATTCTACCATGACTATGTGAAATAGTCGAATTCGGTTGGATAATCAGCAAAAAATAGACGCTATAAGTTTAGACTGAAAAGGCATCCCTATAAGTTTAGATTGAAAATGCATCTTACATCACCATCGCTTCACCATGTTCAATCACGTACACAACACTGCCGCACTACTTCCGTAACAGTGCAGGAACACACAAGCTACTGTTAATCCAATGCGTAGTGTCAGGTCTCAAATGGTTAATTTAGAGACTATCAATTTGGTCTAACATTGATCTAATTTCCAAACAGTGCGTTTATCTCCTAAAACCAGCATCCTATCCCTTGAAACATCAAAGGAAAATCTTTTGCACTTGCGTCCTCTCAAGCAAGATTTGCTTTCTTAATAATCTTTCGCCAGACAGAAATAATTACTATGGAGATATTCCGTTTTTTTTAAAACAGAAACGACTTCATGATACATTTAATAACCCTTCATGACCCTCTTAATTTTTGCTGCAGTGGAACCAACCCAGAAGCCAGACATTTATGAGATAGCTGCCAGACTGTCGTTCTGGCAGCGGGGCACGGGGATGCCAACCATGGAGAAGTATTCGTTGTACGCAGACTCCACCATGTCCAATGCTTCCGATGTCGTGTGGACAAACAGGAAAAGTTTCAACTGGCTGAACGTCACGGCGTCCGCACATTACATGGCTGAAAATTTACCTGAAGCACCCGCCTTCATCAAGAGCTATGGCATCGGTATTGCTAAAGCTGAAGTTGACATTCACCAAGAGAAGCTACCTTTAACAGGTGAGAACGACATCCGTTTATACATTACATTTGGTATCTATTTTTCTTCTTCACTAAACAAAACAATAACATAACAGATGAGTATTAGTATGTATCCTCATATCAGCAATGTGAAGTTCCACTGTAGGACATTGATTCACACCTGTGTTTTCACCATATTGGCATAGTACGCTATTTAGATTGGACAACTCATTTCGAATCAGAAATATCAGTGTTACATTCAAAACGTGTTTGTGACAGACAAGTTGGGGGCTGATAACAAAACGCCAATATTTTATTTCTTCATGTCCTCATGTCTTCGTGTGTGCAAAAAGACATCATTAGAAGTAATATCGTTATTGTACCTATAACCATATATTATGATGATCAGAACTAAGTTAACTTGAAACGTTTAAGGCACTGTTTAAAATCTCTGCTCGTTTACATTGTTTCTGATTGGAACACCCCTGTTTAACACCTCACTATTTTATCTTCTAGGTTCAACCCCTGTTGTCAGTCTTGACATAACTCTGCCCTGCACACCGACTGTGTCTTACCTCAACCCCACCTCCGACACCTACTACTGTGACATAACCAAACGAGACTATGACAGATCTCTGGAAAATGGAGATAAGTAAGATGTTCTGTTTCAAATTTGGAAGGTTTACAGAAAATGTGAAAACAGATGTTTTGCACAGAGTTTACTAGAGATGTGAGCGACTGAGTATTGTACGAGTATTAACCATATTTAGGAATCGTTCATTAATCATGTTTGTCCACTATGAAAGCCGAACATATCGTGTCAATTTATCAATTTGTATTTTCCAACGAACACCTTTTGAATTAAATATTACAAAAAATATATACGCAACTACATTGTATCGGATACCTTTAGAGTCCATTGCTGGTATCTCCCACCGTGATGTTGCGGCTTAAAACATATTCACTCACTGATAATTTTGCTTTGTGTGAACATGTCAAGTAAACAACAAGACCTTGTTGAGAACAGTACGAATGTTCATTATGGAAGTACATGTAGCTGGCTCAGTGACATCAGCAGCAGATATCTAATATCCCTTCTTGTAACATGAAGCAGAATCTGTCAGAACCGACATTTGTCCAATCCGGCGTGTTATCAACCCCGGCATAAAATCTCAGCCCCTACATCCATGGATTGTACATTTACCATCAGCTCTACAATTCAGCACTTTGTCTAAACCGGATTATTTATTCAGTCCCACTGAAGGTCGGTTTAGACACCTTCCACTGTACTTTGACGTGAGTGAGTGAGTTAATATTTAACGTCACATCGGCAATATTTCAGCCATATCGTGACGGGAACAAAACACTGAAATGGATTACATGTGTTTTATAAAAACCTGTCAACAAAGGACAGTAAAACAACTAGAATATCACAGAACAGAACGTAAAATAACTAGTAACCATACCTAAAACAATTTATCTATAGAGGACTATACAATATGAAAATGGGCTATAGATTGATAACAACTGAAGGTAGATCACCATACTAAGAACCATGGGGACTTACAGTATTTTTGCTACCTACATGGACCCTAGCTGGATTTACATCATCCCCTCAGCCGTCAGCAATTTGGGAAATCTACCCATACAATAAAAAGACACTGACGAGGGGATATCAACACGTTTTGAGCCTTGCATATTTATACTTTATATTATACAAATAGTAATGGGCAGGGCACCTAACGTATATTAGTGTCCTAGCTACATATTCCTGATCGGATCACATAGCTGGATGCATTTCTTCAATGGCAGTACCTTGTAGAAGAGATATACCCCCTAGTGAATGTGAAAAATGGACAAGGTTGAATACAGAGCAGTGATAAGGTTTCTTGTCCTGGAGGGCACCAAGACCAAGCAGGTTGAAGAGCGACTCCCTGCTGTATACAATGAGTCTTCCCCTTATGCTGCAACCATCAAAAACGTTGGGTGAAAGAGTTAGCGAGGAAGAGAGAGCTTAGATGATGACCCCCCGTCCAGGACGACCCTCAACCAGTACCACCCAAGCAAGTCGCTTGACCTTGTCCATCAACAAGTGATGGGAAATCATCGTCGTATCACCCTGCACGAGTTAGAAGATGCAACCGGGCTCTCATATGGATCCATTCACAGCGTACTCCATGACAATCTCCACATGTCCAAGGGTTGTGCAAGATAGGCCGCAAGAATGCTTTCTGATGACATGAAGCTTTCTCGGGTCAATATCGGTGGCGCGATGATGCCTCGTTACCATGCCAACCCAGTAGATTTTCACTTTAGAACCGGTGATGAAACCTGGCTTCATCGTTATGGCCCTGAGAGCAAGCAGGAGTCAATGAAATGGAAATATGTCACCTCTCTAAGAAAAAAGAGGTTTGAATCGACCAAGTCCCCAAAGAAGGTTATGGCAACTGTTGGTTTTTTTTGGGACAGTAAAGGCGTTATCCACATCGACTACTTGCCTCATGGTACGGCAAAGAGTGGAGAGTACTATGCTTACATTCTGAAGCAGCTACGCCAGTCCATTTAAGAGAAGCGGCGAAGAGAGTTCTGGCGAGGGATTCTTCTCCACCAGGACAATACGCCAGTCCACACCAGTCGAGCTGCAATGGAATCTGCGCGCGAGTACGGGCACGAAATTTTACCTCCCCCTCCCTATTCAGCAGGCCTAGCCCCTCGCGACTTCCACCTCTTTCCTCCACTGAAAAAACACATCCGGGGCCAGAAATTTCAGGATGATGATGAGCTTATCGCTGATGTGGAGGGTTTTGTAGGGGACCAAGATGTGGAGTTCTTCAAATCAGGATTCAGCCATTGGCAAAAATTAACAGATGGGAGAAGTGTGTGGAGTTGGAATGGGACTATGTTGAAACATAAAGCAGTATGAATTCCAAAATCTTGCTTTTTCAGGGCGAGGCTCAAAACTATTTGATATCACCTCGTATTCTACGATTAAAAACCTAGAAATTTAGAATTTACTTTGAAAGTTTGTGGACTTATGTACCCTCTCACGAGGACAATATGTTTACAGTACTTCAATCCCCTTTGAGGGTACAGCCACTAACAATTCTAGTTACTAATCTAAACTACTAATTATTAAAATACATCTATTTACAGAAGCATAGTGCTCAAAATTCAACCATGAAATCGATTTCCTTTCAAAATCCAATGATTAAATGAGAACAGTTGTAAAAAGATACTTGATAGTTTTGACGTTGAAATATTTATCCTTTGTGATGGAGAATTCAACACAGTCAAGCAGGATCTGCATTTTTGGCGAGTGTTTCGCCAATTTTATTTGCAATTTGAGATTTGTCAGTAATTAAGTTATCACCATCTTTGAGATGGTGAACGGCAGATTTTGAACTTTTGCCTTTAATTCTTTGAACCATGTTTCATACTTTGGACATTGGCGTGCGTAAATTAATTTTGGAGATATAGTTCCTCCAAGATTGTCGCATGCTTTGTTTAAAGCACGACTCGCGTTTGCATTCAGTATTTTAAATCTGTTTAAGTTATGGACAGTTGGGTGATAGCGGAAATAGTTCTCTGCTTTTTTCCTTGCTTTTCTAGCATTTTTACAGTCTGTCGTAAACCATGGCTTTCGTACATGTGGAGTTGTAGAGAATCTTGGTATGCGTCAGCAATTACATTTAAAACGTCAGAGGGTTACCTGAATAGGATCAGCTACGGAAGCGTATTAGGGCTACGGTGAAAAACTTTTTTGGTGTCACTATCTCCTACGTATGACTTACTATCTCCTACGTAGGACATACTATCTCCTATGTAGGAGTTAGGTTTACAAACTGTATTTTTATGCACTTTAATATCTAAAACATGATTCTACCTGACCGCCACCCATTCTGTTCCTTGCACATTTTGATTTGAAGTTTGTGATGCATTTATTGCTGATTTTCCGTTTTGGGTGGAATTCCAAGATGAAAGGTCAAATAAAATGGGGATCGTGAGGTTGGAACCTAACAACACCAATTTGCTCGAGGTTGAGATAACATATTAAAAACCAAAACATGAAACCAGCTGCATTTATTAATTTTCTAGGCGAGTCCAACTACTTACAGACCCACACTCGTATGCACATTCAGACATGCTTGAACATGCATGGTTCAATCAAGTCTTTGGGCGGTTCTTAGCAGTACACGTGTGGGTTATGCTGTGTTAATTAGACCATACCTGCACGCGCTTCTTTGTGATTATGTGCGGTAGAAGTGTGTAAAATGTGTAACAAATGCCAATATTGTAGTGATTCACTCTGTACATAGAGGGTCAGGTTTCAGAACGAGCTAAGAGAAATGAATTCTGATCAACAATCTGTAATGACGATGGGTCAAGATCTGATGCTCAGTGCGCAAACTGCATGTATCTTGACAGAAATGACATTGTGATAGGTGTGCTCAGTCAACATGGTTCTATTTCCTGTTATTGATTCCTGCTAAAATATATTTAGAAGAAATGAACATTTTTTGCGAACAATCGCTACATACGTACCTCGTTTATCCAACCTCAGGCTGACTCTGACATTCAAGACCTGGAACGGGGGCTACCGGGAACTCCAGGAATTAACTACTGCTGGCCTGAGGGACAGAGGGAACCAATCGTACTCTGGACATATGATTGACCAGTCTATGCAGTTCCGTTTTGACTTCAAGAAACCAACGCACAGCTGCCTAAGTCAAGGGTCATCCTGTTCAGATGTACCGTTTTCAGTGACGCAAGATGTGACAAAGGTAAACATTACACTTGACCCAGGCACCACAGGAAGTATGTACACAGAAAAGTAACATATCACGCTGTAAAAATATAATTGCCATTACTCTCTTTGTCATCAAACATAATATTGAGCGGCACTGAATATGTAAAACGTACGATTTGGTTAGAATTTTAATAGCTGTACATGTAACATGATATAACGTCAACAGGCATACTAAAAATCCTTTCGTGGAATTTGATGAACGCTCGTAAACGTTTTGAGTTTGCTTACTAAATTACTTATTCATAGACATGCGTATAAGTATGACTGCACATGTGAAAAGAGCTAGAGCAGGTGTAGGTTTAGCCTTGAGTGAGATTGTATAAACGTTAACAATTTTACGAGAAACGACATACAGGTGTTGTGTAAAATTGCATCATCCGGCCCGGACAGATTATTATTGAAACTGAAAATACATGTGTGGGAAATGAAAATAGGTGGTTAATGGCATACTTAGTTGTATGTGCACGTGAGATAGACAAACAATGTAATGAGATATAATTACAAAACAATTATAGCATTTTACACTTTTAAACTGCAATTGTAAAAATGTGTCTTTACAAATGCCGATAGAAATATTTATATATGTTTTATATGAAATATTCTAAAAACAACTCAACATGGAAGTTTAAATGGATATAAAATGGTAAGCTCGTTGAATATCTAAAGTTACCTTTTTGGACACAGGTACATGTGTTATGTATTGCATTCACAGAATCCAATCGATCTTCGCTGGTCCAACTGGAATGATTTTCTTTCTGGCATGTATCGCTACGCCTGGGAAGTGTTCAAACTACAGGTGGATGGGAACCAGGTTTTGAAGGAGTATGAACCCTTAAAGCCCATATATGGACCTATTGAGGTCAATCAGTCGTCATCTGCCTCCAACTCCTTCCAAACCACCTACACACCAACTGATCCTGGAGTGTACTCTTTCATCCTGGAAGCCTCGGACAAGGCCAATAACTCTGTCTTTGTCAGGAGGATCGCCTTATATGACCCCGTGTCCAGTGTTACCATAGATACAGGGGCAGATAACCGCCTGTACATATCTTCGGCTTATCCTAATGGCGGGTACAACTGGCAAGATGATCCATCTAGAGATATCAAGGTTACGTGGACCAATCACTTTGTCAACCTGATGCACGAGCAGGGCAAGTGGCTGAATCAAGTCCTTGCCTACCCGCCACAACTCGAGGACTTCTTGAAGAACATCCCCAGAGAGTCCAAACAGGATGACCACGAAGGAAACAGAACAGTAGAGGCAATACCAAACAGGAGAGGTGTGGTCAAGTTTGAGCTAGCTTATGCAAAGGACAGCAACGCCGGTGTGAATCAGGCGGAACCAACCACAGGCTGGACTGATGTCGGTCTCAGTGAAACATATACCATACCTCAAGGTAACATTATGCCACGTTATATTCGCAATTATACTCTCTGATATGTGCTATTGTACCAAAACAACCTCGACATATTGGTATCTACTGTTAAGTAGTAACCACTGGATGTACTGTCTCAGTAAATCTATTTATCTATATCTCGTGACTACCCTTTTTGTTCTGAAAGAGCTAATTATTGTTTGTATCTAACAGGTCCATACAAAGATAATTTGAATAATGATTGTACACCAAAAGTCACTGTGCATGTGTTCTGTAATCCGTCTGGTTGAAAAACATGATCCAATGGTATTTGATCCCCGGAAACTGCGAAACCGTTCGCTGCGTATTGACACGTAGAAACATCGCAAACAATTTTTCTGTTGTGTCATCATCAGTGGTGACATCATTCAAATCATATTGTGACGTAAAGTCAGAATGACGTCACAAATGTGCAGCTCCAGATGCAAACATGGAAACTTCACTGCGGTACCCGTCCTCGATGTACACGAGTGTAGACAGTAAAAGCTTTTGCTTTACTTTTATGTTTACGATGTCGATAAACATCATTTGTTGGTCAGTTTCCGGGCATGATTGAGTATATGAAGCACGGGAATACATTTGCGTTAGCCGGCGGTTTACTCTTTTGTTTACGATTCCCGTTTATCTCCTAAATATTCATTTGTGTTGATAGGTTTACGTCTTGGTCCACTCACAAAACAACACACGGTGACAGTGTGGGTGAGAGCTACAGATATCCTAGGCAACACCAGGGTAGATTCGACCAGAGTTCACTTTGATGATACACCACCAGAAGTGGAGCAGCCCACGTTCAGGAAGAATGTCGAAACGAACAATGTTCCATTCAGTTCAACGTAAGAGGTCGTTTACATTTCCCTTAGTATTTCAGTTTATTAAAACACACGCCTGTTAATTTGACAGATCGCTAGTGCTTTGGCGGAGGTGGGGGTGGGGATGTGTTGTTGTTGTTTTGTTTTTCTGGTTATCGGGTTGAACTTCAGCTTCGAAAATCTTAGCTCTTCTTCTCACTTGATGGATATTTGGTTATCTGGGAATCGGAAACAACTTTTTAATGTAATGTAACAGAGTGTAAATATTCTTTCCCATTCCGGTGAAAATACGTGGTACTGGTTCAGTTCTCATTTTATATTCCACGGAGCTCATGTTGATAATAGATGAATAGGATAATTTACCTTGATGTTGCCTTGTTGCCTTAACACCGTCTTAATTCTTTGATCCTAGTGTTGAAGTAAATATTCGAGACATGCAGAGTGGTCTGAAACGTGTGGACCTTTTCATCTGGAAAACCGACAGCAACATGGCGATCGTTAATGAAACACTGCCTCTCAGGACCATATCCGTAAGTGACTACATCCAGTGAATTCGAGTGAATGCAGTGAATTTTTGTTTCTTTGTTCATTTTCATCTATGTTTTCACCCTTCCCCACAGTCCTGTTCCGGTTTTTCAACGTGTTACTGTACCACCGTCAGTCCAGTCTGCTTCAACAGGAGACAGATCCTGCCCATTAAAAACTGCTGGCTGAAGCACCCAATGTTGGAAGGGAAGACGGTGACAATGGAAATGCACTTCGTGAACATGGCGGGACTTCGTACCACAAGGAGTTTCACTGTGAGTATGGACATCACCTTCATACTGCTACTAAAGACTAATTTTTAAGACGCAGAAAAAGTTTGTGTGATTATGCAAACATGAAGAGGATTAAATTTTCCTATCGGGGATATGTATTAAACAGTGTTAATAAGAGTCAATTTATACAATGTATGATGTGTTCTACGTCATTTTAACGTTATTTTTTCATTATAATAGGTGGCCGATCCAGACACACTGACTGGAACACAGGGATGTAAGTATATCATTTTTATTTTTGGAACCATTGTCTCATAAACGTGCCAAACCATTCGTACCCACGCTGCCTACAAAACGGATTAGATGTTTGATTGGCATTTTAGAACATGCATTGTGTTTATTCTGGATCACAACGTTTCGGGTCTTTCTGTAGCCCCATCATCAGGTAAAAGGGATGTCAAACGCAGTATTTGCACTGCAATAATATAAGACTTCGTGCGCAATAGACGCCCACACAAATCGCCATACTCAAGTTGTTACAACTTTGTTTACATCAGCGCTTGCACCTGTAAACGTGACTGTCACGAGCAAGGACACCAACCAAGTGACCCTGGCGTGGAAACACGCCCCCAGCTGCTACCAGCGGACAGAGATGTGGATCAGTTATGAGGCGAATGGACGGACAGAGATGACCCTCCTGCACAAGACAGCCACCACCCACACTCTGGTTGGCCTCCAGCCGGGTACATCCTACACCATTGTGGTCATCTCCCAGTATGTGGATTATATGAGCACGGCTGTCCCACTGATGGTCAAAACAGGTTAATTTGTTTGTTTGTATGTTTGCTTGCTTGATGTTTAACACAATATTCCAGCCATATGACGGCGGTTTTTAGAAGATATGACGGCGGTATGTAAACAATATACTGAAAGCCATTAAAAACGCAATTGGTAGTGTCGTCCTATTCATGCTATTTATGAACACAACTTCTGTGGGCGATCTTTTTGTTGCGAGGGGCGATAACTCTCCTTCTATAATGGTATAAGCGATGGTCCAACTTCTCGCCTCCAGTCTGGTTCCCGAGTCAAAGTGCGCTGCGATAACTTGCTACATATAAAGATAGAATCCAGCTTACGCGTTGCCGTGTTTCACCCTAACTGGAAAAATGATCGTTTGCGACGAAAAGTCATTAACTGACGCATGTTTTGCTTTGATTTTTAGTTTAGAAAGGCATCCGTTGTTAAATTTCCAAATGCAGCACGAATTTACACGAAAGAAGATGACAGGGAAAACGCCATGAAAAGTCGGTATATTGTCATGGCATTTCCTACTACAGAACACGAGACAGAGCAAGTCTCGTGTGTCGTAGCATCTTTGAAGTAATGAAAATTCTTTTTTATATGTTATCAGCCGTTTTTTTGTTCCCAGCGGTAATTCTCTAACTATTGTCACAAAAAAAAACTTACAAATAGTTCCTATTCAACAACCGACTCAATGTAAAAAATTCGGGGCTACACCTCCGGCGAACGAGCATCCCCTGGAAGTTCTTTATCGAGAATTTATGATTATTACACATCTCTGATAATTGAAGAAATTCTGTATAGAATGTAACAGTTGCTTAGAAACATATATATTACGTTTTGAGCAGCAGTTCCTCACTCATCTGAATCCATTTTGTTTTTAAATTCTGACAGTGTTGTGTATTTTTATGTTTACATATACAAGTGCCATACACCTATTATCCAAGCAATTAGTCGGTTGCATCAGAAACACCAGTCATCATAGCTTGAAATATAATATTTTCCCTTGAAAAATATGTCCACCAGTCAGTATTGTGAGTCATGTTATATATAGATATTTATTGGTTCATTTCTTACAAAGTTTAACACAATTTCAAGCTCTTAATATAAATAGTCTTTCACACAGATTTCTCTTAACGAACAACATATAATTCTGACAGCCCAAGCGGAGGTGTATGATAGAAATATATTTCATATGTTTCCTGTTTTGGTAACATTCAGCTGACAAAATATTTCCCATGACAGACAATTTACTATCTAAATTTAACTATCTAACTTTCTGATTTTCATTCAACAGTTCTTAAAGAAAATTTTAGGTTATGCCTGTTTGTTAGGGATTAACACAGAAAATGTGTTCAGTATTAAATATATGTTTTAGATGATATTAAATCGAATTTAACCCCACAATTCTTATATGAAGATATGTTTATGCATTTATATGTATTACTACTAATATAACAGTACAATGCACAATGACTGAATAAAGTCATGCATGTGTAATGTAATATTAAAGTACACACGCACCAGCATACAAAGCATGAGATGGAATTCCAACATTGTACAGTGCAGATACAATGTAAAGAACTTTTTCATGACTATTAAAATAATCTGATCATTGTGAAGACAAGATGTATGTAGACACTGCAGAAAAATGTAAACCATTTGATGCTGACAACACTTAACAGTACCATTTATTATATTAGAGACTGAAATTTATTACCAATATGAATATATGTATTGTTTAGTTGTGTAATGAAAAAAGAATTTGGAAAGTGTCCTTGAATATGTACTTAACCTAATGGTAGTTTTGCTTCTTCTGTGTGTGAAATAGTATATTTAATAAATTATTATTTTAATATTATTTCATTTATAAAACTTAAGAAAAAAAAAACATTTTAATTATACCCTTAATTGGTGATAATTAAAATGCAGAATTGTAGAAATTTGCAATATCTTTATGTATTATTTGGCTATACAGTGAATTAATATTTCATGCATCACAAACCGTTACAGACATAAAAAAAAATAGCTTTTAGTTATGCCCATGTTTATCGCATTTGAAATTTTGCTACCTGTAAGCGATGATTGACATAATTCTTCCGCTACTGTTCTTTTATAATGACTTGACCATTGTGTCTCACTTTCCTCTGTACCTGCTAAATATCTGTGTTGTCCAAAATCTTAATCCCATCATGAACGACCCGATGAAATTTACATGAAAAGACTTTCAGTGTTTCACATTTCGCGCACCGCATCAACTCCTTGTGAATTTCATGAATGCAGCCATGTCGGTCGTAATACTAAAATGATTTGAGTACATATACACTGAAAATACACTGCACTTTTAAATGTGTGATACTGAGACATCAAGTGCCAGACTTAAATAACTGATTGCAAACGTCAACAAAACAACAAAACATGCCCTGAAAACGATCAGGTGATCCCACCGCCTCGCTTGGAACTGCCATTTCGCGATTCATACTTGCAATGTAAGCTGTCATGCCTATCCCGGGTGTATCATGGAATCACGGAATGAATATTTTAGGACATAAGACTTGATACGTCATCGTAAAAGGGAAAATATATTCTGTCCATGCACCGGCGTGAACGTTACCGGTGAAAGTGAAAGCTATACTGGTTAACTGTCCTTAAGTGTGATGGTAACACGTACGGCTCACATGCGCTGTCAGTTTAAGGTTGGACCGTCCGGATCAGCGCACCTAGCGGATTAGTGAAGGGAAGATAAATTGAAAAGATCGCCCACTGAAGACTTTTTACAGATGATAGGGATAAAAAGCTGATATTCTTGTCCATTTCGTGTTGGCGTCCCAGAACATTCCTTTTTCATGAACTTCGATGTTTAAAACTGAACCTTTGAACATTTCTCCCAAACACAACCGCACTCATGAACCACACGGCGCACGCGCATTACCTGCACTCAGGCCCCTTAAAAGCACAGGAAATTGTGAAACTGAATCACGTTGAGAAAATGTCACGCTTGACACAATACCAAAAGAATCAGGTTCTCGCCATGGTTAGACAACGTTTTCGGACCACCGGAAGTGATGCATTTGTCCGTGACCTGTTGCATCACCTTTGACGACAGCTCGACAGGACCGCAATATCCAAGTCTCACACTTGCGAAATCGGCTTAAAAACAGCAGCTAATACTACAAAGAGGAAAATGGGACAAGACACCGTCATGTCTGCGCCCAAACGCAGGTTTAACGTACCCTAAGCAGATGGACGTCAACGGATTTATCGACGTCGAGAAGAAAGACTTGCACCAAACTGGGTTTTTGAACACGGTCGTTTTGGAGGGGCTGGTGCCATGACCAAGGATAAGTGCTGAATTGACACAGGTCCTTCACCATCACTGGCAGACCACTCTACAGCTGTTTCTGTGACATCTGTGTCTTCCAATGCCATCGGAGACTCTTGCAGTGCACTGTGGACACACACGATATTGACTGCCAGTGACCCCTCCTTTGTCTGATGTCGATGTTGCGTCTCTGACGTTGTTGTCTTTTGGACATCTTCCGATTTAGTTATCCACAGATGTTTATTTAAAACATATCTTCCATTTGTGTGAGTAAAGAAAGCATGAACGTCAAAATGCGCTTTTAATGGTTTTGAGTATATAAGAACAAGATAATAAAAAACATATAATCTAGTCGGGACCAGACAGTCCAGTGTTTAATATCAACATCAGCCTACGCATTTGGGATGTGATGATGTGATTCATCAACTAAATCAGTACGCCTGATCACCCGATCCCTATAGTAAGCTCTATAAACATAGGTTGCTGAAGATCAACTTCAGTAGTAGTAGTAGTAGTAGTAGTAGTTGTTGTTGTTGTTGTAGTTGTAGTTGTAGTTGTAGTTGTAGGAAGAGAAGGAGTAGGAGTCGTAGGCTCATAGTACCTACAGATAGCCGTCATAGATCTAGCTTGTTTACGAATAAAGCAATCAGAGGCAAAAATAGTTACAAAAAATGTTCAGGCAGTGACACGGTTACATTCTCACGGACTACGATCGTCGTATCACAGTAACTGAGGTTAGTTTAACGCAGGTTAGGTTTTTAGCAATATTCCAGCAATATCACGGCGGGGGACACCAGAAAATGGGCTTCACACATTGTACCCATGTGAGGAATCGAACCCGTGTCCACGGCGTGACGAGCGAACGCTTTAACTACTAGACTACCCCACCGCCCTCGTCGGATCACAATCAATCAGTCATTTATTCACTTTCTAAGCACCCGGGGTGGCACAAGAGCATTGGATATACATTGCACATACGTTTGAGTACTTTTAATTAGCAAATACTTACCAAACCTGTATGTAAAGACCACAGATTATTTCACTGTTGTGCGGAAGACTTTATTGTTATGACTGAGGGAGATGTGGAATAAGATGTGAACCAGTTCCTGATTTATAATGTCATGTGACTGATTCTGCAGATTCTCCGGTTCCAATTTCTGATGGACTTTTACCTGGAGCCACTGCTGGCATTGTTGGCATTTTTATAGGTAGGGGACTGATTGTTCATATCATGACAACTTCCAAACATATATACACAAATACATGGTAAACTATCATGCAACACCTAATTCATAGACCTATTATTCAGTGGATGTTAATATTAGTTAGCATTTTTATGAATAATGCAAGAAAGTGAACATAGTAAATGTGGCTGGGTTTTTTTCCTGCATTATCTTCAAATAAACCATTATTATGTCATGGTTATGTTGGTTGCGTCTCCCCAACCATTCCATTCACGATCGCATATGGTATGGAAACCTTTTACACATTTGATGCACCAGGACCCCTGTACTGTAACGAATGGAATGGAATAGTTATAAGACCTTAAGCTTACAGGAGCTATGTGAAATGGGTCCGAGTTCATTAAAGGTACTCAGTCTGAGAAAATACGGGTGTTGCTTAATTATTTCGATAGGTATATACTATCTCCTTTGAAATGACTTTGTTCAACAAAAATCAAGTTTATCTGTTTATGAGAATAAAGAAGTTAAAGTTGAAGGTATTTCTACATTAATGATTGTTTGATAATTAGGGTAGTTAACGTTTGATGAATCACGCATTTGCTACATAAGCAGTTAAACGTTAATGGTCGATTTTATTTTGTCAAGGAACGGTGTTGCTAGTAGCTCTAATACTAGTTGTTGTGGCGCTGGTTCTATTCAAATCTGGACGGTTGGCTGGAATCTTCGGGCGTCGAAAGAATTACAGAGAACAACCACATGCTGCGGCCTCGTTTGGACAGACAACGGGCGTTACACTGAACGACCTTAGACGATGGGCATTTGACGTACGATTTAGTATTAGATATACGCCGTTGCACAACCTTCAGTTGGAGATTTGAATGTCTTCTACCAGAATATTGCCAGAATATTATTAGATCGATATCAGTTACGAGATTCGGCGTAAACAGATGGTGTCTGTATTATGAAATTGCTATACGTTAACTTTAAACGAAAATGTATTATTAAAACGCTCCATTTATGCTACAGAACACAACATACACGAAGGACGACGACGTCTATATCTACGGCAGCATGGATCTTGGGGAACCGTGGTACGTCTCTCCAGAGGACATCACCCTGTCAGAGGTCATCGCAACCGGGAAGTTTGCTACCATTTACCAGGCCAAATGGATGGAAACTCCTAAGGTCAAACAAGTTGTGGCTAAGGTTCTGAAAGGTAAACGTACAAAACACCTTTGAAATTGTGTTATCTAATTTGTTTTGTTAGTATTGCTGGTTACGAAGATCCTTATTCCCCCAGTGCGGGAGAGTCAGGACAACATCGTTCTGATGCTGGCGAAGATCAACTTTGCTGCCACAAAGCTGGGCAAACACAAGAACCTGTTGGGCTTCCTGGGAGCTGTCATGGAGAACGAGGCGTGTGAGTTGAAATCATCGTCATCATTATTCCAAATAAAATAACGTGGTCTTTGCTGCTTTATTCCAAGTGGACCATTTGATTCATGTTATCAACCTTCCGGTCTACTTTTGAAATTCCAGCAGTGTGTTTGTACAATATTTCCTTAAGAGAGCATAGGGATGCTTGTGTGTTATGTGGAATGAATATTGCGGTCTAAAACAATTTAGGCAGACCACAGGACTATATGTGTTCAGTATGCCCTAACCCTAACCGGAACAACAAATTTGGATCATTATTGTTTTTTCCGGTAAGATGAAATCAGTGCCCCTTAACTCTATACGGAGTAGGACAGAACCGATTTCTGAAACCACTGTTTTCGCAACTGGGTGCTGACCATCGCTAGGGCTTGTAATGAATGGAGCTTAATTACTCCCTTTTCCATTATTCTCAACGTATGTATATATATCCTTCGCTCAATGTTTCCATTTCTTTGTCCTCCTCACCACGATTCGTCTATCATTCAGTTAACGTTTTTGTCAGTATATGCATTACGTCTGTATATCATTTATACCACCTTTCCTTCCGTTAATGTTTCTATACGAGTCTCATGATCATAGTTTAGTTTCCTTTACTATACAGTTACTTTCATTCATTCGCCTATACATGCGTTTAAACATCATAGTTTAGTTTCCTTTACTGTACAGTTACTTTCATTCATTCGCCTATACATGCGTTTAAACATCTATGACCCGTGAGGGTCCCGGGGTAGAACAGACCTTCAGCAACCTATGCTTGCCATAAAAGGCGACTATGCTTGTCGTAAGAGGCGACTAACGGGATCGTGTGGTCAGGCTCTCTGACTTGGTTGACACATGTCATCGGTTCCCATTTGTGCAGATCGATGCTCATGTTGTTGATCACTGGATTGTCTGGTCCAGACTCGATTATTTACAGACCGTAGCCACTCACTTAGCCACTCACTCAAACGTCTATATTGGCGGTGAGGTAGCTTAGTGGTAAAGCGTTCTCTGGTCACGCCGAAGACCCGGTTTCGATTCCCTACATGGGTACAATGTGTGAAACCCTTTTTCCGGTGTCCCCCACCGGGATATTGCTAAAAGCGGCGTAAAGCTAAAACTCACTCACTCACTCACTAGTACGTATTCCTTTGTTCAAATTCCCAACCGTAGAAATATTTGTATATTCGCCCACGTGTATATCCCTCTGCCAAAGGTTCCTTTCTTACATTATGTTGTCCACGCTACCCTCCCTTCATAGATCATTCTACGTCTTCCATACAGATTCTTGTAACGTTGTCAAGCAGGTCAAGCGAACAGCGTTTTGTACCGTTGTTAACGTCGCACTCACGAAGAAGAAAGGTGGTCTATGTATGTCTGTGTCTACCATTATGATAAATCTATCTGTTTGATTTAGTTGCATAACATGCGTCTGATTTTTTTCTGTGATATCTGTCAGTGGGTCCCGTTATGGTGCTGGAGTACTGCAAGACTGGTCAGCTGGACAAGTGGCTGACCAAGCAAAGATTAAACATCACCAGTGACACCCTCGACAGGATACAGAACTTTGCCTTGGAGATCGCGCGTGCCATGGAGTACCTGGCATCCAAAAAGGTCAGTGTGTGTAGGAAATGTAGCAAACTGTTGGACAAATATATTCTACCCTAACCTGAATATTATTCAGTAGTACTGCAGTGCTCTTTAATATATATAACTTACTGATCAACTTGACAACTCCCAGTAGAGTTCCCTTTTCCTTCAAGCATTAAAGTTACAAGAGGTAGTACATTGTTCATTGCCCTGTACCAGTTAACACCGACTTTCAAACTGCTGCTGTCAGGTTGGATTTGAACATGGTATTCATATGACTGTCTATTTTCTGTATATTTTTATTATTAATTAAGTAATATTTATTATTGGGTCACAACGTTTAGTGTTTTGAATAATAATTATGATGGATCACATTTCGTATAATAGATTGTCAGCATTTTGGTAGCAGGCTGTCAGGGAATTATCTGCCCTTTGTTTTCTATTTGTACTTCCGGGAGGCTGCCAGCGATGTCTACGGTGTTGGCGATGGTCATGTGTGCCCGAACTTTCGGGAAATGACTGAATATATATAACAAGAGTCATCAGAAGATGACATACCCCCCCCCCCCACACACACACACACACACATATTTCAAAGGACAAATCATCTGACAGTTACTTATTCTGTTTTAGACCAAGTCACAATTGCTTGCATGGAATTCATGAAAAATATAAATGCCATATAGTTGTAATCAGAAAAAGTCACCATTTCAAGATCTGTCTCATATATCTGCCAAGATCTTTTGAAAGATATGAAATGGTTTTCGAGTTGTGATCCGGAAAGGAAGTCAGCAACGTGTTCATGGAACCGAGAAAATAATACATCATAAAAACCTGTTAATAGCAAAAGGCACCACTTTGGGGTCTACCACACATATACACCAAGTTTTACTGACAGATATTAAGAAGTTTTTTAGTTCTGCTCCGGAAAGGGAACACACCTCTCACTTTTGAGAGTAAGTCAGACCGTTTCCATGGAAACCGATAAAATAATAAATGACAAAAAACTGTAAATAGCAAAAGGCACCACTTTAGGTTCCGATTGATGTATCTACCATGTGTTGCAGAAAAATATTGAATGGTTTTTAAGTTCTGCTCCGGAAACGAAGCACATCCCTCCATTTTGAGACTATCTCCGAAACGTTTCCATAGAAACGGAGAAAATAATAAATCAGAAAAACATGTAAATAGCAAAAGGCACCACTTTGGGGTCTCACTGACAAGTAACACTGACAGATATTAAAGGTCACATATAATCTAATAGGGTACAGACGCAAAATCACGTGCTGACATCGTTATAAATGAAACCCCGTCATTAAAAATGCTAATTTCGATCTTTAATTACCTTAAGTCGACCTTTTTGTCAACCGTGCACAATTCTCACCCGCAAACGAAATTTCAACCAATCAGAGCGGCGCGTCTCCGTGACGTAATAGTGGGTATAGAAATGAGGGTCTGTGCAGTATTCATCTACATTTCAGGGGTTGAACTATTTCGTTTACAGGTTTGTACAAACCCTAAATCGCGAAAGCAGTTGAGAAAAATGAAAGCTATATGTTCTCACAATCTACTATCATTTAGTTTTGTCTCCTGCTTTGCCTAGTTTTCGAGTTACAACCCTTGTTTTCAGAGACGATTCTGTCAAAATCACTTTGTGTCGCTAGGTTGTAATCCGTGTTTGTTGGTACAAAAACCTACACGTTATTTGCCATCATTCACTTGATGCCCAGTTAATGAATTTATAACAGGTATAATGAGTGGTAACGCCACTTAGATAACCCGACAAAGGCCCTCGTTTGGCATTTCTTTTGTCTGGATAACACGCTGATAACACGCTGATTGTTTAATTAGTTTTATGGGGATTAAAATGGGGGATTTGTCAAAAGGTAGTGTTTATGTATGTACATTTACTAATCTATACTGAATACAATCTGTCGTGTCTGTGTCTATGTAAAACAACGCTCTTCTTCCAAAGGATTAACCACCAATACATTGATTGATTGCTCATTATTGGCTAACTAAATAACTTTTTAAAAAGAATGACGCATATTATGCAATTAGTTGCCAGGTGTGCTATCTTGGGTAACCAATGAAACTATACAGCAATGTGAAAAACCTGAAACGATACATCACGTTTTCGTATATTAGACTGTTAAAAGGGAAATCTGGGAAATCTGCAGATGAATTATACATCACTTATTTTTGTGGATATTGATGGATACATTCCTCGAAGAAGGTAAGAGCCTGACATCGTTCCTATAACTTTAATTTTAACATTTGCATTTTTGTTTTTAATAAGTTGTCGTAGCTTTCAACAGAACCATTCTTTTCGTCGTTGAGTGTAATGATGTAGACGACATACACTAGGGCATGCGTGCGAATTATGATTCATATAAGAAAACTATGAAATGTCTACATATTACATTCCGGTTATACATTCGCAAATCGCTTCTTTTTGTTAAGTTTGAAAATGCATACAAGTATGATTATAAAGTAATTAGGATTATGAGACCAAGTATAAAGACGTTTATTGACAAGTGTCTACAACATGGTGAGTGAACGTTACAAACCAAGTAAATTTAGCAAGTGAAGAAATTTATCGCGCAATAATTTCACTTCGACCCCGACCTCGCTTAGGTTATGTCACAGGTTGTGTCATGCAAACTCCTTCTGGTAATGATTCAAATACATATTTATGTAGTTTTGATTTTCTAACTTGATGAGAACAAACCATACATAATCTCATTAATTCAAATGGATTTGACTTCACGATTTTCAAAAATGGCGGCGCCCGATCTTGGGATGAATGCTAGTTTGTTTTCACCGACTTACAAAATGACAATTACTTTCTACTGGTAGTAAAATATGTATTTTCTTGATGGACATTAGGAGTTTACATGATATTGCTTATAACATAACAATTTCACTCTTGGAAGTGAGGTGGAGGTCAGTATAACATTGCTTGCAATATAAATGTCACTTCGACCCCCACCTTGTTTCCTTGAAAGAAGTCCTTATGTTAAAAGTTGTGTCAGGCAAAATCCTTTTGGCTATGATTCCGATGCATACTTAACTACTAGGAAAAAAGTAGTTTTGATTTTCTAACTTGATGAGAACAAATCATAATCTCAATAATTCTAACGGACTTTAGCCCGTGACTTTCAAAATTTTCTAATTTCTGACTTTCGATTTTCAAAAATGGCGGCGCCCTGTCAGAGGTTGAATGCTATTTAAGTTTGTTTTCACCGACTTACAAAATCAAAATTGCTTTCTACTGGTAGTAAAATATGTATTTTCTTGATGGACATTAGGATTTTACATGACACTGCTTATTACATAACAATTTCACTCTTGGAATCGGTCAATATAAGGGGTCAATATAATACGATAATATTGTCACTTCGACCACAACCTCGTTTCCGAGGAAGAAAGCGTTATTTCCATGCAAAATCCTTTTGGTCAGCAATGTGTAGTAAGCAGTTTTGATTTTATAAACTCGATGAAACTCCATTTTCTATCCTGGAAGCGTGGTAGGGGGCGAACCATCCGATTTAGTATACACCACAGGCTTCCACAAAGCTCACTCCGCACACACAAACAACCTGTTTAAGCACAAACTATGGGGTCCGGTGGAAATCTGTGCATAGTGACGCCATCATCCGACCCCAAGGAACAATTGACGCCAACACAACAATTCGGCATGTCTTTGGTGACGTCGAGAAATCAGGAAAATGACGAGCTTCCTACACATTTTCTATACATTTAACTGGAAAACGGTCCTTCTATGACGTCACTGTAGGGCTCTGGCGACAGAGTTACGTAACCTGTCTGCTGTTTCTCTTGCGGGCGAGAGAGGGGCAGACGGCTTTTTAGCAACTTTTAAGCGCTTGGTATTAATTAACCACAAGTATTTTTTTAAAGAAAATGGTGATTCGTTTATGACTAACCAAAAGTCTTTCATATGCAGTGATAAAAACAGTACCAAAAAATTGAGTTTAGTGGTCCTTTAAGAAGTTTTTGAGTTCTGCTCCGGAAACGAAACACACCTCTCTCCTTTGAGACTAAGTATGAAACGTTTCCATGGAAACCGAGAAAATAATAAATCACAAAAACCTGTACATAGCAAAAGGCACAACTTCAGCTTCTGACTGATATATCTACTAAGTTTTGCAGAAAAATATTGAACGGTTTTAGAGTTCTGCTCCGGAAACGAAACACACCTCTCACTTTTGAGACTAAGTCCGAAACGTTTCCATGGAAACCAAGAAAATAATAAATCACAAAAATCTGTATATAGCGAAAAGCACCACTTTAGGTTCTGATTGATATATCTACCAAGTTTTGCAGAAAAATATAGAACGGTAGTTGAGTTATGCTCCGGAAACAAAATGATTACGGACGGACGGACGGACAGACGAGGGGGTCGACAATATCCCCCCGCATTACATCCCGGGGTGATAAAAAAGCTGGTTGCCGTGTTGCGACACGGACACATTCTGGAGTATATTCATCATCGCCAACAAATCCGTCAACGCCTGAATCAACATTAACTGCTGTCAGAACGCTCGCTGTGTTTACATTCTACATGATTGTTTCTCTCTATTTCTCACTAAGACTTTGGTGAGTTTGCTACATCATATTTTGTGACTCATTGACAGATTTTGTCTCTTGTATTGTACTTGAAATCAGTATTGTTAAATTGACTTGTGACTTTGTATGCCTTGCTCTCTTGGATTATTAATAATACAATTTGAACGTTTATGACTTGTCTTTGTTCTGTTTTGCTGGTTCACGGGGGATTTCTTACATCGTTTGTCACGGCGAATTCTTAACCGTAACACAAGGATCAATAATTATTCAAAGATTGTATGCCTACCAAGGTACTAGAATAGACCAAGATCAGGGCAACATTCTCACTGCCATGCATAAAGTATTCAGGAAAATGGACACGTCGATACGTGACATAAAAGTTTATGTCAATGATTTGCTACATGGTTAGTTATGTTTATTTTATCATTTTAGATAACTTTTGCTTTATGTAACTTTTGTGGTATTCACAGATCATTTTCCTGTTAGTATTCTTCATCTTAGCACATTCATTTTCTTGGCTTCAATCATTTCAAAGTAAGTTTAGAACTTCACAATGATTCAGTGGTCATTAGGACATCGTCATTTCCAGTTTTCCGGATCGCGTGAGTATAGCACAAAGCCAATACTGCAGCTAAAACAGCAAGGCACCCATGAAGAGCCACCTCCTCGTGGTGGGTGCTGGGTAACGCTAAGTGCTCTTCTCCCGTGTGGACCCGGGACAGAATGTGTTCACAGCACCCCATTGCTTGTCGTAAGAGGCGACTAAATTGGGCAACCTGTTTGCCGTGGGTTGCGTCCCGTGTCGGTGCAGGACGGGATCCTGGTGGTTGAGGGCACTTCGGCCCTTACTTCACCTAGACGGGTGGTTGAATGGGCCCGATTCAACCAATCGGCTGGTCATGCCAAGCCCTGTGCATGGACTGTGTATGTGTCTTTGGCACAAATTTGATTTGAAATTGTTTTGAATTTCGGCTTTAGCACTACTGGTGATCTGTAAGTTTTGATTGTGAATTCTAATATGAACTTTGCCTAGAGTCTTATGCCAGAAGGCGATGGCTCATGGGCCAGTCTGGTAGTTTAATTATTTATAATTCTTCTACTGGAGTATATCATCCGGGTATCCTTGGTGCTGCAAGCTGGAGGCCCGCTTGCTTTAGCATTGTCCTTGTGATACTCCGTGGTGGGTGGGGAGCTCGGATGATGAACAATATGACACAAACCATGGCTTATGAAGTACCCCACAAAAAAACAAAGGGTCCACTTGAAATTGATCCTGTTGATACTGACCACAGACCGTCTCTATCGATTGAGTATTGGCCACGTTTCCTTGTTATTGAGACTCCGGACAAGACCCCATTAAAGCTGAACCCTTTTACAGTATCTAAAGGCATTCAAGGTATTGCTGGGGATGTTAAGAACATTCGGCGCTTACGGTCGGGTGCGCTACTAGTTGAGTGCAGCAAGAAACAGCAAGCATCTAATCTGATGAGTATTGAATCTTTTGTGGGCATTCCGGTCACGGTCTCTGCTCACAAGACCTTGAACACTAGTAAAGTATCATCAGAGATCGTGACCGAACTTGATATAGCATGTGAAATGAAAGATCAACGTGTGCTATATGTGAAGCGCTTTTCAACCCGAAAAAACAATGAAACATTTCAAACTAATATCTATCTGTTTACTTTTTCATGTCCAAATGCTCCTAAATCAGTGAAGGCAGGCTATTGTAACATAGAAGTTGATACCTACATCCCCAACCCGCTCAGGTGTTTTAAATGCCAGAAATATGGACATGGCGTGAATACTTGCACATTGTCTGTTGTGTGTGCTCACTGTGGTGAGAAAACACACACAACAGAAGATTGTGACAGTGATTTCAAAAAATGCACCAACTGTTCAGGCAACCATTCATCTTCTTCGAAACAGTGTCCTATTTGGAAAGAACAAATGGAGATAAACAGAATAAAGTTTACTCAAAATATCTCCTTTTCTGAGGCAAAAAAAACCTGGTTAAAACGTCTGATCTTCCAGAAAGTTACGCTACAGTAGCAAAAACATCATCGGAGTCTACCTCAAAAATAACAAAATCATCCACAGGATGCCAAACTACCTTGACTTGGATCTCCACAGCTTTTATACCCTGCTATGTCATCTCAGACTGAGGAATCACTTCCTAGTACATCAAAGTCGTCTTCTGATCACAAATCATCATCATCTCAGTCACACTCAAAATCTCAATCGACAGCTGATAATCAACAAACTGTGAAAGGTAAACCGAAGCCTAAGCCTGATGCTTCAAAACAACAAAGTGGCAGAGCTCCTAAAGGGTCACAAAATAGAATTCAGTTGTTTAACAGATATGGGTCTCTTGAAGACATGGACGTTTCTGAAAACGTCCATTCTAGGGCACATAGCTTGTCGCCCTCCAAAAGAGTGCGGGGTAGATCCCCAATAAATCCCCCTAAAAGATAGTTTATTCCAATAATATTGTACAGTGGAACTGCAGAGGACTGACGACTAATTTACATGAATTACAGCTATTAGTCCAAGATTTTACACCTTCAGCGATATGTCTCCAAGAGACATATTTAAAACAAACAGATACATTTGACCTTCGTCATTTTAATGCATATCATACTTTTTCACCTCCGGGTGATAGAGCCACTGGTGGGTCATCAATTCTAGTCAGACAAAACGTTATTCAAAGCCCTGTTTCACTAAATCCTAATATGCAAGCTGTTGCTGTGAGACTTACATTACATGTAGCGTTTACGCTATGCTCGCTCTATATTTCGCCGTCTTCGACGTTTGCCAAAAATGATCTGCAAGCTCTCTATGACCAACTCCCGAAACCATGTATTATAATGGGAGATTTAAATGGGCACAACCCACTCTGGGGTAGTGTAAATATAAACACTAAAGGGAAAATGTTGGAGGACTTTTGTTCTGACAATGATTTATGTATTTATAATGATGGTTCAAGCACATATTTACATCCTGGCACAGGGACCTATTCTGCTTTCGACTTGTCATTGACAAATTCTGAACTATTAAATGAATTCGAATGGTCAGTCCACGATGACCTATGTGGAAGTGACAATTTTCCTACTGTATTAAAAGCTGTAACTCCATCCGATGTTCCTCCATCATCAAGACGAATTTATAAAGGCTAACTGGGCTTTATATGAAACACTGTGTACGGAGAAACTTACACCGGAAAGTTTTATTGACGTTCCCGACGCTATTAAATGCTTTTCTGATGAACTGATTCCATAGCTGATGAGTGTATACCAAAGTCCTCTGTAGTTCCACACATAAGAAAACCATGGTTCAACGATGAGTGCAAACAAGTTAGGAAGGCAAGGAAAAAAGCAGAACATTATTTCCTTCGCCATCCTATGGTGCATATTTTAAATAAATTTAAGATTTTAAATGCTAAGGCACGGCGTACTTTTAAACAGAACAAACGTCAATCTCAGCAAAATTATGTATCCAAAATAAATTCTCGGACACCTATGTCCAAGGTATGGAACATGGTCCAGAAAATCAAAGGTAAAGGTACTACATCTAGTGTCCATCATCTTAAACAGGGAGATCAATTGCTTACTGATAAATCGGATATTGCTAATAAACTAGGTGAAACCCTTGCTAAACATTCTTCCTCTTCAAATTATGTATCAAAATTCCAGCAATATCAAAAACAACAAGAAAATTTAAAGAAAACTATTAATTTCAATTCTGATAATGGGGAAGATTATAATGAAACTTTTTCTATTCATGAACTCCATACTGCTCTTGATCAAGCTCATGACACTGCTACAGGAGCTGATAACATACATTATCAACTCCTGAAACATTTACCAGAATCCTGCCTAGAAACTCTCCTGAATATTTTTTATCATATTTGGACATCGGGTGACTTTCCTCCCTCATGGCGTGACGCCATAGTAGTACCAATACCTAAACCTGGACGTGATCATACGGATCCATCCAATTATCGTCCGATTTCATTAACTAGCTGTGTTTGCAAGACCATGGAACGCATGATAAATAATCGACTTGTTTGGTACTTGGAAACAAATAATCTCATAACAGATATACAATGTGGTTTCCGTAAAAACAGAAGTACTGTTGATCACCTCGTGCGACTGGAGTCATTTGTTAAAAACGCACTAATAAACAACCAACACGCTGTGTCTATCTTTTTTTATCTTGAGAAGGCATATGACACTACTTGGAAATATGGCAGTTTAAGAGATTTACATGACTTCGGGTTGCGAGGTCGTTTGCCTAAATTTATTGCCAACTGTTTAAATAACAGACAATTTCAGGTCCGTGTGGGTTCTACCCTGTCTGATCATTACAATCAGGATCAGGGTGTTCCACAAGGCAGTATTTTGTCTGTCACACCTTTTAGCATCAAGATCAACAGTTTATCAAAAGTTTTAAACGATTCAATTGATGGATCGTTATTTGTGGATGATTTTAATATTTCTTGTCGTGGGAAAAATATGCATACCATTGAACGACAACTGCAGTTGTGTTTAAACAAGATAAATAAATGGTGTCTTGAAAACGGCTTTAAATTTTCGAAATCGAAAACTAACTGCATACATTTTTGTCGTGAATACAAACCACATAAAGACCCTGATCTGTCTCTAGATGGCACACCAATTAAAGTTGTGAAGGAAGCTACGTTCTTGGGTCTCATTTTTGACTCCCATTTAACGTTTTTACCGCATATTAAATCACTTAAAACTAAATGCCTGAAAGCACTTGACTTATTGAAAGTGGTTTCAAATTCTAAATGGGGAGGGGATCAAGCTACCCTTCTCCATCTATATCCATCTCTCGTGCGTTCGAAACTCGATTATGGCTCCATTGTCTATGGTGGAGCCTGCAAAAGCAACTTAAAACTATTAGATTCAGTCCATCATCAAGGTCTAAGACTTTGTCTTAGCTCCTTTAGAACTTCACCTGTTGACAGCCTGTATGTCGAGGCTGACGAACCATCTCGTGAGCAGCGACGTATAAAATTAGCTTTACAGTATGTAACAAAACTATATTCAAATGAGTCAAACCCTGCATATAACTGTGTTTTCAATCCCCTGTATGAGGATTTATACAATAAGAACTCTTCTCTTGTTCCGCCTCTTGGTTTAAGAATAAAACCACTTATTTCTGCTGCCAGCATTGAGCTGGAAAACATAGCTCCTTTCCGTCTTCTTTCTTCTCCTCCTTGGCAGTTGGTTAGGCCACAAGTTGACCTAACATTAACGACTTTTAAAAAATCAGAAACGAATGAATTACAGTATAAACAAGAATACAATCAATTAAAACATAAATATAACAATTATATATCCTTATTTACAGATGGGTCCAAGGACGGTGGCGCAGTTGCTTGTGCCACTGTCATTGGATCCAGAACAATATCTTCTAGATTACCAGATAATAGTTCTATTTTTACAGCTGAAGCTAACGCCATATTAACAGCTCTTAAATATATTCAAAGACACCCTAAACGCAAACAATATATAATCTATTCAGATTATCTTTCATGTCTTCAGGCGATTAAAAATTTGTCGTGTAAACATCCACTTTTAATTGATATTATTGAAATGTATAATAATCTTGCTACTGGCCAATACGACATCGTCTTCTGTTGGTTACCAAGCCACATAGGCATTTCTGGTAACACAATGGCCGATCTTGCTGCCAAGGCAGCACTCAACAAATCTGTGACACCGCTTCTTATTCCCTACAGTGATTACAAAGCCACCATTAGATCTTATATCCGTGATCTGATGCAAAAGAAGTGGGACACCCAAGTGGGTATAAATAAATTACATGAGATAAAACCTTACATTGGTTATACCCACTGGGGCTGTCAGTCCAGATTTGAAGAGGTCATACTACGACGATGTCGTATTGGCCACACTAGATATACTCATGCATACCTGTTGCAAGGTGAGGATCCTCAATTTTGCATCCCTTGTGATGAGAGAGTCACGGTCAAGCACATTCTGCTTGACTGTGTTGAATTCTCCATCACAAGGGATAAGTATTTTACAGTTAAAACAATGAAGGATCTTTTTACCAACGTTAATTCTCATTTTATTATAGGTTTTTAAAAGAAATTGATTTTTTGGTTGAATTTTGAATAATATGTTTCTGTAAATAGATGTATTTTAATGATTGGTAGTTTGAATTAGTAACTTGAATTGTTGGTGGCTGTACCCTCAAAGGGGGTTGAAGTATTGTAAAATTATTGTCCTCCTGAGAGGGTACGTAAGTCCACAAACATTCACAGTAAATTTAAGTCTACCAGGTTTTTAATCGTAGTATTCATGTTCTTTTAATTTTGGCTAACCTTTCGTACAATCGCCAGCAGCTGAGGGGATGATGTAAATCCAACTAGGGTCCATGTAGGTAGCAAAGGTACTGTAAGTCCCCATGGTCCCTAGTGTGGTGATCTACCTTCAGTTGTTGGCGATCTATAGTCTGTTTTTATATTGTATTGTCTAAATAGTGCTATTAGTTTTAACTTTCCATACTAGTTTTAATTAAAATTGTGATATTCTAGTTGTTTTACTGTCCTTCGTTGACAGATTTTTCCACATGTATATATTTAATTTAAATGTTCTCGTCACGATATGGCTGAGATATTGCCGATGTGACGTAAAATATTAACACACTCACTCACTCACTAAAACAGCAATCATAATTTTCACTGTAAAGCCGTATAGCGATAGTGATGTGTGGGACACCTTCACAATATGACAGGGTATGTACAGCCATATGACAATCACATTTAAGGCCTTTTTAGGGCTTTTTTAAGGCCACTTCAGCCAAATCTAAAGGACACTGAGGATCAGTTACTAATAACCATGTACTGGATAACAGATTTGTATTGAATTTGACATGTTTGAACACAACAAACATTAAAACACGCACGCTAGTCTCAAATATTGTTTGTGATGATTAAATCTGTGTCACAAAATTGAGCAATGTCTTGTCATTGTCTTGTAATCTGTACATAAACAATTAGTCTTTTCACACACTTTCTAGTTTCTAATCCCTTAACTCTTCCAAAATAGAATGCATTCTTTTTTCTACATCACCAAGTTGTTCTTCTTTGTCCTTTGCTGCCCGCCTCATAGCATTTGACTTAGAAAGTCAAGTCACCTGACCAGATTGTTCTGCCTTTTCTGCAAATTCATCTGCTGTTTTCTTCATGCTTTGAGCATCATCAACACATCAACAAGTCTCTTCTTCCTTGCTTTCAGATCATTCAGTTCGTCAAGTACGTGCTTTCTTTTCTGTTGCTCTTGTTGTGTTTTCTTTTCTTTTCTCTGGTCTTCTATATACTTCTAATATTTTTGTCTGGACATGGATGCCGTGACAAGCAATGGATTATCTATAGGAACATTCAGTATTCCATCCACACTGTTAACATGGTCACAAGTTATCCTCTGGGCAATCAATGACTTTTGTTTTAGATTTTCCACTTCAAGTTCCTTATTGACGGAAAATCCCCTCTCAACTGCAGCCTGTCCATGACTAAGGACCAACAGCATCTTTACAATATCTCTCAGTTGACCATATTCAGCCCCTTCCATCAAAGACAAATGGAATTCAGCCACTCTAGAAGACTCATCTTTATGATTGAATTCTTAGAATTTGCTTCTCCCAAAAAGGGGTATGATGACAGTCCAAAAATGTCCCATACTGGTTAAGAAGTGCATCACAGTTCTCATCATTCAATCTGCCACTGTTCACCAGCTGTGGCATTACTGTCTTGAATCTTACCCTGCAATTCTTTGCATTTGCTTCCATATCTGTTGGGCTGAAGCAGGATAAATATCGTACCAATGAGTACGACAGAGGACACTTGGTCAGAATCTTTCCAACTGTTGAAGATAGAAAATCTGTGCAGTTCATTCTGAACTCCATTGCTTGTTTGTCACTCACTCCACTCTGTACAGCAGTTTTCAACTCTTTTTCTGCTTGGAATCCAATCTCTACCTTCCTGTAGCTAATGAAATTTTGTTTGTCTGAAATGAGCTGTTTTAGCTCCTCACATGACTGAGCCTTTGACAGTTCCTCTTCCTTTATGAAACACCTCATCATGTTTGTTACTAATGTGTTTATATCCTGAGCCAAGAAAAACACCATAGGTTTATCACACTGTATATGGTTGCAAATGATTTGAAACATACTTGAAGAAGTACAGTTTTGCTTTCAGAAGTATATCAGTCGTCAGTTCAAACACAGTTTCATATGACTTGCATGTGGGCGCTGACACTTTCTTTTCCTTGACTGCTTTCACATACTTGTTGATGTTGTCAAGTATGTCCAAAACTCTGTTGCATACGGGAATATTTTCCTACCAACGATGGGAAACAAACTTAAGTGTTAATCGACTAGATTGTGATATTGAAAATCATGATCCCTCATTAATGTTGTCAGGTATATTATGAATTTAATACTTACCTAAAAATGTGGATCCAAAGTATCTTGTAACAACTATGTTGTTGTTAAAGTATCTGATATGAATATCCATTTGTTTATCCTGAGATTTCTTATTCAAACCTTCATGAAATAGAATAGTGTTTGGTCCTCGAATATTCCCAAACAATAAATCTTGGAAATGCTGTGAAACACCAAACACGCAAAAATATGCAGTCTTCTTGGGACCACATGTAAAACGTTTCGCAATGTCACTGTCAGGGAACATGTGTTGGAACACTTTGTCAGTATTTCCATTCGACCGATAAGAGTTATGATCGGTGACCGTTTTTAGCGTCCATAAAATTTCTGCCTTCAGAACGGCATTGTCTGCTACAAATGTTTAGATCGTGTTTGTTGCCGATTTTGCAGAAGTTGTACTTTCCGATTTTGGTGGGGCTGGAATAGTGAGAGTCAGTAATTCACTGGGAGAATTAATTTCACCGCTCGATTTATCATCGTTGCTCGTTGTTGGCACTTGCAAGAACAAAGACATGGATGACCGTACGCTTGAGCAACGTGCTCTTTCGTTTACCAGATGCGAATTACTTCGTGCGTGTGATTTTTAAGCTGACTTGCCCATCTTCCTCAGATCGATTGTCTTGTAGCAGACATTGCATAATGCCTTGTGGCGATCCCCTTTGAATGTATCTACCCAAGAATATTTCTTCTTCAAGTTGACATTAAAAACAGTGGTCGTCACTAGGCCTAATGCGCGAAGCACCCTTGCTGCCATATATAGCATTAACCTATGACCCCTGTACATGGCAGTGCCTGACAATGCCAACTGGACACGCGACAAGTTTTAGAACGGCCGTTATAGAGCAGTAGATTTATAAGCATTCCCAATATGTATATTCTTGAATAGAGAGATCAAAATTTTCTGCTGGAATCATTTTGTGGATACATATTGTTCCACTTAAAACAGCTCACGTTTTATTTAATTGAAGTATTATTTAACTACAAGATATTTTCTTAATTTGTACATAAGCTGCCCATCTTACCTATATTCAGCAATAGTTTGATCCAATACAGGTCATGAAGTCAAAAAATGGAATGGTCCATGTTCTTGTCAGGTAATGCCAATACTTTGGTATGTAAATAACGGTTTCGTAAATGACGGTTTCGTGGCACACAAATGCTAATGTTTCTCAACACTATCCTATCAGTGAATGCAATTTATCAAAATTTATTTAAAAAGTGTAACTTAAAAGCTGTGTAACTCTGCATGAATCTTCTAATTTGAAAACACTGACAGTATTTTCATGAACAGACAGTTTTAGATGCCAGGAATCCACATTTACCCTTGAGCTTGCTTGATCATGAATATGCCACGTGAACGTCCATTTTTATGCAATTACCTACATCTGATTGGTTGATAAGAAGGTCACCATCGATGATTGGCGGTTGTGCGTGAGCATTTTGAATAATGTATTTCCGTGAATGCTCGTGGTTTCCCGAACTGTGACGAAGCAAACTGTGATTAGTCAATGCATACATGTAAACTGTGATCCGACTTCACTTATGCTGATGTAGGGTCGCGTAACAAGCAGGAAGTAGACTATGGTTTTCTTGTTTATCTTCCGATCTTTTACGTTTCGATAACATATTGTAATAGATCTATTTTTTAAATATTTTTAAGGTCAAATTTAAGGCCTTTTCAAGGCAATCTTTTAATATTCAAGGTCCTTTTAAGTCAATGCTAAATTTAAAGACTTTGCAAGGCAACTGTCAAATTTAAGGTCTTTTCCAGGCCCGTGCGCACCCTGTATGAAATAAAGCTCATTAGCTCAAACAAAATTGCTCACACCTATTTGGGTTGTGAACCAAGAAATGATGACGTCACCACTCTGCTTAAAACCGATGGGAATGGAGCACTTAACTGCTTCGTATGATGAAGTGTTTGATTGTTTGGACAAGTCATATTATCAAGCCTTTAGTATGAAAGATATGTTTACGTGAGAAAGTATGCATCGATTCATCATCTGCGTGAGAGAGATCGGTATGTAAATTGTAACTATATACGTGTCTGATTTTAACTTGATAGTTTGATACAATTGTGTTTTTAAATTTACATAATTTTCATAATATTAAAGCTGTGAAACGGGTATATGAAAAATATCCGTCGATCTTTGGTATCCAATATTTTTATTCAAATGTAATTAACGGTTGTATATGCGTAGAATGGTTTTACCGTTGTATGACAAAGGTTTATAAGTACAGTCAGTGAATGACGAAATAGTTCCCATGTTCCTAACTTGAGTCGAATACTTACGAACTGGTAATTTCCTAAATTTAGACATCGTGGCTTTTTCAGATCGTTCACCACAAACTGGCTGCAAGGAACTGTTTGCTGACCAGCCTCCTGACGATCAAGGTGTCTGGGTGTGGCCCGATTAAGGCTGATGAATCTGCTGGTGGTGCCAAAGAAGTAAGAGTGCAGCCTGTGTCGATCTGATCAACTCAGTACCAGCGATTCATTAATATAAAAGAAATACTTTCTTTTCATAACTTATCTGAAATATACAAATTTCATACTATGACGTTAATACTATTATTTCAACAGCCCTCTGTCATAACCCTAATCTAATTACTATGATGATGTTTGCTTCTGACTCAGGACCGCATCCTCATTAAATGGACGGCCCCCGAGTGCCTCAGGTCCTTTAAGGATGCTAGCGAGAAGAGTGACGTGTGGTCCTATGGCATGACTATCTGGGAGATCTTCAGTATGGGTAGGTTCCGCACCTGGTTGCGACTTGAAGGACTCGGTCATGCCTGCATGATCTGGGCCTCCTTTCAAAAAGCACTAAGATGATCGTAAGTCACTAAGGCAACCTTTGTGCAATGTTAAAGAATGAGAGTTAAGGGTAACCTAAGTAAAGGTTGTATTTGAAAAGATCCCATGGTATATTTGGTGTAATATTTTGTTAGTAACAGGGAGTTTCATGCGAAAGCCTGATGCTGCAGTTTCGGAGAAACAATTGTCGCCATGTCAGTGAGTTTGTTCAACTTTTATCGTTACGTTTCTCATTTTATCGTTACTTCGATTAATTATGCCCATATGGGTACAATGTGTAACGTCCATTTTTGTGTCCCCAGTCTGGAATATTGCTAAAAGCGGAGCAAAAGTAAACTCACTGACTCGGTCTCTCGATTAATAATGGTGATTGATTTCGGGTGATTATTTGAGCATAATTAGGTCACGCAAACGCTCCGTTTTGATATCCAAGATGAATATTCTGTATACCTTAATGTGCCCACAGGCGCCCACCGCAGATCCGAAAATCGATAAACTAACTCCCGGCTTACTACCCAACCCCCTTACCATATAACCTGTAAAGGTGCATCACCAAATCACGGCGACGTGATCGAAAACAGGACAATATCGTCATTGAATGTATCGTATTTTAAAAGTCCCACGAGTATCAGAAGCTTCTGTCCACATTTCCGATGTGTGTGGGAGGCATGTACACAGGCCTTTCGAGGGGATGCACTTGTTGGTTTTAATAAAATCGCCAAAGACCGAGTGTCATATATCCATTCATTACCGTAATGAAATGTAAATGTAGTAAATATGTTATCGATGATTCATGTTTAACTGCTCTGTTTTTACACTGAAAACATGTAGTTAGAATGTAAAGATGCAAGATAAGCTTAGATGAAAACATGTTTAGAAATCTGTTTATACCCAAACTGAAAAAAAAACATGGGGACTGTTCAATGTAAACATGTTTAGAGTCTCACAGCCTTAAACAACATTCACGATATCTAAACATTGACATTATAACGGCTCGAAAATAACAGTTGTATTGATGCCGACTTACCTGTATTGTTTGTCATGCTTGACAACGGTAGAATGAGACATACCAAAAATACATTAATGGAATACATATGTTGTCACAGGAAATGTCTTGCTTTATTGACTGTTCAAGATTTGAATGTCACGACAACTGGATCTATGTATCAATACCAAGATCGACTCTAATATCAGCCATGCATATTGGTCTATAAATCCGAGAGTAAATATCATTGGATGTTTTTACCAACAGGAATTCAAAATATTATGTATTTGGTATCCCGGTTTCTATCTTTCAAAGGTGAGACACCCTACTCTGACATCACACTTCGTGACGTCCCAACGAGAGTCAAGGGCGGGCATAGACTGTCAAGACCGGAGTATGCCGAAGACATGTATGTAAACTCACTTTTGTAAAGGAATTCTTTACATATACTCATGGACATGAATTAAGCACCATCTGAATCCAAGGACATTTGTAAAAGAAAACATTGTTCCACACAGACAATCACAGCCCAGCTCAGTGGGATGCATATGTAAAGCACGTGCTTCACACAATATCACAGAAGCTATGGGTTGCATGTTCACAAACTGCTATGGTGTCAACCACAGATATTGAATAACTAACAGTGAAGGGCATCTGTAACATTCGTTGATGTTTGGGTATTTTTTCAGTCACTATCGACTGATGGAGGAGTGTTGGTCTGAGTCTCCGAGCAAACGCCCAGCCTTCAGTATCATCGTTGGCAGCCTGGAGTCCTCCTTCAGACTGCAACCTGATGAGCCTTATTACATCGAGATATGAGAGGGCAGGCACAGGCGTTTGTACACTTGAAACTCATCGACACACATATTCACACACGTACACACACACGCACGTTCTAGTTCTTGATAGTCAAAATGAGTATCTTCAACTGTCTTTTTTTACAAGAATGCATGAAAAAATTAATAATTCAATTATGTTTTTTACATCAGTCTTTTTCCTTCACGTAGAAATGACGAATCCCTAGGACGCAAAGTCCTCACTGGTCACGATGAAGTCAGTGTTGTATTGTGGGGTGCTCGGTGGTATAAACTAGCCCAGTGTTGTATTTTTTGGACCGAACCGATCAGGACTAAGCCAGTGTTGTATTGTGGGGACCTCTTGACGTTACTGTTAAGACTAAGCCAGGGGCCTCAATGGTCCAGACTAAGCCAGTGTTGTATTGTAGTGACCTCATCGGTCCATTGTAAGCCAGTGTTGTATTGTGGGGACATCACTGGTCACGACTAAGCCTTTGTTGTATTGTAGGACCCTCACTGGTAAAAACTAGGCCGGTGCTGTATTGCCCAAACTGATCACGACTAAACTAAGCTATCATTTAGCATTAAGAGGCATTGGCGTCTCTACACCTAAATTTATGTACATGAAAAAATATATCCATATCAAAGGAATCATCGTAAGAAGGTTATGTTACTTGCCTGATAATCGATTTGTTTCCGCCAAAGACACGTCAGTTCTAGTTCACCCACACTATTCATTTTGACGATGTGAGATCTGATCACTGGTGCAATACTACCCCAGCTTAGCAGAAACAAGAACACGTTTGTTCCTAAACTATTCCTAAATTATTCTAATTCATCATTCAATTGTACTTAATGTGTTTCAGTCTTATTATTGTTTGATTTAGCTGAATAAAATATTCAATGATCAACAATTCACGCTCTGTGGGCTGTATATTTATGTGTAGTCGATATTCCATAGCTTTTGTCGAAAATAGCATGTTATGAATGAATAACGGAGATGATCAACTCAGCGAGAAACATCAACATTGATGTGGATATCCAACTGACGTAAAGTCACACAGTTATGACACACATCACCCAAACGAAGTGTTTCGTACTATCCACGTGGCCGATACGCTTAATACTATCCATATGACGGATATGGTGTGACTCTTTCTGGCCATAAAACAGTCGTCGATATGCCTCAAATTTCCAGGTGGTTAATAAGATCCATGTTCTATAAATACGATGAGGTTAACATGTGAGGTGAGGTGTCATGGGGTTTACGCCATACTTCAGAATAGTTCGCTCATATGACGACGTGTGTGTGTGTGTGCGTGCGCGCGCGTGTGCCTGCCTGTACAGCCCAACTTAAGCTGGTTTATAGTACTAACTCTTTGAGATATCAGCTGAGCACAAATACTCTACTTAGACACATTATACTGACTAGGTGGCGACTGGTCCTTGTTTACACATTAATGTCGAGCGCCAGGCAGGGAACAACAAGTACCATTTTCTAATGTCGTTTGGTGTGATGCGGCCAGGGATCGAATCCGTGACCTGCTCTCCGAGTGCCACTACACCACAGATGTGGGTTAGATGTGGGTGAAACAAAAATAAAACGTTATCTGAAGCACTTCATAGTGTTTATAGAGCCAAGCACCAACGCCGTTCATACTATTCCACTAACGAGTTAATACTACCAATGTTACAAATGAGCTCAGTAAAATGCTGACGTTAAGGTATTGAACAATTCAAATGACACCGTGAAATAGCCGATGGTCTTACCATATTAACTCACACTTTCTGAATTCAACACAATGGGCGGAGTTACTATTGTCCGGCTATGTTAAAGCTGGGCAAGTGGGGAAACCGACTGGTTGATATGTTATAGCTCGTCACGCCAAAGACCCAGGTTCGACTCCCCATAAGGGAACAATGTGTGAAGCACATTATGGGTGTCCTCCGTGGTGATAATACTGAGATGTTGCTAAGAGTGGCGTAAAGCCGTACTCACTCGCTGTGCAAGGAATTAGGGTAGCAGGCAAATGTGATAAGCTTTCTCGCTTATCCCAATGGACTACAGCCATTAGAAGAGGTTTTAACTTCTCGGATGCCAGAGGGACATGCATGATTCGCCGCATTAACCTTCTCTTCGAATTCGTGCTGTGATATCTTTGAATCTTCTTGGAATATATGTGTGTGTGTGTGTGTATATATATATATATATATATATATATATATATATATATATATATATATATATATATATATATATATATATATATGAACACTCTAATGGGTTGTGTTTACAAAATCACGAATCTTCTTGGAATATATATATATATATATATATATATATATATATATATATATATATATATATATATATGAACACTCTAATGGGTTGTGTTTACAAAATCACGTTTCGCGCACACCGGACGTCTTTTATTTTTTATAAAAGATACCATTTTAAAATTCAGTCCCCCAGGTATCAAATATCAGTCAAATATGTATAAAATAGTTACGATGCCAGCACCTTTCCTTTGTCTTCGATGATAATGGATGATATCAATATCATCAGATGCGCGCGCGTGCTGTGATATCTTTGAATCTTCTTGGAATATATATATATATATATATATATATATATATATATATATATATATATATATATATATATATATATATATATATATATATATATGAACACTCTAATGGGTTGTGTTTACAAAATCACGAATCTTCTTGGAATATATGTATGTATATATATATATATATGAACACTCTAATGGGTTGTGTTTACAAAATCTCGTTTCGCGCACACCGGACGTCTATTACATCAGATATATTTCACATTCAGCTATGACAAATTCATCACTGAAAACGAAGGTTGTGCTCTTGTTTGAGATATAAAAAGATGTGATTTTACATAATGTAGTGTTTTCTTGTTTTCTAACGTACCCTGTCTGTCTGCATCGTTATGCATTATGTACGTAGAAAGAGTATTGTAGCAAGAAATAGGAAACCAAAACCTAATGTACACACTATACCCGAGTTTAATAAATTAAAACGAAGTTTGTAATTGTCCGTGCTGCTGAATTTTCACGCATGCAGAAAAACAATGTCATTATCGGTATTTCTGACTTCTTCTCTTGTTTGCAGTGAAAACGAAACGACACATTTGCCGTGTTTCCTATATAACATAATCAATTTATATTTACAAACTTTAGATGATGACAGGATGTCAAACTGTGAATTCTTTTTCTGCAGGTATTGTACCAAAGAATGCAAAGCCATTCGATCCATAGTCTCATTTGGTACCGGACTATATATATATTTTGATAAATACAAACAAAAGCGATATTCTGTGTCAATCTTTCATCGCAAAAATATTAAGAGAAATAGTTACACAATAATGATCAGTGAAAAGGATATACGGGAATGGAGGATGAAATCTGCTCCTCATTTGGTCAAGATGTCGTTCGATGACGTTCAACGATCTGTGGTCTAAGGGAGGTAACTCGAAGTCGTGCTCTTTCATAATCTGATCAATGGAGCAGCTTGTGTGTACATCGGTTAGACTGGTGTAAAGTCTCCACAATTTTGATTCGGGACGAGATAATACGGGACTTTCAGCGAGGAACATTTAACACTCTTATATATGATTTGTACTAATTCCACGCTGGGTGGGTGTTATCAACGTGTCAGAAGCCAGAGGGACATGCATGATTCGCCGCATTAACCTTCTCTTCGAATTCGTGCTGTGATATCTTTGAATCTTCTTGGAATATATGTGTGTATATATATATATATATGAACACTCTAATGGGTTGTGTTTACAAAATCACGAATATTCTTGGAATATATACATATATATATATATATATATATGAACACTCTAATGGGTTGTGTTTACAAAATCACGTTTCGCGCACACCGGACGTCTTTTATTTTTTATAAAAGATACCATTTTAAAATTCAGTCCCCCGGGTATCAAATATCAGTCAAATATGTATAAAATAGTTACGATGCCAGCACCTTTCCTTTGTCTTCGATGATAATGGATGATATCAATATCATCAGATGCGCGCGCGTGCTGTGATATCTTTGAATCTTCTTGGAATATATGTATATATATATATATATATATATATGAACACTCTAATGGGTTGTGTTTACAAAATCACGAATCTTCTTGGAATATATGTATGTATATATATATATATATGAACACTCTAATGGGTTGTGTTTACAAAATCTCGTTTCGCGCACACCGGACGTCTATTACATCAGATATATTTCACATTCAGCTATGACAAATTCATCACTGAAAACGAAGGTTGTGCTCTTGTTTGAGATATAAAAAGATGTGATTTTACATAATGTAGTGTTTTCTTGTTTTCTAACGTACCCTGTCTGTCTGCATCGTTATGCATTATGTACGTAGAAAGAGTATTGTAGCAAGAAATAGGAAACCAAAACCTAATGTACACACTATACCCGAGTTTAATAAATTAAAACGAAGTTTGTAATTGTCCGTGCTGCTGAATTTTCACGCATGCAGAAAAACAATGTCATTATCGGTATTTCTGACTTCTTCTCTTGTTTGCAGTGAAAACGAAACGACACATTTGCCGTGTTTCCTATATAACATAATCAATTTATATTTACAAACTTTAGATGATGACAGGATGTCAAACTGTGAATTCTTTTTCTGCAGGTATTGTACCAAAGAATGCAAAGCCATTCGATCCATAGTCTCATTTGGTACCGGACTATATATATATTTTGATAAATACAAACAAAAGCGATATTCTGTGTCAATCTTTCATCGCATAAATATTAAGAGAAATAGTTACACAATAATGATCAGTGAGAAGGATATACGGGAATGGAGGATGAAATCTGCTCCTCATTTGGTCAAGATGTCGTTCGATGACGTTCAACGATCTGTGGTCTAAGGGAGGTAACTCGAAGTCGTGCTCTTTCATAATCTGATCAATGGAGCAGCTTGTGTGTACATCGGTTAGACTGGTGTAAAGTCTCCACAATTTTGATTCGGGACGAGATAATACGGGACTTTCAGCGAGGAACATTTAACACTCTTATATATGATTTGTACTAATTCCACGCTGGGTGGGTGTTATCAACGTGTCAGAAATTACGACTATAAGACCTATGTATGAAATTAGGGCAATGTTACGCTGACGCACAATGTAAAATGCCTCCCAATCAAACTGGCGTGCAGCTCAAAGCTTCGCTTAAAATGTGAGGTCAGCAGTAAATCGTTAAAAAAAAACTACAAAAGCACATATGTAACATTGTCAGAATTAAAAAGAATCGTAGAATCACTACAAGCCCACAGGATCGTCAGAAATACACGGTTTAGTAAAAACCGTTATGTCAACAAACACACGTTGGTGTATTTGAATCTCACCTTCAGTCGCTTAATCATTATCAAATGCTTCACATTAGACAGCACAACTCTCTTAGGCAAATTCTTAGTACTTTCACAATGACGATGTATGTTTCATGATTTTTTAAACAATGACATAATGCAGAAAAACGACTTAAGTAGTCAGGATTATGTTTATCAAAGCACTGCATCGATTACGCGTTTGTTGCATTTTCACACAAGCATCGAGTGATGGAAGAGTCTTCTTTTAGGTTACGGAAAGTGGCGAGTGGTGGCGAATGTATGGAAGGACTTCTCAAGGACCATATCTCAATTCAATCAGTGGCAAACACAGAAGCAGTAAAAAAAATGAAGGTTTTAAAGAATTAAAAGATTTTTAAATAAATAAGACAATTATGTTGTTATGTAATTATTACCAGCTGTTCACTTAAAAATCTTTAAAAATATATCTCGAACTGGAAAATCTTTAGAGATTTTTTTCTTGAATTAACCTAAGAGGTGTCAAACGGTTGAACGTGTAATTGACCTTGCAGTAAAACCCCAGATAGAATTTATGCAAAGTATGAAGGATCCAGGAAACTTAAAATATATCAATGAAATGAAATGGAAGCGCAGTGGTTGTGTTTTAAGTTCGTTAGTGCTATGAAAATGTATTGCTTTGCAGCTCATGGCTTGTTATGATTGCATTAACTAAACAATATCTGAAGCGCACGTAGAATCTTAAAAAAGGAACTCGTGAGCCGTCACGTTAACGAACGCACGATCCATGGTATTATCCTTATTATAAACATCAGATGAGGCAGCACAAGTTTGTTAGCTGCATACTTTGTAAATTTAATGAGACTATATATATTTTTCATGATTTTCTAAACAAAGACAAAGTGCCATGGACTATTTCTATCAAAGTACCTCTATAATTACGTGCATTTTAGTTGGTTTCTATTGAAAGACGAGACGAGTCTTCTTAGAGGCTACAGAAAGAGGCGAGTGGTGACGAGCGGGATAATCCGTAACAACTGTAGCGTTTGTCATGTTACATGATTTTTTTCGTTTCATAAAAGTGAACACTTTTGAATATGAAGGAGTTGTCTCCCCTGGTACGAGCTTGGCGCTAAAGAAAAACATGGCAGTGTAACGGGTTTATGAAGATTAATAAGAAAAAACATGTGTTGGACCCTCAGCTTATCATTTAATCACAAGGACAAAGCATGACATTGTGTCAGAACAAGCGAAGCTACACGCATTCGTTAGGACTGGACGACAACCCACTTTCTGGACAATTTAAAGGGGCACTGATGCGGAGCGAATAATGCTTCTCGCCAACGGTCTAATTACGAAAGCAGACCGCAAATTGGTCAGTGCCCACTCCTTCGACCGTGACGGACAAAGGAACTGGGCTCCTGTCCATATTAGCACAATTTATTCACCTAAACAGTCAGGAGGCCGGATGCCCATCACATGCCATTTGTTTAAAATATCCATGATATTCCTTGTCTGATCGTAACCAAATATCCCAGCAGTGTAGTTCTTTTCGGATGCTTGGATGGTATACTTACTGATCCAATTTGATCCTATTTCTGTGTTTTTAACCTCGATATTTAATCATGTTACATGCAAATGTGATGTTTACAGGCAGGTAGCAAGCCATTTGTTTCAGTACGGATGATTGCAAAGCTTTATATTTAGGTAGTTTTGAGTGTTGGTTGAGCTGTGATAGCAAATAGCATACGTAAATTTGGGTAGCTATAGTAACTACAATGGTTTATTATTTATGATAATAAAACACACAGTTGATTTATTTGAATTATTTGAACAAATACGATGACTTTGCCTTTGGTAGAGAAATCTGAAAATTGTCTTACGTAAAAAAAACAACTTATTTCACCTATTTACCCAAGTACACATCAAATGCCTGTATGTATTCCTTATGTAACGAAATTCCGTTGGTATCCTCAAAACAGTTTCGGCCCATAAGTGTTTTCAGGCTGCATGCGACACAGAGATTAGATCTTCCTTGCTGTAAACCTACACGTGTTATTTGTCATCATTCTCTTGATGGTCAATTCATGAATTTAAAACAGGTATAATTAGTAGCAACACCACTTCGGTTACTCAACAAAGGTTCCCATTTGGCATTTCTCCTGTCTGGAGTAAATACTCAACATTATAAATTAAGGTCTGTAATGGCAAATGTATTGTATCTTATGTAATATGTGCATGTAAGTGATGCAAGAGGGTTTATCAGCTGAGTTACAAAAACAAACATCGATCAAAGGATTAATCGATAACACAATGATTGTTTAATTACTTTTATCTTCTAGCGGATTTGCCAAAAGGCAGTGTGTGTAGATGACTACACCCTGTCGTAAAGTGTGAGTGCAAATACAACATCCTCCCTTCAAAGAATTAACCACCCTTGCGTTGATTGATTGATTGCTCAATAGTGGTTAACTAAATTACTTAGAATAGTGGACATCATACAATTAGTTGCCAGGTGTTCTATCTTGGGAGACCAATGAGAGGTTTAACTAGTTTTCACCAAAGAAAGACGTGAAACGATGTGTTACTTTTTCGCAAATGAGACAGTTGTAAGACACGCGACACAGAGCAGGATTATTTACCAGCTGCAGATGAATGGAATACGATTTCTTTTACGTGGATATTGATGGATACATTCCTGAACAAGGTAGTAGCCTGACACTGTTGCTGTAAAATTTGTCTGTTTTACATTCATTATTTGCATTTTGTTTTAATTTATTTGTTGTAGCATTCAGCAGAATCTGTATGACAGAAAACACACACTAGATCGTGTATGTGTGTGAAATAGGATCCACATTGGCAATCTATACAATGTATAAATGTTGCTGTTATGTTAGAAATTTACTATGAGTATAAGCAAATCGTGTGTTCTTTTATTAATTTTCAGAATCATACAAATATGACAATAAACTAATTAGGGTTATGAGACAAAATATAGAGACGTACAATGGCTTCGTTATTTTTCCGTCCTAATAGTTTTTTACCATTTCTACCACTGGCAGATGATTAACCTTCAAAGTGTTTCATTTGTTTTCCTAATACATTTGTAATGAAGTACAAATGACTTCACCTCAGTTGATCTGTCTATGATTAAACTATCAATTGCGCTTACGGACTGCGCAGCAGAGGTCACGAACCAGTCGTGAATTCTGGGATATCATCCGGGTACTCACGGGAGAAAAACAATAACAAAAGTTTACACCAGTCCACGGAAATTGCTCCGCATCAGTGCCCCTTTAAAGTGCACTGCTCGTGAATGGACTTTCACGTGGTGTCTGTGGCAGACGACAGGAACAGGGAACGGACATTCTCAAGCTTTCACGGTGCTTTCTACAAGTTAGATCATCTAATACGTGATCGTTAACATCACAAGTGACATTCAGCCTTTTCCTCAACTAGAGAGACGAGAATCGTGAATTTCAACTTTCTCTCGTTGGCGACATTGGGTGTACGGCCAGCCGTACGGGACATAATCTGTAAATCATGGCAGAACTCACAGGTATTCCAATTCCTACATTAGGTTTAAAATCCAGTAACTTGCCAGAAGAATATTCGTAAATTTAAACAAACGTGTCAGTTCATTTTTGATGGACCATTAGCTGGTAAAACAGAAACTGTAAACATTCAGTATCTCATGCTATGGATTGGAGAAGAAGGCATAGATATTCGAGAAGGATGGAATCTCTCAGAAGAAGATAAAGGGAAACTAGATGTGTACTGGACTAAATTCGAAAGATATGTGAAGCCCAAGTCAAATTACAGAGTTGCTAGATTTCAACTGAGAGCTCTTAAACAAGAATCTTCAGAGACAGTGGATGCATTTATCACAAGGGCAAAAATCATCTCAGCTGAATGTGAGTACACAGACACAGATGATCAGTTGCTTGACACTCTCATTGCTGGAGTAAATAATGAAAGCTTTCAACGAAAACTAATTGCCAAAGATAACACTCTTACTTTAGACCAAGCTGTGACAATTGTACGAACATACGAAGCAACAAGGACTCAAATAAATGGCATTCAAGACACCAAAACTGTTCACACAGTGACAAAGAACAGTGAAAAAAAGGACAACAGGCAACCCTACACACGTAATGAAAGAGACAGTAATGAAAGAGGACGCAATATGACAAACACAAGGTCTTAGTCAATAGAACGATCACGTTTTCGCAGAAAACAAGTTCAAACCAGAGACAATTATAAGGTGCATGAACTGACCAACAGTGACAATGGGGATGCAAATGTGAATGACGTGACAGATGATTTCAAGGATTTTGTGTTGGACTCCATAGACATAGAACCGTAGAAACGTGGCACAGATGAACAATGTTGTGACAGCATGATCATTGAATCAATCTACAATGATGGTCCGAGGTATCAAACTTTTGCGAATGTTGCGAATGTTGCCTTCAACAACATCAGGCATATAGTCCGATGTAAAATTGACACTGGTGCTCAGTCAAATGTAATTCCTGTCAGAGTCTACAAAGAATTTGTACCAGAGCAGCACTCTAAAGCTGAGTATGAGATGCACCTCAAACCATCAAACATAAATCTAAAGGCTTATGGAGTATACCCCATCAAACAGTCGGGAACATGTGAACTGAACTGTAGCCATAGAGATAAGTCAGCAAAGTGTGAATTCCATGTAACAGAACCCAACGGACATACAATGCTTGGACTACGAACGTGCATTGACCTTGGGATTGTGAAACTGAACTGTGAACATTCTCATTCCAACACATGACCTAGTGACATTTCAGAGGTGCATAATGACACAAAGTGTGACAAAAAATGTCTATCCTTTGGTAGCAAGACTGGGAATCCAAAGCAGGATATGTTGGATAACTTTGCAACATGTTTTCCAGTAGTTGGATTATTTCCAGGTGACTATCACATTGAGTTACGAGCTGATGCAGAATCAGTTATTCATCCTCCATCCTCCTCCATCGTCCCAGAATCACTCAAAATTCCCTTGAAGAAAGAACTGGAACGAATGACAGATCTGGATGTCATTGAGAAAGTAGACTGCCCCACCGACTGGGTTAACAGTCTAGTTTATGTCACAAAACCTAATGGCGATCTAAACAGTGGATCAAGAGAGAACACCACTACACAAGGACTCTGGATGATGTCTTACCTTTTCTATCCAAGGCAAAGGTATTCAGTAAGCTTGACGCACGGTCTGGATACTGGAATGTCAAACTGGACATTGAATCCAAATACTTAACGACATTCAATACACCATACGGTCGTTATTGTTTCAAGCGACTTTCCTTTGGTCTGGTCTCAGCACAGGATGTCTTCCAAAAGAAGACTGACCAGACATATGAAGGTCTGCCTGGTTCATTTGGGATCACTGACATTATTGTGCATGGTGAAAACGACGCAGACCATGATGCAAACGTAACTGCTATGCTCAAACGGACGGAGCAAGTTGGAATAAACCCTGACAAATGTGAAGTGAAACAGGATAGTGTGAATTTTTTCGGCAACGTGATCAGCAAGGTTGGTCTAAAGTCAGATCTCATCAATTGAGAATATGAAATCCGTCAGTGAATTACAGTCAATCCTAGGTACAGCAAACTACCCCAGCCGTTTCACACCAAATCTTGCAGCCATCACTGCACCATTGCGTGACCTCACAAAACAGGACGTAGAGTTCATTTGGGGTCCTGAACCAAAAAGGATTTCAGAACCTGAAAGATATTATTCTTTCAGCTGATGTATTGACCTACTTCGATAAACTAAAACCAGTAGTTCTACAAATAGATGCAAGCAAAAGAGGACTCGGAGCTGCTATGTTCCAAAATGGACGACCTGTAGCATATGCCAGCAAAAGTCAATCTGAAACAGAAAGCAACTATTGCAACATTGAGAGAGAAATGCTTGCAATTGTGTTTGGACTGGAACGCTTTCACCAATATGTTTATGGCAGACATGTGGTCATTGAATCAGATCATAAACCCTTGGAGAGCATAACGAAGAAATGCCTGGCAAACGCTCCCCCGAGACTGATGCGGATGCTGCTACGCATACAGAGACTTTGAAGTGAAGTATGTTCCTGGCAAGCATATACCAGTTGCTGACACTCAATCAAGGATTCCTGTCAGCGGCGTGGAAATACCAGACATGGACATTACCATCCACGAAGTAGTCAATGTCTCCCAGTCAGTCAAGATTGCAGCAAATCAGAGAATGTAGTGACCAGGACTCAACACTCGTAGCTTTGAAAAAAAAACTGTTATGGCTGGATGGCCAGCACAAAGAAATCAGTGTAGTGCTGAAACACAACAATTCTGGAACTATCGTGGCGAAATTGCCATCTATGATGGCATCATTCTGAAAGGCGACCGGGTTATCATACCAAAGCAGCTACAGTCAGATGTTCTTGATAGAATACATGCTGGTCACCAAGGCATTGAGAAGTGCCGACTGAAGGCTCGAGCGTCAGTATTTTGGAACTGTATTAATTCTGACATTGACATGATGGTCAAGAAGTGTTCTGTTTGCCAAAAGAATCGGAAATCACAACAAAAGGAACCACTGATTCAGATTGACGCAGCGCAACCATGGACAATTGCTGCTTCTGAACTTTTTGCCTTGAATCGAACCAATTATTTGTTGCTCGTCGACTACTACAGCTCTTTCCCTATCATACGAAAACTGAATTCCACAACCTCAACAAGTGTCATCAGTCACATGAAATCTATTTTCTCAGAATATGGAGTGCCAAACGTTCTCATTAGCGACAATGGACCACAGTTTAGTTCAAATTACTTTGCCTGTTTCAGTCAAGAATATGGCTTCTAACATGAGACAAGTGGCCCCCATCATCCCCAAGCTAATGGCAAGGCTGAACGTTATGTAGGGGTAATAAAACATACCCAGCAGAAAGCACTAGAAGCTGGAGAAGATCAACACATGGTTATTCTATGTATATGTACAACTCCGCTCGTTCCAGGAATTCCAGCTCCAGCTAAACTGTTTTTCAGTCGAAAACTAGAGTCAAACCTGTCGGTGGTGAACAAACAAGAAAAGAATAAAAACGGAGAGACAAAGTACTTGCTAACCATGATACTGCAAGTAGCCTTATGTCTGAATTCAGACCTGGGGAAAGTGTAAGGATCCAGGATCCAGTAACTAAGCATTGGGTGCCAGCACACATCAAACACCCTCTCGGAGTACACCCCAGATCATATGTTGTTACCGGAGAGTCGGGCAAGACTACCGCCGCAACCGACTACACATTCGGACAACTGGAGAAACATTCAAGTTTCAACCTGAATTGGATACAGAGCAGGAGACACCTGTTTCCACAGAGCCCAAAACCCCACCAAGTCCCAACAGTTCAACAATTAGAGATCGATGTGTTTCTTTTGAGGAACCTAGGATTCCGAAAAGAGAAGGACAAGTGGTGACCAGATCAGGAAGAAGGGTTGTGCCTCCAGTGAAACTTGATTTATGAAATTAAGTTTCAAGCCTTACACATCAAAGACACTTGTAATTTCAATATTACAGTTTAACACTTTCACTATTACAGTTTAAGACTTTCAGTATTAATAACTGATGTTTATGTGCAACATTTCAAAGAGGGGAGATGTCATGTTACATGATTTATTTCGTTTCGTAAAAGTGAACACTTTTGAATATGAAAGAGTTGTCTCCCCTTGTACGAGCTTGGCGCTAAAGAAAAACATGACAGTGTAACTGGGTTATGAAGATTTATAAAAAGACATGTGTTGGACCCTCAGCTTATCATTTAATCACAAGGACAAAGCATGAAAGCGTTTTACTTCAAAGTTAATGCGGGGATCTCCAATTTAAATTTGGTCAGTTATATAGGAATACATTGATCTGGTTATTCATAGCAGGACAGCCGTTTGGCCAGTTCAAATGTGGCTTTCCAGGTCGGCACCTATAGTTCGGTGATGTGATGTTCCTTGCACAGATTGTTCTCAGTATTATGAAGAGATATCATCACCAGTATGGATTATTAAATTGTCTTTGATTTGATAACGATAGGTACTGCTTTTTAGAGCACATATTATCCATGTTAATATTCCTAATATCATAATTTCCTTAACTGCTTCTAATTCCAATGTTCAGTTGCATGGCTCCTTCCTCCTACTCACCTTTTCAGTTCAAATCAAACCCAGTCATTTACAATAGATCATACGGTCCAGTTTCCAGTACGTACTAATTTTTCAGACTGCTCAGCCAATATACCACCAAAGCGTATCAGGTTACAATGTAGATTAATGTATTCAAATACTTTGGTTCACAGTGAACAATGCACAGAAAATTATCTAAAGCATATTCTGTCAAAGTGTCTAGAGTAACAATGACACAGTGTTAAGAGCAGAAGGGTTATATCCCTTTATCTATGTGGGTGTTTGACCTCTGTCGCCTATTCACGTCATAGAGGAAAGTCCATTTTCAAATCATTTCATGCATTCAATCTATTGTGTTCTACATTGGCATACAAGCCCATTTCATACAATGATATGTGGTTCAGATATCAGACAACGTTTAATTCGTTCACAGTTTCCTAAAAGATGCCCAGTAAAATAAAGCGTCGCAATGTGCTTTTTCTTGGGTGTACATTTTCTGTACGCTCAAGTCCCAAGAATCTAATATTCTGGATATTTGTGTAATTTTTGTATCCAAGGGAGATCAAGACCCGCGCTTACGCAATTCTCTCGCTACGTAAAGACTTACGTTATATATTTATATATTTGATTAAACTGTGTTTCAGAAGATACACACAGCACCCCGGCACTTGGTTAAGGTTCCATTTTACGAACCTAATATACGTTCATATAAATTAGTAATTCTGTCCAAGCTTATGCCAAAGTTGAAAACTGAATACTGGTAAATTCTGATGCTACGTACACATTTTTATTTTAAACACATGTTGGAAAACGTATTGGAGACTACAAGCATTGGTGACGGGCATTTCGTATGTAGTATGAGAGTCGTGCAAGAAATATCCAATCTTTTCATCTTCGCACCATTCCTAGTAACGTGGGTGAAGAGTAATATTCATTGCATGGAAGTGCGTTGTTTGTGGTAAGGACGTCAGAGAAAAACAGAAAAGAAAATGAACCTGTGAACTGTCACCTGGTACTAATTTAGAATATTAATCATAATTATCGTCTTCTCTATTTCACTTGCTGAATTGCCATGTTGAGCTTCCAGTTGGAACAAGTTTTCGATTACCCAGTATTTCCCGATAAACAGAGAGAAAAACATCACTTCTATGGGTATAACTGCATGTTCCTGTTCAAGTCATTTCAATATTAATCAATCGATATGACAGTAATATTAAATGGGTGAACGGGCGAGTATCAAACAGTCATGTTCTGTGTAAACAAGCACTGAAGTTTTTATGATACCTGTCATTTGGCTGTTCCTCACTGGATTTAGGGACAAGTTACATACCTAATGAGTACAAATTCTATAAATATCATATGCTTGTTGTACATAAGCCAGGAACACGGATGTGGTGTTGAGTAATGTATTTAAACACAATGTATTTGTTTCGTCTATCGCACGCATTTAAGACTGTTTGTTTCCTCAATAGCACAATACCACGTATGTATAAATACCCCATCTTTTTCATCTATTAATGCTTCTGTCTTCTATACCACATGCGAACAGATCTTTCTTCTTTACGACTCATGTACCGACGCTTCTTCTACATCACATTTGTACCTATGCTCTTTCTTCTATACCACGTATCTATTGATAATTCTGTCTTCTAAACTACATATGTACCGACCCGTTTGTTTTCTTTACCACGTATGTACCGATGCTACTTTCTTCTTTACAACGTGTGTACCGATGCTCCCTCTATAGAACATATATATTGATGCGTCTCTCTTCCATACGACATGTGTACCGATCCCTGTTTCTTCTTTTCCACAAATGTACCGCATATGTACTGATGCTTCTTTCCTCTATACCACATATCCATTGATATTTCTGTCTTTTTATACTTCATATTTACCTATCCCCGTTTCTTCTAGATGCACCGATACTTCTTTCTTCTATACCACATATCTATTGATGTTTCTGTCTTTTTATACTACATATGTACTGATCCTTGTTTCTTCTAGATGTACCGATGCTTCTTTCTTCTATACCACATATCTATTGATGTTTCTGTCTTTTACACTACATATGTACCGATCCCTGTTTCTTCTTTACCACGTATGTACCACATATGTACCGATGCTCCTTTCTTCTATACCACATATCTATTGATGTTTCTGTCTTTTATACTACATATGAACCGATCCTTCTGTCTTCTTTACCACGTATGTACCGAGGCTTCTTACTTCTATACGAAATATGTACCAATGCTCCTTCTTTTATAATTGATGCTTCTATCTTCTATACAACGTATGTACCAGTCATTTCTTCTTTATCACGTATGTGCCGATACTTCTTTCTTCTTTATTACGTACGTAGGGCTGCATGTTTCTTCTATCCCAGGTATGTAGGGATGCGTGTTGCTTCTATCCCATGAATGTATGGCTGTATATTTCTTCTATCCCACACATGTAAACATATTCAGTGTATGTACTCCTACATCTTCTGGCCATGCATGTAGGGTGGTGTTTTCTCTAACACATGTATGTAGCTGAGGCTGTTTCACACCTCAATGTACGCGACTGTTTGTTTTGTGTGAGTTTCGCCAGCTTCTAACTACATTTTTACAATGACTTTTTTTATTTTTATTTATTAGTAGTGAGTTTGTCAGTGTATACATCCCGACACTTGTATCAGCATAAGTATTTTGCATTGTTATATTTTGAAAAACGACAGATATGCATATTATAGTTATCAGCTGCATGAGCTGTGAGAGACCATGAATAATGCATGACGAACCCAGCCCTAATATGATAACTGGTATCACTTTCCTCCTTCCTAATTCACTCGTAGTATCACATTTCACCACTGACATACATGTTCAATTGTTTTGAAACTTGACGGAAATATTTGAACGGCAATTAAGGAGGCTAAGGCAGTTTCTCCCATTATAGTGTGTGTCTTTTCTTGATAGTAATAGAAACAACCATTCTCTTCCCACAGAGGTTACTCCTCTCATATGTTCCTACGTAACCTCTGTTCTAATACGGCCATATTTCCCGGTCATCGAGAAATCCCCTTGCGGTAAAAAGTCACAACAGGAATTATCCCCCTTGTTACTATCCAATCAGAACACGCGTTAAATAGACTTAGCTCCAATATAGCGGCCCCCATGGAGTTGGTTCGTCAACGTACGAAGGAAAGATTCGGTATTTCATGTTTAACTGAAAATCAGAAACTGGCAATAGAGAGTGCAGGGATCAATCGCCATGATGTGTTTGTAGAAACAAAAACTGGTAGTGGCAAGTTTTCCAAATGCATTCGGAAATTACTGAGATCATACGAATGATCACTCTTGAAACAACGTCTCTGATTGCACAACTAAATCTGAACGCCTCCAATCGCGAGTCTTGAACACTCGCTCCATAAAAGGGCCGTATTAGAACAGAGGTTACGTAGGAAGATATGACAGCAGTAACCTCTGTGGGAAGAGAATGAGAAACAACGTAACACTCCAAATATTTATGTGAGGAAAGTAGACAGCTTAAAATAATAGAATTATCTCTATTTTTTTGTTAAACCCCAATCCTAATGTCGATCTACACAGGAAGACGTGCTTAAAAAATAATATGTGGTCCAATGTAAGGTCGCTGTGTGCATATGGTACTCACGGCGTGATTAATATTATGGCGAGAACTGACTGATCGAGATAGAGGAAAAGAAACGTCGAGAGGAGAAGAAAGGGTGGCAATTCATATAATGGGTTTCCGAAACGGTAGAAGATAGGGAAATAAGATACAAACTTACAGAAAATTACGTTTCGAACGTTTCAACGAATAACTTATCAGAAGTGTACACAATGTCAGTGATCCAGACTAACAGTTTTCCGACCATTCTTGAAAGTATCAGAATCCCAAATATAATATGTGTTACATTTGACCATATGTTGGTGGAATTTCGTACGATGTACATAAAGAACTTCATTAAGCACCACCTGTCACTTTCCAATGATACGCTTTCAAGAAATGCATGAAAATTCACATGGTGACCACGATAGAACAGTATGAGTTTTTTCTGATCTGAGTGATCATTTGACTCTTTAGAAAACGACACAATTGTTTAATTCTCAATGATGATTATGATGATAACAAACACTGATTTTCATACAAATCGATGTGTGTTCAAGTATGGCCCTGGAATGTTGAATTTATTGGTCAATGTGAACATTCAAAATTCATTTTGTTGCACACGACGACCAGTCATGTCCTAAATATACCCCAAAGGGTTACGATCGGGTCTCATTCATTCGTGAGACATGTCAGGGGTGCTAAATAAAGTTCTTCGTATATATATTAGATGTGTTAAATGTCAAAGAAGTTCTCTTCAGGTACTATCAGTAAGAACACTTGATGTTAAACGAGCATAACATAATATCGTCAATGTATTGCAGTGAGATATAGTCCACAGAAATCGGAATACAACAAAAATGTTCTGAATGAGTTTAAAGAGATTTTAGCCAAGTGCTGATTACGCCAACATTTTGTCAAGATGATAAACACCCAAGCTACAGCGAAACTCCCCAGGAAAAAAATGCTTGACGATGAGAACAGTCTAAAGCTTCTAACGAACAGTTTATGCATTTTGAAATTCCCATTATATTTTGAGCTTATCTACCTCGGTCATCGGCATAGACAACAAAGCACTCAGCTTTATCCTTTGTGTCAATACAAGGAGGAAAGTGCTCTATAAAGCCTGACAAGGAGTGAGTGAGTGAGTGAGTTAATATTTAACGTCACATTGGCAATATCTCAGCCATATCGTGACGAGAACTTTAAATACTGAAGTGAAATATATGGATACTATAAAAACCTGTCAACGAAGGACAGTAAAACAACTAGAATATCACAATAAGAAATAAAACTAGCATGAAAAGTTAAAACTAATATTCCTATTCAGACAAAACAATATAAAAACAGGCTATATAGATCACCAACAACTGAAGGTAGATCACCATACTAGGGGCCATGGGGACTTACAGTACTTCTGCTACCTGCATGGTCCCTAGCTGGATTTACATCATCCCCTCAGCTGCTGGTGATTGTATGCAAGATTAGCCACAAATTAAAATGACACATATTCTACGGCTAAGACAAAATGGAAGATCAAATTTGACTTCAAATGTTTTGGGACTTACGCACCCTCTCAGGAGGACAATAATTTTACAGTGCTTTAACCCCCCTCGAGGATACAGCCACTAACACTCTAAGTTACTAATTCAAACTTCCAAGCATAAAATATTTTTCTATTTACAATTCATTTAGCAAATCTACTTCTTTTAAAAATGCAATAATTAAATGAGAGCTAACAGAATTAAAAAGATCCTTCAAAGTTCGTAAATTAAAATATTTATCCCTTGTGATGGAATATTCAACACAGTCAAGCAGGACATGCTTGACTGTGATTCTTTCATCACAAGGGATACAAAACGGAGGATCTTCACCTTTTAATAGATACTCGTGAGTATACCTCGTATGGCCAATGCGACATCGTCGCATAATGACCACCTCAAATCTGGACTGACAACCCAAGTAAGTATAACCGATATAAGGTTTTATTTCATGTAATTTATTTATACCTACTTGAGTGTCCCACCTCTTCTGCATCAGATCGCGGATATACGTTCTAATGCAAGCTTTGTAATCTGAATATGGAAGAAGAAGTGGTGTCACAGATTTGGTGAGTGCTGCCTTGGCAGTAAGATCGGCCATCACATTCCCAGAAATACCTACGTGACTGGGTAACCAACAAAAGACGATGTCGTATTGGCCAGTAGCAAGAGTATTATACAGTTCCATAATTTCTATTAAAAGTGGATGTTTACAGGAAATATTTTTAATAGCTTGAAGGCAAGAAAGAGAGTCGGAATATATTATATACTGTTTACGTTTAGGGTGTCTTTGAATATATTTAAGAGCTGTTATTATGGCGTTAGCTTCTGCTGTAAAAATAGAACTATTGTCTGGTAATCTAGAAGATATTGTTCTGGATCCAGTGACAGTGGCACAAGCAACTGCGCCACCGTCCTTGGACCCATCTGTAAATAAGGATTTGTAATTGTTATATGTATGTTTCAATTTATTATATTCTTGTTTATACTGTAATTCATTCGTTTCTGATTTTTTAAATATCGTTAATGTTAGGTCAACTTGTGGCCTAACCAACTGCCAAGAGGGAGAGGAAAGAAGACGGAAAGGAGCTATTTTGTCCAGCGTAATACCAGCAGCAGCAATAAACGGCTTTATTCTGAGCCCAAGAGGTGGAACAAGAGAAGACTTTTTGCTATATAAATCCTCATAAAGAGGATTGAAGACACAGTTATATGCAGGGTTTGATTCGTTAGAGTATAGTTTTGTGACATATTGTAAAGATAATTTGATACGGCGTTGTGCAAGAGATGGTTCATCGGCCTCAACGTAAAGACTGTCAATTGGTGAAGTTCTGAAGGAACCAAGACAGAGTCTTAGACCTTGGTGATGGACAGAATCAAGAAGTTTAAGATTGCTTCTGCAGGCTCCACCATATACGATGGAGCCATAATCAAGTTTAGACCGTACAAGTGATCGATATAGATGGAGAAGGGTAGCTTGATCCCCTCCCCATTTCGAATTTGACACCACTTTCAATAGGTCAAGCGCCTTCAGGCATTTACTTTTAAGTGATTTAATATGCGGTAAAAACGTTAAGTGTGAATCAAAGATTAGACCCAAGAATTTGGCTTCCTTCACAACTTTAATGGGCGTCCCATCTAGAGACAGTTCAGGGTCTTTATGAGGTTTGTATTTTCGACAAAAATGTATGCAGTTAGTTTTCGATTTAGAAAATTTAAAGCCGTTTTCAAGACACCATTTATTAATCCTGTTTAAACACAACTGCAATTGCCGTTCAATGGTATGCATATTTTTACCACGACAAGAAATATTAAAATCATCCACAAATAACGATCCATCAATTGAATCGTTTAAAACTTTAGATAAACTGTTGATCTTGATGCTAAAAAGAGTAGTAGTATAGGGAATGGGGGTTCTGGCTCACTTTCAAGAAATGTCTCTACAAAGCCTTATTTACTAAATAAGGCTTTGGTTGGGTCATTAGCTCTTGCTACTATTACCCCTACTACAAAAAAGTTGGCGGTAATTACTGTGCCTTGGTAGGAGGTAACACTGTGCCGTACGGTACGATCAATAATTCTTCTCTTACAAAACCCCTACCCGGCCCATCCCTCAAGTAGTATAAGTTAGGTTCGTCGGCTTTTATATCCACTTTATCTATGTTGTAAGTTTTGACTGACCATATAGGATCGGTGGCTCGCTTACGGCTATCGCCCTCGTGTTCCCATATGTTATGTTTATATCGATGAAACAGTTTAACGTGAACCGCCTACGATCTCTTTGGTGTTCATAATAAAGGCTTGCTGGGCTTTTTGTATTCCCTGTTCTATGTACTTTTTTTTCTCGTCCTCGCTGATAGCAGATTTACGAGACTTGGATCGAATATCTTGTTTCATTTCGTTATATTTTTTGAGTTCAGATAGGATTGAACGAAACTCCTCTTCTGAGATCTTACTGTCAGAGAGTGCCGTGGAAATACGCTCACTAACTGTGTTCAGCTTTGCTTCGGCCAGAACCCTGATCTCATCGTGTTTCAATGCCTTACGATGCAGTCTGCGTGATACCAACTTAAGCGTCAACCCTAACACCCCCGCTATCCCAGCTGTTATTTCAAAACCTAGCACTATAGGTGCAGCCACGATGGTGGTTAACAACCCAACGCCTGCCGCCCCTAGTCCCATGCTGGTTGTCATAAGGGTAGTGTCAGCCCCGTCTACGATATTGAAAGCTCTATTGTACTTCTTACATAGAGCTTTCCGCGTGTCACGGTCTTGTTCTAATTGGCGTTTCACATCACATAACTGCCTCAAGCGGAACCCATCTACGGTTTCCAATGTCTTCGCTACTTCCTCTACGACTGGGTACAGACCCATCCTATAATATATATTTTGAAAGATATTTTAATTGGGTTTCAGTTAAAAATCTATCAATGAATTTAAAGCCTATAATTTCTAGACTGTTAGTCAGGGTAATAGGTGAGAGGCTAATAGAATTTGTTGGTACAAAATGAACCCCAAGGAGGCTTATTAAGTGGTTTATAGGGCCCGTGGTATCCTGTTGTATAACAATACGGCAATATTTGCCTTTGTGTCTGCTAAACCAGCTTATTACCACCCCGGGTAAAATTTGGTGTGTTATTGGGGGGTCTCCATTGTCTGAATACTCAAAGAAGACTTCTATGATGAGTGTGAAAGGGGGGAATATTATTTCAGGATTACTAAATGTTAATTTATTTTCGAATAGAGTCGATAACCCATTTCTGTAAGTTTTTATTAATCCCCTCTCCGGAATGAAATCCCCGGACCAGATACCGTTGTTCATAATCTTAGAGATACGCCCCGATTCAGTTAATGTGATATAAGGTGAGGTGAGTGTTATGTTGATCAGCCATTTAGGCTCTTTAAAATCTAATAACAACACCCGTCTGTACACGTTGTCTTCGAATTGTAAGATGTATAATTCACCTTCCTCACCAGGCTGATCGAAGCCCTCCGTATCTCCCAGGTCGTTAAGTGTAGTGTTGGGATGATGACTGGTCATTATTATACTATTACGATATAATTTCCAACTGGTTTTCTGATAATAATTCAGGGGTTAACTTCATACCCATGAAGTGTATGTTGTCAGGCAGGAAGATATTGATTAGTGATATCTTGTTTTCCACGATCACGTTGACCCCTTGCAGACTGGTCTTGGAGTCGACACCCACCCGCACGTAAACGTTGCAAACTTGAAACTGGTGTCGTTTCACCCACCCGAGTTTGATCCCCTTCACGATCTCGACATCATTCACCGATGGTTCCCCTAGGTAGACTTTGATGATCAGTGTTGAGTTTACCGGCAGACTCTCTAGTATCTTGACCACGCCTTCGAATTCAGACACCAACTGCAATTTCACGTTTTGTATGGTTGGTTTACTCGATAGCATGTGGGCTGCTATAGTGTTGACTGGGCTGACGACTATACTACGTCTCTGAGTTGGTACGTAAGCCACGAGCAGAATTCCATTGTTCACGACTTTGTTTAGGTGGTTGTCTTTGTTATCAGTGAACACGTAGGGGGAGACGAGTCTAATATTGATAAACCAGTCGTTCTCGGGTAACAACACCCACTTGTCATCTTCGGTGAAGACGAGCATATATGGTTTGTTTTTGACGACGGTAGTGCTCTCAACATCGTCTAAGTCGAACAGTTTACCTCCGAACGATGGGTATATTACCCAATTATTATCACCGGTGTTGACAAGGGTGTACTTAGTGTTGACTGTTGCTCTTGTGGTATCTACTATATCACTTAGGGTTCCACCGGAGGGGATTTCAACGCGTTTGTAAATGTTGTTTTTTAGTTGCAAGGCATACGATTTACCATCTACTCCGGGAGCGTCGAAACCGCGTGTGTCTCCGAGGTCGGAGATCCCGATATTGACGCATTTTTTCACTCCGGGTCCTTGTGCGCTGGTCATTTTACGTGAAGCGTTAAGCTGAGGTATCCTATATTTACAGGATTATGATTTATATCTAACACCGATATTGTCAGCTCAGGTATGTTGCCCTGGGTTAATCTCTTATACTGCCGTGGTGAAAATGACTCGGTTCTACCGTCGTTGAATTTCTCAGTTTTCACCGGCACTGCTCTCAGTATAGTGGAAGGGTGGCCTCCTTGAATGTTATACGTTGTGCTCACCTGACCGAGATGAATGTATAGCTCTCGGTACGGTACTAGGTCGGGTAACTTCGTGCCTGTGACGGTTGTTGTTGGTTTTATCTCGTCAGGAGATATACCGAGCATCCTTGCTAATGGTCGGCCGAGCCTCAAAGGGTTTCTTCCATTGTTGATTAACACCACTGTGCCGTTTGAGTCGTTCATCTTGAGTTCGGCTCCCAGGGGTTTGAAGACCTCATCGTTTAGAGAGCACACGCTGTAGTAGCCGTCAGTTATCTGACTGCGAGTTCCACTGACGAACAGCTTATTGTTGCTGATATTAATGTTAGTCCATTGCGGTAGGTAGGTGATATCGCAGAGTGCGACTTCGAGTTGACCTGAAGTGTTATCGATCGCGTGCGTCAGCTGAACGGCCTCACCGCTAGTTATTCCTGGAAGTGTTATGTACATATTACATATATATTTATTATATAATAGTTTTAAAATGTATTCCCCTGGTGTGTTTTACCCTAAACTGGATGTTGATTTCTCCACCATGAAGATCATGGTTGCTCCTGGGTTGTATTTCAATGCCAAGTTTATAGATATGCCTGATAAGTATAAGCTTTCGGTGACTAACGTCAAGGCAGTCCACGCTTGGTTCAACAACCCTATGCAGTTCTGGCAGAATCAATTCAACTTTGCCGTGTGGTGCGCTACAACGCGGTGTGGTGTGACATTGACCGACACTCGGCGTGGACCGCTGAGTCAATCTGTGTTCAAGTTCCACGTGTACTACCAGGTCAGACGTATCCTTAAAGAGATCAGCGCCCCCCTCCCACAGGACAAAGCGTGGGACGCAACAAACAACCCGTACGATAGACGGGCCTACGAACGTATTTGCAATGAATTCGAAATAAACCCGAAGACGGATTGGCGTTTGCCGGGGCCGAACCACGGGTTGGGTATTCCTTACAGTGATGGGTTCGCGGCAAAAGCATTTAACAAATATTTACTAACAAACTTTATGAAACGAAAAATTGGTAGTACGGAAAATTTTTTCCATGTATTAAAGGAGCTTGTTCCTAAACCTGCCAAATATGGACCACAACCAGTGAAAGATGCCAGTGATGATTTAGTGAGACGAGGTATACTTCGGCAGGACTTGGCTTTGTCGAGTAATGAATGGAGGGATGATCGTATGGACTTTAAAGGTGGTGTTGCTTTCATAATCCAAAAAGTGGAGCAGGAGCAGTCAAACGCAGACGGGTGGAAAATGTTCATGCTGGACACGTCAAAAGGATTCAATCGTGCCGGGGTAGTCAGGTTGAACGACTCGATTCGAACGTACGTTTGGGCGCTGTTGGGTGCGCAGTCGATGACGCGTTCCAACATCCTCGGTAAGGGAACTGCTTACGACGCTCAGACACAATTCGTTTCCAACGTTGAGGATGCTATCAATTCTCCAGTTGATCTCCCGCGGGCTATCGAACGCTACCAAAACGTGTTAGAATACGCCAGGTCGAAAGTCGACTACGTGTTCGGCGTGGGGTTGTACATGGCTCCGAGTGATATGCAACTGAGAGTAAAAAAAGTGGTGGGTTATAACAACGAAATAGTCATAGCCACGAAGGATCAAAAGTTGGGTATCAACCCCGATATTAACACCACCTATATCCCACACATCCAACCACGTGAAAAAGGTATAGTGGCGCCACCACCGGAGTCTAAAGTTCATGTGCCCCCCACACACTCTCATACACATGTGGGGGTACCCCCCTATCAGCAGCATATTGATAATAAAACAGCCTTAGTGGTTGGTGGGGTAGCTTTGGGACTTATTTGGTTAAAGATTTCTTAGCCGCTACGTACACCAGACCCGCCACGGCGACGATGGCTGCCCACAGGTTTTGACTGAGCCACATGGCAGTTTTAGACAGAGCGCTCAACAACCACGAGACGATGCTACCCAGGATGCCGGGAAGGGCTTCGGCGGCTTTACCAGCCAGTTTAGCTAGGCCTTCCCCGAGTTTTTTGATCCAGTCTTTAACACCCCCACCACCGCCTGGGGTAACTCCCCCACCGGCAGGCCCCACAGGGGTTCCTCCCACCAGTGACACCACCAGGGTTGATATGATGAAACCCAATGCAGTCAGAATGCTGGCGATGGTGATCCCTTGCTCCCGGAACAATATCCGAATCCTGTCTGCTAACGTGGTGTCTCGGTAGAGGACTTGATTGATGGTTTCCCGTATACGGCTGACCTGGGATCTAATCTTTTCTTTGTAGCCGGACGCTGTCTCCAACCAGGTCTGCCTTTCATCTTCCAAATTACGTATTCGTTCCTCAATGGTGGCTTTCATAGACTCGTCCTCAGTTTCACCGAGTTTTTTCTTTTCATAGGCGATGTGGTCGTCTATCTCACTTATTTTGGCTGTGCTTTTCCAGAGCTGACCACGAATGGTTTGCATCAACAAGTCCAACCCCCTCAGTTCCCGAACGGTAAATTCGAGCCCCGGGAAGGGCTCGTTCTCGTAGTCAGCCAACATCTTTTTAATATCATAAGTCATGTTTTGATCTGATGTGGCGTCCCTTATGCCTTCCAGACCTTGAACTAACTTCGGAGGATACTGCTTAGGTCGCGCACCACCGTAATTTTTGAAGCCTAGTTCATCTTGGACAAACTTACTTCCATGTTTACCGGCCAATGTTGATAAGGCAAGCGGTTTTCTCGTGTGTTGATGCATGAGATCGATCTCCGGGCTAGACTTGAAACGCAGCGTGCCATTGCTGAGGGTAAATTTGTTATAGTACCTTCCCAACGGCTTGAGTTTGGATTTATTTTCAACTGCGTTGTAATAATCATCGACGGCGTCCTTAAGGAGCTCGTCACCTTGCGAGAATGAGGTCTCCTGGTCATCATTGAATGCCTGGGCACTATAGTCCCACATATCATCCATAGGTATGTCTTCATCCATTAGTATTAAAAATATATTTCATTTATATAACAATGTACGGTAGAAAATTAGATCCTTTCAGAAAATTGAGAGAGCCATTAAGCGCCAGAGCCGTGCGACAGTCGGTGACCATCACCAACAATCCCAGCAAGATAGACCAGAATCAAACTCTGCTGGTTAGATTTCCAAACCTTGGTGAGAATGACCTCATTGTACCAGGCACTGTTCGACTGGCGTTCAATATCACGTTGACCTCCGTCAACGATAAACGCGAGCTAGTGCGGAACGTGGGTCGAGCCATCATCAAGAAAACGACCGTCAAGATCAGCGGTAACGAGGTGCTGAGCATCGACGACAGCGACGTGTTTCACTGCTACAAGGATCTCTGGAAAAGCGATGGAGAACGAGTCAATGATGTGTACCAGGGTATCAGCAAATCAACCCGGGCGCGCATAGGGTATGTCTTCACGCAAGACCAACAAGACAAGCTATCGGCCGGTGAAAAGGCCATCGCTCTAGCATACGGGAATCGATTCTGCGTGCCGCTCGACTTCGAGTTGCTCACGGGACACGCGCCGTTTTACCAGGCCGCGCTGGGTGATAGACTCGAATATGAGCTCACGTTTAACGACTATAGCAAAGTAGTGCGTACGCCGAACGGTGATGAGGCCAGTTATGCCATAGACAACATCTCTCTGGAGTTCGACATGGTCACTAGCCCGGAGCTGGCCAGGCAGGTTCGAAGTCAGTACTCTGGGAAGATGGCTATCCTATACGATCGCGTACTGAGACATAGATCAGTCGTGCGAGATAAGAGCGACACTGTGTGGAATATCAACCTGAACGTGCCGGCGAGATCGATGAAAGGTATCCTGGTCGTCCCCGTGGAGGATTACGAGCCATTCCAGAGGGACAGCGAGAAGTTTTTCAACCCCGAGATTGAAAAGGTGGAAGTTACCATCGAGGGCGTGCCCAACCAGCTGTTCAGTCATGGTATGAGACCACACCAGCAGTGGGATGAGATAAAAAAGCTACCAGTGGGGGATTACATAACAAAGGACCTGGACCTAAGCTCCGTGCAGATCGGTGAATACCTGACCACCAAGTACGCCCTATGGTTGGACATGCGATCCACGGATGATGATAAACTGCACGGTAGCGGGCGCCGTATAGATAACGGCAGCGAAGGGATAACCATCCAGATTACTAAGAAGGCTCAAACCGCTGGTAAGTTGAAATTATATCTGTACGTTATTATGGACGCGCAACTTAATATAGACAATGGTAGATTCGTGCAAGCCATCTACTGATGGGGGGTACCCCCCACTGCCCACTGACCCACACTGCGCCATAGTGTGCGGGCAGACTGGCTGTGGGAAGACCGTTTTCGTGTTGGATATGTTGGAGGGTTACTACAAGGATGTGTTCGATAACATCGTTATCATGTGCCCTACTCTTAGTATGAATAAAACGTACGCGCGACCTTGGGTGATGACGGACCCGGACGTACACAAAATCGACCCTGGAACACGCCTGCAGGACTGGTTGAAAGCTCTTCACGAGAAATTTAAAGGAGAACCGACGCTGTTCATACTGGACGACTGCAGTGCTAATCGCGAGATAACAAAAAAGAGAGACATGCTATCGTACCTGGCCTTCTCTGGCCGGCATGCAAATCACAGCGTCTGGGTGCTAACGCAGAAGTTCAACTCGGTGTTGAAAGACCTCAGGGAGCAGACGCGATGGGTGGCCTTATTTCATTGCAAGGACAGGGATTCGTTCGAGGAGTGTTTGAGAGAGAACGATGTGATGAGCAAATTAGAACGGGAACGGGTGAAGAAACAGCTCGCTGAAACTAAACACGCTAAGCTCGTACTAAAGACCGACCAACCAGTAGCATATATAGTATGCTAAGCAAAGCTAAGCAAAGCTAAGCAAATGCTAAGCATAGCTATGATATTCGAAGTGTTTGTCGTGTGCAACTTAACCTTCATTTCTCTGTGTTTTGTCTGCATCGGGTATTATATAGTTAAAACTAAATCTTACTTGTTATATTATAAGATGGAGTGTGAGGAATTGCTCGAACAGTTGTCTGGGGGTGTGGGGGATTCCCCCAAGCGAGAGAAACTGGTGGCGTTGGCTGTTGGTGGCAAAGCCAAACATTACCTTGGAGACTACACTCCGGATAAAATTCACAAAATGTCAGCTGAAGAAATCGATAAGCTGTACGCTAGATACGAGTCCCGGCTCGGAGCAGAAATGACAAAGACAATAGGATCGGCTATGACCCAGATATACACCGGTATTGTGTCACATTTCCTTCCCATTCCACCAGAGCGCCGACTTTACCTGTGGGAGGACCTCGAGAAAGACCCTTTTATCGAACACGCCGTGAGCTCTATCAGCTGCGGGCTGTACCACAAATATGGTATGTTGTTGGCTCCAGTGACAGCGGCGATTATCACGGCAAAACATTGCCAATTTGAGAGAAAGAATAATAATAATAGTATAGATGGATGCTGCACAGGAAACCCCAGTGGAAACAGTGAGTTCACAGGAACCAGTGAGTCCCGAGGTGACAGTGGAGACCCCTTCAGTGGGGGTGCCCCCAACAGTAACCAGGCAGAAGAATCCTAAGAGAGTAGCTGCCGGTAAAAAACGGTGGTGTAACCAACATAAAGTGACCAACCCAACCCGACTGTTGTTGGCTGTAGGTGTAACTGCTGCCTTGGCTATCTCGTGGTTATACGTGGGGGTACCCTCCCACAGTGAGCCACCACCCACCCACAACAGTGGGGGTGTGGGGGTATCCCCCACGGTAGATCCGCATATCATGTTATAATTTTAATATTTTATATCATATACATAATGTCTGAGGGGAAAACGTTCGTCAACGACGCATCTCATCTCATCATCTCATCATCTACGAGAATAAAAAAGGCTACATAAAAGAACGTAGGCGACTGCTCAAGATAGCCACTTAAGAGTTACCTCCCCTTACTGTGAACCAATTAGACATTAGTTCTCTTAGGTGTAAACACGATGTCTACTGTAAGCGAGCTCAAGCGGGTCGCAAAACAGAGAGGTGTGATCGGGTATTCTAGAATGCGGAAGTCAGTATTGTTGAGATTACTAGGTTTAGAAGCCCCTCCTACGGTAAAACAATTAAAAGCTCAAGCAAAACAGCTTGGGCACACTGGTTATTCAAACCTGGGGAGAGCCGGGTTAACCGCATTGTTATCACATGCCCCCGTAGCACGTCCCACTGTAAAACAACTGAAAGCCGAGGCACACGATTTGGGTTTAGGCGGGTATTCCCGTATGAGAAAACCACAGCTTGTAGAATTATTACGACAGAATAGAGCTATTAACCTACAGTTCGTGTGCACTGAGCACGCCGTAGGCAATTATTTGAGAGGTTGGCGCATGCACGTTGATAGAAACATAGACATTACAGATATCAAGCCTCTGATAGCTGATAAGGTCAACCAGGAACTAAATAACCTAGGAAGTATCAAGTTTCAGATCACAGTGAAAATGTCGCTCGATAAGCAGGTTGGGAGTACCACTGAGTATGTTCAGCCTTACTTCCGAGGTAAACAAGAGGTCGTCACACATGCAGAGACCATTGACGCATCAATCGATACAAGTTTTCAGCAGATACGAGAATACCTAGAACGCTACACACACTTAGGGTCCGGGTGGGCTGTAGATAAAATCGATAATGTCTATCTAGACATAGCTAACTACGTGCCGTTCAGAGGCGGATCATACCTAGCCTTGCCACCCTACTATAGGAACAAACATGCCATAGTAAACGTTAAGAATAGAGGAAACGATTGCCTGAGGTTAGCTATCAGGTCAGCCTTATTTCCAGCTGGCAAGAATTCAGATAGGCTTTCTAGCTATCCCCAAGACGATGGGCTCAACTGGGATGGTATAGATGAACCCACCCCCATATCCCAGATCACTAAAGTAGAAAAACAGAATAATCTGGCTATAAATGTCTTTGGGCACGAAGGTAACACAACAATAGTACACAGGGTCAGCCCGGTGAAGGATCGCCAAGTTATCAATATATTCATGATCCAGCGAGGTGACAAGTATCACTACACATGGATAAAACACTTTAGCAGGCTGTTGTATGACCAATCGGCACACAGAGAAAAGACCCACTTTTGTGTACGATGCCTACATGGCTTCACCCGAGCTGATTTATTAGAATCCCACCGGGATGATTGTCAAGGTGTGGGGCAGACGGCCATACGAGTCGACATGCCTAAGGAAGGTGAAAATATCCTAAAATTCAGTAACCACAAGAACCAAATGTCTGTACCTTATATTATATACGCCGACTTCGAAGCCTTAGTTGTGGGGGATACCCCCAGTGCTGCCGCCGGTACCTTTACCCACAAGACACAAGAGCATAAAGCCTGTTCGTTTGGATACATTGTCGTCCGTTGTGACGGGGAAACGAAAGCTCCGGTAGTGTATAGGGGCCCTGACGCGGCTGAAAGGTTTCTAAAATGTTTGCAGGAGGAAGAAAAAATTATTAGGAATGCATTGTATAAAATCGCTCCCATGCGTATGACCCGAGCCGACAGGCTAGCTCACGCTAGTAGCACTAACTGTCACGTGTGTGAATCACCACTTAACGGTGATTCGGTGAGAGATCACTGTCACATAACTGGTAAGTATAGAGGCGCCGCTCACAGCGCGTGCAACCTCAAGCTTAAAATCAACCCTAGGACAATAAACATCCCCGTTGTCTTTCACAACTTGAGAGGGTACGACTCACACTTGATCATGCAGGCCATCGCGAAAATCGATGGTAATATAACGTGCATCCCCAACAACATGGAGAGATACATCTCCTTCAGTTTAAACGGACTTAGGTTCATTGACTCGTTTCAGTTCCTCCTGTCGTCACTCGACAGTCTGGTCAAGGCCAACAATACCTTCCCTATCACCGATCGATACACAGACGCCGAGACTAGACCCCTGCTTATGAGGAAGGGTGTGTACCCCTATGAGTACATGGATAGTTGGGCCAAGTTCACCGAGACCAGACTACCCCCTATTGACTGCTTTTATAGCAAGCTGAATGAGGCGTCCGTCTCACGAGATGATTACTCGCACGCGACTAACGTATGGAATAAACTGGCTTGTAAGAACCTGGGTGATTATCACGACCTGTACTTGAGGACAGATGTACTGCTGTTAGCCGACGTGTTTGAAACGTTTCGGCGGACGTGTTTAAAGCAGTATAAACTCGACCCCGCATGGTATTACACCAGCCCAGGTCTGTCGTGGGACGCCTTGCTTAAAAAGACCGGAGTTAATTTGGAATTGCTCACAGATTACGACATGCACCTATTCATTGAGAAAGGCTTGCGAGGTGGGATTTCCATGGCATCCAAACGATACGCTAAAGCAAATAATCAATACGTGAAAGGTTACGATCCTAACAAACCAACCAATCACATTCTCTACCTCGACGCAAACAACCTGTACGGCTGGGCCATGAGTCAGTATCTACCTACAGGGGGATTCGAATGGGTACCCCACGTTGATGTTATGGGGGTTGCACCAGATTCGAACAAAGGTTATATCCTCGAGGTTGACTTAGAGTATCCCAAGGAATTACACACATCGCACAACAGCTATCCCCTTGCACCCGAACGTATGAGGGTTAACACAGACTGGATGTCTGAGTACCAACATAACTTGTCAGGTGGGCGTGTGACAGACGTTGAAAAACTCGTGCCTAACTTAATGAATAAGACCAAGTACATCGTTCACTATCGCAACCTACAGCTGTACCTGTCGTTGGGTATGAGGCTGACCAAAATACACAGGGTGCTCATGTTCGACCAGAGCCCATGGATGGAGCCCTACATCAGAATGAACACAGACCTACGAAAAAAAGCCACCAGTGATTTTGAGAAAAATCTCTACAAGCTCATGAATAACTCGGTGTTTGGTAAGACTATGGAGAACCTGAGGAAACGCGTGACCGTGAAGCTGGTTAGATCTAGTGAGGAAGACAAGCTCAGGAAATTGATAGCCAGTCCGGCATTCAACCGTAATAAAATATTTACAGACAACCTGGTTGCCATACACATGAAGAAAAGCCACATAAAATTCAACCGGCCTGTTTACGTGGGGATGAGCATCCTCGATTTATCCAAACACCTGATGTACGACTTTTACTACAACGAGCTCAAGAAACAGTATGGCGACAGGTGTGAAGTGCTGTACACTGACACGGATTCCCTGCTGATGGAGATTCGAACCGAGGACGTGTACGAGGACATGAAAAAACACCTCGATTTATACGACACCAGCGACTACCCTAAGACCCATACCCTACACAGCACGGTAAATAAAAAGGTCCTAGGTAAGATGAAGGACGAGTGTGCTGGCACGCCCATAGCCGAGTACATAGGTTTGAGACCTAAGATGTACTCCATACTGAAAGCCGACAATAGTGAGATCCGGAAGGCTAAGGGGGTTAAGAAGTATGTGGTGAAACAACACATCAAACACGCCAGATTCAAGGAAGCCCTGTTCAAGACCCGTACCTTTAGACATAAAATGAACACACTTAGAAGTGATGGGCATAAGATATACGGACTGACTATAAACAAGACGTCCCTATCGCCTATGGACACGAAACGTTGGATAGCTATTGATGGGATAAACACATACGCGTATGGACATGAAAAAATTTGAGGCTATTTACTACAGCCCGCGTGGGTACTGGAAAGGAGCTAGCGCAGTAGATAAGCTAGCTAAACTAGCGCGAGTACCCCCGGAGGAAGCCAAAGCGTGGCTTGAAAAACAAGCCCTGTGGCAGATCTATTTGCCGGCACCACGCTACGTGCCTAGAAGGAGGTTCGGTATTAACATACCTAATAGCATTCACCAGGCAGACCTACTGTTCCTACCCCACGATAAGAGGTACAAGTATGCCTTAACCGTAGTGGATGTAGCCAGTCGTTACAAGGAAGCCGAACCCTTGACCACGAAAGATTCAGCCCAGGTAGCCAGAGGATTTGAACGCATATACAAACGCAGCCCACTGACGTGGCCAACAGAGCTGCAAGTTGACCCCGGACGGGAGTTCATGGGTGCCGTGTCACAACTGCTAGCCAAACACGATACAAAGGTCAGGCGTGGCACGGCTGGAGCCCATCGCAGCCAAGCTATAGTTGAGAGATTTAATAGGACTTTGGCTGAGCGCTTGTTCGGCTATCAGTATGCTAGGGAGATGACCACCCCTGGAAAACGATCAACTGAATGGGTCACGAGGTTACCCAAGGTGGTGTCGGCAATCAACCATGAAGTCACCCGTCTCACCGGTAAGAAACCGGCAGACGCTATCAAACTAAAATCAATAGTTGCAGAGTCGGCCGCTCCATTGCGTGGGAAGGAGAAACAAATACCAGATAGGGCCTTAGTGAGGTATCTATACCAGCCGGGGGAACACGAGGGCGATAGCCGTAAGCGAGCCACCGATCCTATATGGTCAGTCAAAACTTACAACATAGATAAAGTGGATATGAAAGCCGACGAACCTAACTTGTACTACTTGAGGGGTGGGCCGGGTAGGGGTTTTGTAAGAGAAGAATTATTGATCGTACCGTACGGCACAGTGTTACCTCCTACCAAGGCACAGTAATTACCGCCAACTTTTTTGTAGTAGGGGTAATAATAGCAAGAGCTAAGGACCCAACCAAAGCCTTATTTAGTAAATAAGGCTTTGTAGAGACATTTCTTGAAAGTGAGCCAGAACCCCCATTCCCTATACTACTAGAGTGACTGACAAAATACTGCCTTGTGGAACACCCTGATCCTGATTGTAATGATCAGACAGGGTAGAGCCCACGCGGACCTGGAATTGTCTGTTATTTAAAAACTTGGCAATAAATTCAGGCAAACGACCTCGCAACCCGAAGTCATGTAAATCTCGTAAAATGCCATACTTCCAAGTCGTGTCATATGCTTTTTCAAGATCAAAAAAGATAGACACAGCGTGTTGTTTGTTAATCAGTGCGTTTTTAACAAATGATTCTAAACGCACTAAGTGATCGACAGTACTTCTGTTTTTGCGGAAACCACATTGTATATCTGTGATAAGGTTATTAGTTTCCAAGTACCAAACAAGTCGAATATTTATCATGCGTTCCATGGTCTTGCAAACACAGCTTGTTAATGAAATCGGACGATAATTGGATGGATCCGTATGATCACGTCCAGGTTTAGGTATTGGTACTACTATGGCGTCACGCCATGACGGAGGAAAGTTACCCGATGTCCAAATATCATCAAAAATATTTAGGAGAGTTTCTAGGCAGGATTCTGGTAAGTGCTTCAGGAGTTGATAATGTATGTTCCTGGACAAGGAAAATGAAACACAATTCGTCGCTTAAATATACAGAATGGACTCTTCTGTTCATTGAGCATCCAAGTATTCCATGGACATGCATTGCGACATTCAGATCTATTGCTTCTATATATGGACTATGACTGTAATTTATCAGCCTTGTGTTGTAGGTCAATGACACTTTCACATTACAACAGGCAGGTTCACACTTTTCCCTGTAACTATCCGTCATATCTGCCTCAGCAAACCAAAGCAACGATGAATGAAAGTTCTATACACGTGATCGAAATAACAACCCAATGTACAAGCAGCAATACATTAGAAGAAGTAATCCTACCTACGTTTGGTGCAAGATAGGAACATCCCATATACTTGGGATACAAAAAAAAAACACACAAAAAATCAAACAGCTCTACAGACTTGAGAGAGAGAAAAGAAGAAGCCCTACATGCGTGCTATAGAAGACAGCAAAGTCCCTGGGACAAAATAATAAATTCAAAGCTTCGTGTATTTATTTAGAATGAACAAACAGACCAGACTGGGGATGAGGGCGACTTTGAGGCTTATCTCTCACAGAGTTGGCCAGTAACCCAACTGTGTTCACTAGAATTTGAACAAAATAGGCAATTTCATCGCCAGGATTGTAACGAAAAGCATATTCGTGAAAACCCGGGTTCGAATCGGTTTTCAGTAACTTATGCTGGTTGTTTAAGGAGACTGGAGGGGTCTGGTGGTCAGACTTGTTGACTTGGTTGACATTTTAAGTTGCTCATTGGTTACGAGGGGAGCATGGGTTGAGGAACCCTCGACGTTTGTTTGTGTTCCTTGAGCCCGAAGGGATAACGAAGATACAAGCAAATGCTATGGATAAAAACTTCATTATAGATTTGTCTGGGCTAGTTCTGACACTTTCTTCAGGTTGAAAAACATTGTTGTGTACAGTACAATATACATGCGTTTCTGTCAGTATATTCATAGATACATATAAGGGAACACATGGGAGTGTTCCTTTATCTATTTCCAGAATTTCATTCACAGTGCAATAACATGCCTTGAGAAGAAAAGAATAAAGGAACACTTATACTTTCAAGTGTTCCCTGAATCGTTTCTATGAGTATATGATGTACAGGAAGCCAGAGATGTCATTAAATATACACAAGGATAAGTGAGTGAGTGAGTGTGTGAGTCACACAGGCATTAGTTCAGCCATATCCTGACTAAAACAAAGTGTAAATCCACCATAAATACATGTAAATTATAAAAATCATTCAACAATGGAGGGTGAAACCAACTAGTATATCACAGTAATTTGTTAAAACTACCGTCTATCTCTAAAACTTGAGTTCAAATGCGGACAAGACAGTATGGAAATGGGCTACAGATTGCCAACATCTGAAGGTAGATCACCATACTACTGACCATGGGGACTGACAATACATTTGCCTTCAGCATGGCCCCTAGCTGGATTTATTCCATCCCTTCAGCTGTTAGAAATTTAGACACATCTAGCCAAACCTGAAAAACTAGCATATGCTACGACTTACGGCACAAGCATAAGGGAGGTGAGAAATGCAATCACGTATGTGCAAACAATATATTCAGATGAAGGGGAAGAATACAATGAATGGGTATGTTTTCACAATAAGAACAAGGATGTGTTTACGTAGGAGAGTGGGTGAGGCAGACTGATCCTGAGAGTCAATGATGGTGGGAGAGGCAAGAACTAGACCAGAAACGTTGAGGCAAATAAACAAAAGGTCTTCAATAATATTATTCGGTATTAGTACACTAACTTCTAAATGTATTTGAAAGATAACGAAGACTTGCTATTTTCTTCCGTTGACGTCTTACGCATTAAGTCAGAAAACCTCGAAATCTAGATTCCTGAAGTAGAATCGATTACTCCCATTGTTTCTGTAATACCAAAGGAGTCCTCTGTATCATTCTGACAATACCATCACCTGATCCATTCTCCGTTAGGAATGTGTCGTCCATAGGGAGAATGGTTCATGCTTTTAGACTGATCGTCCAACATAGACAGCGTTTGGTAAAAGGAGAGAGTAAGTTGTTTGTCTGCGGCTTTGGGATAACATAGGTGGTGCAGGTCTGTGTTGGCTTGACATCATAGTGTGCACATATATTGCCATATATGTAGTACATAATGTCTGCTTTGGACGCAGCTGTCATCTACAACCAAACAATACACCCCGTAGGTATTACCTGCTATAGCCTAGAATACATATTAACATTTCAATTGTCCTTGAAGAGTAGAAACTTTCCTCATTTCTGCCATCACATTCAGTTAGGTTAGTGCACTTCTGTGCAAAGATAGCTGTCATGTATTGTCACGAAGTTAAATTTCAATACGCTTTGTGTTGATATCAAACCCAGTGAATGATATCTTGATAATAACACCAATAACGAGTTTTGCAGTAGTAATGCTTTACATACATGCGCACTTACTATGAGAATAAACTGACACTTTCGAAATAATTTGATGAGGCATATAAGTGCAAAATGGACGAAACTCCTGGAGTACATTCAAAGATGCTCACATGGCCAAATTTAGATATTGTGTAGTACTAAGAACTATAACAGTCCGAAACCGCGGAGTCAGGCCCCAGGTGCATAGTTATAAAACAAGTATTATCTCAACTATAACATATGTTATATAATGATAATAGGCAAAGCTAGGGGAGCGTAACGTTCACTGAAGAACATCTAAAGTTCAAAATCAGCAATCAGCAGTCACCAAACTGGGAATCCCCAAGAGCAACATTCTTGGAGTACGGCGCAGAATCCTGGAAAATATCCCACAACATCTGCAACAAACGTAATGTATTCCACATCAGATGTCTGAGAAGATCATTCCGCATCTTCTGGTCAACCACCATTTCAGATGAAGAACTGTACAAGTGTCGGACACATGAACACTGTCCCTCGAGATCCAGACATGAACATGGCGTTGTATCGGCCCTGTATGCAGGATGCACCCAGCTTCCATACCGAGGGTTGCTATGCGATGGACACCAGCAGGCAAAAGAAACAGGGGACTCCACAGGACACATGGGAAAGATTTCTGCAGACAGATGGAGGACGCAGGGTGGACCTGGGGGCACGTGCACCAGTGGGTTCGGGATAAACAGCATTGAAAATCTCTAGTAACGACCCTATGCGTTAAGAGCATTAAAATGATAAGAACGTAAGTGAATAATTATGATCGTATGACTCCAACAAGATTATTTTCACTCATCAGCATAGTAATCGATTGATTTTTCCAGGTTATCAAGCTGGAAGAACAGTGGACTGAAACTTGTTATTAGTTGGGTGAAGGGTACACGTTCATGAGGCCTGTCTTTGATCACAGCATGGGCATATCTAAAATCAGTGTATGGTTCCCCGAAGGGGCGGAGCAAATTCGTCATGCAAAACAGCTATCAATATTAATATGGATATACAGTGGTTGAAAATCACAGGAGTTGCGATAGGATTTCCTTGTGTATATAACACAAAACGCTCGCCACAAGTAGAAATGTAGTTTATGGAAAATGGAAATGGAAAATATTTCCAGCTGATTAAACGCCGCCCTGTTATTGGGTAAGTGTGTCTGCAACGTAGGTGTGCTCGAAATATTCTGATTTACCTCCTGGATTGTCAACGTTTAAATAGCCACCCGCACACTAATGCTCACTACAGTGAGTGTACAGGCACTCTGTGTGAGACATCCTGGTGAAAGAACAGGATTGGAGTCAGACGTATCAGAGGTGTTCGGGCAGCAAGTGTACAATGAAGATACTATTTCTGCTCCTGGTAATACTTCTGGGGATCCTTGTCGAGTTTAGCGTCCAATGGTCTGGGTAAGTGCCTTCAAATCCACACACGTGATACTGTCAAAATTACAATCACAGAAAACAATACCTGTGAAACAGCTATGTGGAAAGAAATGCTTGTTTATGTTCGGTTGTATCGAATAATGAGTGAATGAGTTTAGTTTTACGCCGCACTCAGAAGCATTCCAGGTATATGGCGGCGGGTTGTAAATAATCGAGTCTGGACCAGACAATCCAGTGATTAACAACATGAGCATCGATCTGCACAATTTGGAACCGATGACATTGTGTCAACCAAGTCAGCGAGCCTGACCACCCGACCCCGTTAGTCGCCTCTTACGACTAGTGGCTTTTATGGCAAGCGTGGGTTGCCGAAGGCCTATTCTACCCCGGGACCTTCACGGGTCATCGGATAATGAACGTATGTACTAAAAAAGAACACATATACTGAAACAGCGAATTACAAACAATATGTTATTGTGAGAAGCGCATTATTTTTTTCCGCAGAATCATCATTTGTGATTTAAAAAAAATTGTGATTTAAATGAAATTAGGTCAGCTATCAGACAGGGATCAGTACGGCTACGTATTGAAAAATATATTTACTTCTGACCTTGTAGGTAGCTAAAGTAATGTAAGCCCCCATGGTCCAAGGCATGGCGATTTACTTTCAGTCACTGGCGATGTATAGCCCGATTTTAATATTGTTCGTTTTTCAAATGAGTTAACATTTTTCACTAACCTCGAAGTATTTTTCATAGAATAGTCGTTGTGCTCTCCGTCACTGACAGTTTTGTTTTAAAGTATAAATATATTTAACATTAGCACATAACCTTTTGTGGTCACAAGCGTGATATATTTTCGAGGTGACGTAAAATTTTTACACACTCAGTCATGTGATGCTCCAAGCACTCCTTCTCCAAACCATTGAAAATCTATGCATATGGTCCTTAATTGCAGAGAATAATACTTGTACCGCACCATACATATGGTATCATGGTCCAGATGAAATTGCATTGTATCCCGACATTGTACAGGCCATCATGGTTGGGGGAATTATATACATCTATCTGCACGGTTTCGGGACTGTCTTGGTATGGCTACATTGTTAATAATACACTTCTGGTTTATTCTTATAATGATATGTTTTTATTTTAATAATATAATATTCATCACGTAGTCTGAATTATGCAAATATACAATATTTCGATTTTGTACCGATGTCGGCTGCCTTGAGTTAAAATGGACGCCATTTTGAATTCAAGATGACCACCATTACCATACTGTTTGTAACGAGGTTATGAATCTCAAGGTTAATGGCTTCAATTATTTCCTATTATATATCATTCAAAAAGTAGCTGATATTGGCTTTACATCATTGTTACAAGAGAAATGATGAAACCAAGGATGAAACAGATGATGAAATGAAATTAAGGGAAACGTGACAATTTATTCCATTCCTTTGGAAATGTGTCATCTGTATGGATATATTACTTGGCAATGGTTAGTGATATGCTCGAATATCCCTACTCTTTTGATGGCATATTTCCTGAACCTGCCCTTTAATTCAATAAGACACATTCACGGACGTTCCAACATTTGAATGCGTTTGGCACTCTCTTAATACACTGAGTACTTTTAGGACAGTGTCATGCAACTTTCTAACTAAACACTTTTTCATAGCGCTCCGTACGTCTGCAGTAATTTCGAACATGCATATACAGAAATGAAAAATCAGAATCGCAATGCAGAATCTATACATGTGTCCAAGACAGTTCACATTGATTGTTATTAATAACCTCGTCACAAAGCAGTTGTGATGGGCTTAAGCAGAAGCCCTGATGTTTGCAATGGACGCTATAGGGAATTATAGTCTTTGAACAAGGGCAGTTGGAACATAGTCTTGATGTTGTAAAAACCACAACTAATGTCTTGAGAAGATTGTCAGGTTTATCTGTGATTGTAACCACGATGGTGCCATCCACAGTTTGGAATCAATATTCATGTATATCAGACACAGTTTTGATGTGAATCCATGTTGGTGATACACATGAAGAGAGTTAAAGCGGCAGGTTCTGCATGTTGATGGCATTCTCTCCACGGGTACAAATTTTGTGGCTATAGGAAACAAATAACTCAGTACATCAAGGCTGCGTTCCTCATCAACAGTGTTATAAAATGCACTTAAAATATTTCACCTGTTACACGGATCATGGCTTTGGAGGCTGACACGTTTCCGAAAATAGATGCTTGATCGTTTAGTGAGTCTGTTTATTGGAGAAGCTGGAAGTGTTTCACCTTCATAGTAGAAGCGGTATCAAAGCTTGGCATGGCGTGGGCGAAAGGCAGAAGTTTACACATGTCAACTATAGGACTTTGTTTCCACATATTAATAGATAGTGGTGATTCGACTTCATGAATAGATTGGTTGCAGGTTTACTGTGATAGATCAGTAACACTACGACATCTGTCTCATCCGCATAAACCACTACTTCATCCGTGCTTTCGGCCATTGTGATTGCTTGCATGCTAACAACACCATAAACATCGCCCCTCTCCAACTGCATGTTCAACAGTTATTCCTTCTGCTCACAGATGTTCGGACACCAGACAGATTAAATACTGCTTATTCTTCTTATTTGACAGGAAAGCCACTTTATTTTGAGAGACTGTAGTTGTGGTCTTCCCTATTATGTCTGGAGAGAAACCTCTTTAACTTTTCTCCTCATCTGCTCAGGCTCCTGTGTGGTCACATGTTCATATGTGTCAAACACTACACAGCAAGTAAAGGGAAAATCTGTGTTATCCTGTGTATGACACTATCAACATTGGTCTTGCATATGTCAGCAGTGGTACCTTATCCTTCGCCATGGAGTATGCAGAAGAAGTGCACACTCATCAAAGACTACGCCTGGCGTTCTTGTGTGTGCTCCTTCTTTTTGGTATTGTGTAAGCAGACATTTGGCCAGGCCAGACTTTGGGCATTTTCTCATGGACCCACTACCATTGAAGAGAGCTGGTGACACTGCTTTAAGTTCAAATGAGACACCTTGAGACTGGGGACCACACACAAGAGTGTAATCGCTGATAGAGCTCCATAGATGACATCTTCAGCCATGCTCCATCTGACAGGCGAGCACTCTTCTTCGTGGTAGCAAATGTGACTACAAATGTACTTGTGATACCTTCCTCAATACAAAAGTTCCAAATGTCATCCCCGTCATATTTGATTGAATCTTTCTTCCAATCTGGAAGTCACTGAGCATCTGTGTACAACATGGCCAAAGAGTAGCGATTTGGCGCGTGCTAAATCCTGGCGGGTGATGTTAGTTTTGCCCTCTCACATAAGACATTGCTCTATCACCATGTCACTCCCAGATTGCTTTGGGTTTTTCAGATTGTAAACAGTCCCACTTCAATAAGTATTTTAGAGCAAAGGCACAGACAAAGACAATCCTGAAGACCACATGCAATCTCAGACGTAACGCCTTGCCAGTTAGGTGATGAAATGTTGTAAAGACTTGAATCTTGAGGTAATTCTGAAAATGTCGAAAATGTCACATCAGCCATTAGATTCTGTAATAGTTGGTTGTATGGATGAATCAAATTTCCAAAAGTATCCCGTTAAAAGGATTTAGACTTCAGTATACTAAATAATGTGGTGTGTTGGGGTGATATGCATAAAGGTCAAGGTTGCTGTATTTATGTGCAATCCAGGAACAGGCACTTCTACAAACCTTGAAAGGATCATGTTTTTTGTCAAAATTTATGGTCTTCACTACTTCACTAGATATTTCATTTTTATCTGAACATATGATCCTAACAAGCATAAAGTATACACAGTATACATAACTAGCATTGCATAAAATTATCATAGAGCTGTAAATGCCATCGACGGTGTAGACACCACACTCGTCCGTTGTGCCAGTATTGGCTCATTGTCAACCATTGTACATAGCCGTACGTGGTACTCGGGTTAGAAATACCCGCCGGGGTATCGAGGCTTGTGGGAATAGCTCTTAAATTCATTTCTCTTCGGCTGCAATGGAAAGTGCTGAAGCACGACGAGATTAGGCTTTTTAACCAAAGTTGAACACAATCGATGATGCTATATCAGCAACGCCTCTCTGACAGCAAGATCACGCAGAAAACCAACCTTCTGTCTGGTCTAAGCAGAACTTGCCAAATGCCACAGGATTATTATTTTCTTTATATTATAATTATGTTTAACAGATTAAGATAGATATGCAGCAGAGAGGGTTTGGAGTGATCCTGGCACAGTCAGGCCAGTAAGGCTCATCATCAGCTCAGGGCCCTCGCCCCCTCTACAGGCAGCCCACACAGCGAATGGGACTTCTCCCAGGAACCACTGCCTAGTCGAACCCACCAAGAAGCTTCCGGAGAATATGAGGGCTCCCCAACACTGCAGCCTTCTGCATTACCCAGATTGTCAGAAGGGCTGTGCTTCTGGTGGAGAACCCGGGTACTCTCCAGATCTGCGTCAAGAGATCAGGAGATACCAAACCAAGGGCACCGGAAACAATGGGAAACCTGACGACAGTGTACTTGGGATGCAAGCGAGACATTTCAAAGGCGAGGTCCGCATATTTATCATGCTTTTCCTGAATCTTGCCAATAATATTGCTGTCAAGAGGGACAGAAAATTCTATGATATACATAATATACATGATTTCATATTATCATTATAGGATAATACTGTAACGCTCATGTCCATGCAACTATTGCTTGCTCAAAGCGCTGAAACGAGAGGTTCGAACCAAGTCACAATACGAGGGACATCAACGAAAATGAGACAAAACGCTCATAGAACAGGAATAGACAAGCTTTCCTTTCCAAAACGAAAAGAACCATAGGAGAATGACACGGAACTGTTTCTTCGATATCAATGTAATCCATAAACTATTCGACCGAGTTTTGTGAAATATTTCATGAACCTCTGCCTCTGCAAATGATGGTCCACAATCATTTCACCCATATTTCTTACTCCTGCAGCAGTTCGCAAAATATAACGTTCATGGGTACCTGTCATTTGACAGTCATTCCCAGTACTGCTCTTCCACTTCTGCACTTCCTGATACTTGCTGTTGAAGCCATAAATACGGCTCATTACGCATCTCAAAAGGTACAGATGAACGGTGTTTGTGTATATGGTGATATCGTCTAAGTGAGGTAAACTGGACTTCCGGTGTGTCTTAAAAATCTTGAAAACTGCTTTTGACACACAATCTTGATAGTCATGAAGCATCACAAAGACGTGAAACTGTTAAATGTCGCACACCCTTCCATTTTGAGGGTGAAGCTTTGTTATCTGATGTACAAGATTCTCTGACCTTCCATGACGAACGTCGCTGGATACTTGAGAAAGGCTAGGTATTCGTCCAAATCCTTCAGTATCATGGATTGGAAAGACGACTGAGGAAGCTTGTGTTGTTGTCCAATGTTTGTATCTCCTCAGCAAAAACTTCTTGATATGGAACACAAGCAGCAGAGATGTGATTTCCTGGGTGAGTCCACGACACGGTCTCCAGGCTCTTCATCCAGAGCTAATAATCCATCCCGTACACCTTTTGTAAGATCTCCGAATGACTGATGGTCAGTAGACGATTGCAAGCTTCCTTGATGACGTACTTCGGTGTAGACATGGTCAGACAGAACAGGAGGGACTCTTGGCTTCCCCGAGTCCGAATGAAAGTTTTCTGACATCACATTTTCTTAATTATTGCTATTGCCCCAATCTTTCTCATCTTTCTGTTCTTGTCTGTCTATCTTGGATAATGAATGTAAATACTATTATGTAAATACTACGGAGAAGGTGTTCTAAGTTGTATAACTTTCACCCAATCCTTTACTCATGAATAAAATATGTTGTATACAACAAAAACACATTTTCATCTGCCCGTCGCAGGATTATGTGGAAGCAATTTCCCATGACCGGTCTAACTAGTAACTAGTGGACACTTATCGAAAGCTGAAGGTGAAGGTTGCAGGGATCTAGAAGCAAAGGAACATAGCGAAAACTCATTCCCAGCATTCACTGTGGGGATCTTGTGGAGGCGTTAATTTGAACACTGAAATAAGCTCGATGTCCTTTTACAATTATTTCTATCAAAATGGAAAGCCAAACCTGAGAACAACGTGTCAAACAGGGAAATCTAGGATCCTGTGTGCACATAAGGGGAAATAACTCCTACGATAGGAAAGATCACAACACAGAAATAACTGGAAAATGTATTCAGACTAAAACTGTGGATCAGAAGCTCGTTTCAGGAAATAAGGCAATAATGATAATAATAATATGTGTATTTATAATGCGCTGAATTCCACACATAAAGCATGCTCAAAGCGCTATATATTTCAATCTCAACTCCCTGGGGAGTATACAACTCATTGCTGCCACTAGGCGCACCGAGTTTATTGTGGCTCTCTCATCCTAACGAGGTACCCAATTGACAGCTGGGTGGACTGGGACACACAGTCACAGCACTTTGTCCAAGTTTACTGCACGTTGCTGTACCTGCAACTAGGTGTATGCACGTGTTCATGTGACCACCATCTGGTCATATACCAACGGATTCGTGGGTTCTTTTAAGTGCACAGGGTTGTGTACTGTACACTAGGGGCTGTGACAACACAGAGTTTGCACACAAAGTTGACTCCAAGGTTTTTACACCCGGTCACAGGTGGGCTCGATCCCGAAACCTCAACCTCGCTGGATCACTAGCCTGGCACCTTAGCCAGCTCGCCCACCATGCAATGAGGACGTATTCGTAAGAATAATATTCCAACTCTCTAAAAATACACTTTACGAAACAAAAAACACGATATTGTGCTTTCTTGGTTTTCTGCACACATCAGACCATCTTAAAGACCCTGCTTTGTTTAGAAAATATCATGAAAGAAATGGCAAAGTATACCTTCTCACTTTTTAACTCCCATCACTCGCGCATATCTACTTCAACGTCAAAATTAATTTAACAACTATTTAGTGTATACTTTGATTGTATAAGAAGTATTTTGTACCCATGTAAATGAGTTCTGTCGGAAAAGATTCATATCTGTGTCTAGGTTCATGCGTTTATTTCCTTTCAGGAACTTTTGCTCTCGGACAGTCTGCAGTTACAGACGCGTGAGACGATGTGCATATCGGACATGGTTGAGGTATGTGGAAGCAGTGCACGTTGAAAGAATAATTCAAATGAATGTTTACAAGGTGAGATATTTTCTGCACATTTCTGTTTTGTTAAGCCTAATGCGTTGCTCTATGAAGAGAGCACATATTTGGAGAGCTGAAGGTTGGTGGTTCGTTTAGCACTACCGTCGTCCACTAATCGAATACAAATATGTGGTTCTCAATGGTCTAAAGCAATCACACACACGACACACACACGCACACACACATACACATCTATGTATACGAGAACAGTGGATAAATAAACACCTGTGGAACCAAACTGCAATGAAGGTCTATATTCTTGTAAACATGTTTAACTCAATTTCACACAAACACTTCATATTGTTTATTGGCGGAGACAATAATACTATGTTTCCAAGTGTTTCTACAAAAGCGCCATTGTTAGATTATTGATTTATTTCATCTTATTTTGGTCAAAGATCACGTTTATTACTGGTATTTAGTATTCAGAAGTAGCAGGAAACGTGCACAATTTCAGAGATGGTTGTATGTCGTGAATAATAATCACCATCATTGAGATGTTCCCTCTGATTCCATTCAGCTGCTGCTACTACAAGTGGTACTGGGTGCCTGATTATCGGACTGAGTATTTCTGCTGCCCTGGCTGGACAACCTCATCCTACCAGAACTGTAACAAACGTAAGACTGGTCCGTTTATGTAACAATTATGTATTCTTGAATCAAAAGTGTAGTGACACGCATGGAGTATAGATGTATTTAGAGGAGAGATTCAACAGGGTTCGTACACTGTGATGACACGTTATAGTTGTGTGAGAAGACTTGTTGGGATAATTTCATTTGTTGGGTGTTGTATTTCCAGCAATCTGCACACCATCCTGTAAGAACGGGGGTACCTGTGTGCGACCCAACACATGTCAGTGCACTGATGGAGCTGTAGGATCAACGTGTAACACGTGTACGTATTGTCGATGCCTTACTTTAACATCCTTACATAATTATAACCACCTCAAAGACATTTGATAATGTTCATAGGAACGTTATAATAGTGGAGACGTGCAATAATGAAGTAGTAAAGTACATTTCGTACAGTTGGTTAACTGAATTCTTACACGCAAAAAATAACTACACTCTATAGTTTTCCCTGATCTATTTGAAGTTTTGGTTTTATAATGTTTCAGTGGTATGTAACTACGAGAGGCCCTGCTTCCCCGGTATCTGCACACCAGGCACCAATGTCACCTGTGACTGTTCATCAGGCTTTACGTCGCCGTCAGATAGTTCGAGTGACTATTGCAGACAATGTACTGGTTCATTACTATAAGCTCATGCCAATTACAATGTCAATTGGTAACCAACGGTATATCCCTCAGAAGCAGAAAATAGGTGCTCATGAAAAAGATCCCTGCATATTTATTTTGCGTATACACTTTTACCAGGGTAACTGTGTAAGAACACTCATGATTCTTGTATGTAATGAGTTTCGGAATGTGTGTAAACTTTGTAAATATAGATAAAGTACATAAATCCCAAATTTCACGGGTTGTGATGTATTAGAAAACAAGGAACAAAATGTCTTCAATAATTTTGGTTTCAGTGGAATCAACTCAGAAGCCAGATATTTATGAGATAGGGGCCAGACTGTCGTTCTTGCAGCGGGGAACGGGGACGCCAGCCATGGAGAAATATTCCTTGTACGCGGACTCCACCATGTCCAATGCTTCCGAATTCGACTTCATATGGACAAACAGGGAGAGGTTCAACTGGGTGAACGTCACAGCATCTGCCCATTACATGGCTGAAAATCTATCTGGAACACCCTTTTTCATCAAGAGCTATGGCATCGGTATTGTTAAAGCCGAAGTTGACATTCATCACGAGAAGCTACCTTTGACGGGTGAGAACATTATAGATCTATGGTAAAAGTAAAAATATCTGAATGAAATGAAAATGATGGAATTAAACACAAGCATAAGGTAAGTCACAAATAAATACTTAATTTCCCAATTTCCCGTCATACAGCATTTATCCAGCATACCAGATTTGTGTGAAATAGCAAGACGAAGAGACTGTTGAGAGAAGTTATAGAAACATGTTATCATGACTGGAACAATCATCTTGACATCAAGGTAACCCTTGATTCTAAGACAGGAATTCGAACATGTGATGTACATCTATGTACAGAGAGCTCAAACATATTTTGGTGAGATCTATTCTGTTGATTTGAAAGCATTGCCGAGGTTTGTTCTTTCGTACCGCTTCTACTTTCTGAATCAGCACAGATGATCATGATTATGTCTTAGGAGAATCAATACATGACAGTATCATCATGATTAGCACAATGAGTGTAGTTCATTTGAAACGCGTGTTTTTATCCTGCCTGACAACGATACATTATAATTTGTCATGCATGCATTCATTTGTGAATGCAGGGAAAGTCACCATATTTATTTTTCTCCAAGCAAACATTTTGCCATAGCCAATATAGCAAATGTCATACCGAACTTAATCAACGTCACTTTGCTAAAACGTTACACCATTGTACAAAATACTTAGTTGATGACATTTTTCGTCTAGGATCAACCCCTGTTGTCAGTCTTGACACAACTCTGCCGTGTACACCGGATGTGTCTGACTTCAACCCCTCCGACACCTACTACTGTAACATAACCAAACCAAACTATGACAGATCCCTGGAAAATGGAGACAGGTAAGAAGTTGTCCTCGTTTGTAACACGTTTTATATTGGGAAAAAACACCTTCTTGGTGATATGCCGATTCTATGAATTTTTATGGAGACTCGGTGTGGACAGTCTATGATACTCTGATAATATGGGAGCGAATCACTAATGGGGCTCAACAAAATTGTATAATATCCTGTACATTGTTTTTTAGGTGTAGGTCCAAATATCACACATTACATTTGATCACTTACTGTGAGACACTGTGCATTCGCGTTTTTCTCATTGTTAACTAACTCTCTCTCCATGCTCTGCTGTCTACTCGTATATCATTCTACAAAGTTACTTTTAGAATGATACACCACTTTCTTTGGATATCTCTCAAGGTGTAATATCCTGTACTTTGCTTAGTTGGTATAGTCAGCAAATCACACATTACATCTGATCACTTTGTGGAAGACACTGTGCATTCGTGTTTTTCTCTTCATCAGCTAACCACCTTTACTTCCTCGGATGTCGACTCATATCTCCTTTTTAGAATGATATCTTTTATAGGTTTATTGATACAGAAAAAAAATTAAAAAGAAAATTTAGACATTGGCACATTTTAATCGTAGAAATGTCCAATCATTATTCTGGATTAGCCAACTGTCACATCTTTGCCACATTGATGTGAACCAAATTGACATATAAAGTGATCTTGAAAGATGTATATAGCATTGAGACATTTATTGCAGAAAAAATCTCATTATTAAATCATCCCAGAGAAAATATAATATGACCCGTGATTGTTTGTTTGTCTCCACTTAAAATCGTGTCGTTACAAAGAGGTATGCCATTCCCTTTCTTGAAACACGGTGATAAACCATGTCGGCAGATGGACATCAAACATCGACGATTCTATCTAAATGAAGTGAATTAAGAATAGATCTAGACTTCACCAACTCATGGTTCATTCGAGGTTCATGTGCTCATGGTAAATGTGCTGAGTTCTGTAATCTTAACACTTTTGCTAGACCATATTGAGATAAACATAGTACACCCAGGAAAAGCAAATGCTACATAGACATCTTTTCTTGTCGACTTCAGACTTACTCTAACATTCAAGGCATGGAACGGCGGCTACCGAAACCTCCAGGAAAGAACTACTTCTGGCCTGAGAGACAGAGGGAACCAGTCGTACACCGGACATATGGTTGACCAGTCTATGCAGTTCCGTTTTGACTTCGAGAAACCAACCCACAGCTGCCTGAGGCAAGGGTCATCCTGTTCAGATGAACCGTTTTCAATGACGGAAGATGTGACAAAGGTAATCATCCTTACATCGAATCAGGCACCATTGTCATCGTCATGTAAATTAGCGGTTGTCGTGTCACTGTCTTGAAACAATCTGTTTAGGCATTGTGTATTTCAACGATTTCTGGATAGCACTTCGTCGAAAGTCAAGTAAAAACCCATAGCTTCTGCTATGCGCTTTAAAGAAGATGGATTCACTTTATAGCTGATTTCACAAGGTCAACAGACGTTGTCGAATATGTACCCAAGGAGTCAGGTTATACATGCATCACAAATTACATTGTTAGACGTGAAAGTGAGGGAATACATACCAAATCTACATTACATAGAGGTTTAAGTTATGCATTTGACCAAATGTTGGAAGATAAAACCATGAAGTGTTTTAGTAAATTATGGTTATTCTGATACAATGAAGTTTCCCTCATCATTACGTATAGCGAGTTTGAAATATATTCTCCTAAAATTGAAACGCATCTGTATTTTCAGTAATTTAATCTCCTAACACTAAAATAAGAGATCACATGTGATACTGGAACAGTTGAAGTCACATTTCACAATAGAAACAATTTACATGTCAGATAACATGTGCAGCTCACAAAAAGGTTTCGGCGTTCGCTCACAGGTGTGCGTTGTATTCCATATCTGTTGTGGACGCCATGATACCCCTAAAACCGGTCTGCTATGTCTCATCATACATAAACCTGTATTACGTTTATGGCCCGTTACTCTGACAACGCCTGCAACAACAACGGTATCGTTCACGTTCACGTACACGTCGGCCAAGGTCATCCAACAAATTCTCGATAGGGTTCAGGTCGGGCAACTTGGAATGTCATGGAAGCACTTTGATGTCCTCGTTCTGACGATACTGAATAGAGGCATGTGTTGTCTGATGCCTGACATTAACTTAATGGAATATCTCAATTTGCCGGTCAAGGATCTGACCCTTGTGAATCCTGAATGTACGTTTCCTCCCTCGTCGATGCAGCATTTGAGAATTCGTACTCTACTCAAGCCATGCACTGCAAATGAGGTGATGTACCTCTAAAGTACATACCGCTTCGAGAGCAACATCGCATAAATCGGTTTGTTTATATCGGCCAAATAAACGACTGATGGAATAGTGCTGTACAACTGCAGACTAAAACTCCCCAGCCTCCAGACGTCCAAAGGCAATGTTTCCAGGGCACAATAGAGAGTTCCGACAAAAAGACAAATTTTCATCTGGAAACACAAAATGCCAATGATTGTCTAATCAAAACGGCCTTATATAGCCATTATCCCTGCGTACAATTCCGCACAACTGCACATGCACAATGCAAACCTATAACGGAATGTAAGCAGATTCTGAGTTTTCGACCTGAGGGCTTTTTCCATGTACACAAAACAAACAGTAATATAATGGCTGAATTATAACAGTCAAACAATATTTTTGGAAAAGTATTTCAAATTTCGTTCAGCAATATCACATATCCGTTTGCTTTTGGGGACAGTATACTTGCCTCTGTCGCCTACTTATCTCATGATCGAAAAACAGCATTCCAGTTGAAATGTTAACAGCATATATGAAATGGACACGTAATGAAATACCCCGTAGATATGAGTTTGGAACAGGTACATTGCTACACATTTATTTATAGAATCCTGTCAGTCTCCGCTGGTCCAACTGGAATGATGTTCTTTCTGGCATGTACCGCTACGCCTGGGAAGTGTTCAAACTACAGGTGGATGGGAACCAGGTTTTGAAGGAGTATGAACCCTTGAAGCCCATATATGGACCTATTGAGGTCAATCAGTCGTCATCTGCCTCCAACTCCTTCCAAACCAACTACACACCAACTGATCCTGGAGTGTACTCTTTCATCCTGGAAGCCTCGGACAAGGCCAATAACTCTGTCTTTGTCAGGAGGATCGCCTTATATGACCCCGTGTCCAGTGTTACCATAGATACAGGGGCAGATAACCGCCTGTACATATCTTCGGCTGATCCTAATGGCGGGTACAACTGGCAAGATGATCCATCTAGAAATATCAAGGTCACGTGGACCAATCACTTTGCCAACCTGAAGCACGAGCAGGGCAAGTGGTTGAACCAAGTCCTTGCCTACCCACCACAACTCGAGGACTTTTTGAAGGACATCCCTAGAGAGTCCAAACAGGATGACCACGAAGGAAACAGGACAGTAGAGGCAATACCAAACAGGAGAGGTGTTGTCAAGTTTGAGATAGCTTATAAGAAGGACAGCAACGCCGGTGTGAATCAGACGGAACCAACCACAGGCTGGACTGATGTCGGTCTCAGTGAAACATATACCATACCTCAAGGTAACATTATGCCACGTTATATTCAGAATTATACTCTTTGTCATGTGTGTTATGGTAACAAAACAACCTCGACATATTGGTATCTACTGTAAAGTAGTAACCACTGAATGTGCTGTCTCAGTAAATCTATCTATCTATATCTCGTGTCTACCCTTTTTGTTCTGAAAGAGCTAATTATCGTTTGTATCTAACAGATCCATACAAAGGTAATTTGAATAATGATTGTAAACCAAAAGTCACTGGGTTCTGTAATCCGACTGGTTGAAAAACATGATCCCATGGTATTTGATTCCTGGAAATTGCAAAACTGTTCGCTACATATTGACACGTAGAAACATCGCAAACAATTGTTCTGTTGTGTCATCAAAAGTGGTGACGTCATTCAAATCATATTGTGACGTAATGTCAGAATGACGTCACAAATGTGCAGCTGCAGATACTACCATGGAAACTTCACTGCTGTACCCGTCCTCGATGTAAAAGAGTGTACACAGTAAAACCTTTTGCTTTACAGTTGTATTGACGATGTCAATAAACATCCGAGCGTGATTGAGTATTTGAAGCACTGGAATACATTTGGAACCGACGGCGTTAGCCGGAGGTTTACTTTTTTGTTTACGATTCCCGTGCTTCAACTGGCCAAAACATGATGTTTATCTCCTAAATATTCATTTGTGTTGATAGGTTTACATCTTGGTCCAATTACAAAACACGACACGGTGACAGTGTGGGTGAGAGCTGCAGATATCCTTGGCAACACCAGGGTAGATTCGACCAGAGTTCATTTTGATGATACACCACCAGTAGTGGAGCAGCCCACGTTCAGGAAGAATGTCCAAACGAGCAATGTTCCTTTCAGTTCAACGTAAGAGGTCGTTTACATGTTCCTTAATATTTCAGTTTGTTAAAACACATGCCTGTTAGTTTGACAGATCGCTCGTCACCTCTCTGGTGTTTTTTGTTTGGTTCTTTTTGGCCCCACGGGGGGTTGTGTTGTGTTGTTGTTGTTTTGTATTTCTGGTTATCGGGCAGAACTTCAGCTTTGAGAACCTTAGCTCTTCTTCTCACTTGATGGATATTTGGATATATAGGAATCGGAAACTGCTTTTTAATGTAATGTAACAGAGTGTAAATATTCTTTCCCATTCCGGTACAGATACTGTTATCATTTTATATTCCACGGAGCTCATGTTGATAATCGATGAATAGCACTACCTCGATGTTGCCTTGTTGGTTTAATTGCCTGAAATAAAAATAATTAACACCGTCTTATTTGTTTTATCCTAGTGTTGAAGTAAATGTTCAAGACATGCAGAGTGGTCTGAAACGTGTGGACCTTTTCATCTGGAAAACCGACAGCATCCTGGCGATCGTTAATGAAACACTGCCTCTCAAGACCACAGCTGTAAGTGACTGTACATCCAGCGACTCGACTGAATCCAGTGAATTTTTGTTTCTTTGTTCATTTTCATTTTCATCTATGTTTTCACCCTTCCCCACAGTCCTGTAGTGGTTCTTCAACGTGTTACTGTACCACCGTCAATCCAGTCTGCTTCAACAGGACACAGATCCTTCCCATTAAAAACTGCTGGCTGAAGCACCCAATGTTGGAAGGGAAGACGGTGACAATGGAAATGAACTTCGTGAACATGGCGGGACTTCGTACAAAAAGGAGTTTCACTGTAAGTGTGGATATCAGCTTGATATTGCTTCTAATTACACAAATTGTTAAAGAAAAAGATTGTGTGATTATGCTATCAAGTAGGATTTTAGGGTACATTTATATTGAATACAGTGTTAATAAGACCCAGTGACTATTTAGACAATATACGGTATGTTTTTTACTATAACAGGTGACTAATCCAGAGACGCTAACTGGAACTCAGGGAGGTAAGTTGGGTATTAATGTAGGGCTGCCATTTCCAGATTTACACAAAGTGTAAAGAATACTTATGTGAACCATTATTTACTTATGTGAACCATTATACGTACTGAATGAATTACAACTTCTGTAATATTTACAACAATCGCCATACACATGAGAAAGAAGCAGCCTAGAAACGTCGTGTTGTAAATATCAAAGAAGTTGTAAATTCATGATATATGTTGCCATGTTATCTTCCAACTTCTAAATGTCCATCGAGCGCCAACCAAAATGATGTCAAATGCAGTATTCCAGTCTGCTTCCATCCGATGTGTCCAAGAATATCCCAGGATGTTCGATGGGTTGTATGTAATATCATCTAAAAGTGTTCTGCAGGTTAAAGTAAAGACAGATCGACACGTGGTATTAACGTGTTTCTATTGGTATCGTTCTTGTAATCTGCTAAGCACTGACCCTGAAACGTTCAACAATGCCCTGACTTGTTCCTGATTCCGACGCACCCATTACCGCCTCTGACATGACATAGTTTTGTCGTTTAGTTTACTGTGTTTTTGGTCACTGAAAAATACAACAACCAATTTCCCTATAAATTTCTATATTTAAACTGACCATGTTCAGGTGCACATCCTGCATATAAAAGTTTGCGTGCATGTGAAAATAGTATAATGCTTAGTGAATAAATGTTCATATAGCATTACATAAATATATTTACAAATAATAATATAATAAAAAGTAAATATCCCCATTACAAAAGAATAATCACATTTACATAAAGCATTTTACACTGAATTAGTGCAATCTCTCGGACTTTGGTTAGTGTATCGTAACTGTACATTAGTTGTCTCCACCATGTTTGCATCAGCTCTTGCACCTGTAAACGTGACTGTCACGAGCAAAGACACCAACCAAGTGACCCTGGCATGGAAACATGCCCTCAGCTGCTACCAGCGGACAGAGATGTGGATCAGCTATGAGGCGAATGGACGGACAGAGATGACCCTCCTGCACAAGGCAGCCACCACCCACACTCTGGTTGGCCTCCAGCCGGGTACAGCCTACACTATTGTGGTCATCTCCCAGTATGTGGATTATAAGAGCAGGGCTGTCCCACTGACCGTCAAAACAGGTTTGTTTATCATGTAACGTCGTACAATGTTCCACGTACATAAGAGCAATCTGTAAATAATCAGACAATCCAATTCAAAATCATGAGCGATTAGGATACGATTACATATGTCTACCAAGGCAGTGAGCCTGACCACCCGATCCCATTACAACGTTTAGTCGCGTCTTGGGTTACTAAAGACAAATGATAACCAGCACCTTCACGGATCGTCATAACGGGTATTAATGGGAAATGATTGTAGCAGCAGCAGTGGTAGTGTATCGGCATGCCAAACATAAATCTGCGCGTTCACTTGTTTCATGTTGGTCAACGAATCCACGTTTATACACATACGCTCTTTATGTCGAGCACTTGATTTTTTGTACCAAAATGCTGCTACTGTTTTAAGTGGTGGAGATGTGGAATAAAATGTTTATTGCGGTTTCTGATACATATTCTCGTGTAACTGTAACGTACATTTGCTGTCTCTCCAGATTCAGGTCCAGTTTCTGATGGACCTTCATCTGGAGCTGTTGCTGGCATTGCTATAGGTAGATGACTGATATCACAACTTTGTAAACGTGACTAATGTATCTTTGCTTCTAAAAAAATAAAACATACTGTATGCCTACAGGCAATACCGTTTGGTAAATAAAGAAAAAACTGTTATAAACCCGTACACATACTACTACTACTACTTCTACTTCTACTACTACTACTACTACTACTACTACTACTACTACTACTACTACAATTAAGTAATTAAATGTCACCACAATGACCTACCTTTTGTTTTGTCAAGGAACATTGCTGCTGATATCTCTAATACTGATTGTTGTGGGCCTGGTTCTATTCCATCTTGGGCTGTTGGCTGGAATCCTCAAGCGTCGGGACAATTACAGAGAACAGCCCCGTGTTACCACCTCAGTTGGACAAACGGCAGGCTTCAATCGGAACAACCGTAGAAGTAGATGGGCATTTGACGTACGATTTAGTATTAGATATACATCGTTGTACTACGTTAAGGTGTAGATTTTGATGTGTTCTACCACTGAACCTTGGATATGTTTACAGATGAATAATTATCCCAAAATGATAAACTAACGGGAAAACGAATTTTATCACTTGTAAACTAACGCTTTCGCAAGATACTGCCATTCGTCAAAATTCATTCTGTGGTTGAGTAGCAAGGCATTACATAAGTCCGTTATTCAGTGAATTTTGTGCTGACACGAAAAATGTACTGTGCTGAAAATACCCGTGCACAATTGTTGCATAAATGCAGATGTGGAACCGTGCAACCATGCAGTGTCAAAGAGAACATCACAAAAATGCCAAGACTTTCACAGGTTGATCGTGACAGTCCCGTTGGTATGGCTGAAATAGGGGCCTCGCAATGTCTTGTTGCAATATCTTCTATTGCATCCAACCGTCAGGAACGTGCTGAGCCATCTCCAACAGACATGTCAGACACGTGATCGTCCTAGAACAGGTCGACCGAGGTTTACCACGTCAGGTGAAGACCGATGCGTCCAGACAATACGCCTGTGGAACATATTTGTCATGGCGAGGTCGACTGCGGCGAAGGTATTGGGACATCCCATCAGCAGACGAACCGTACTACGATGACTCTGTATAGCAGGCATCAAAGTTAACCGTCCCTTTCGTCGAATGGCCTTAAGAACAGTGGGTCCACTGGGTCCCAATCACCACTGGGTCCCAATCACCACTGGGTCCCATTCAAATTCAGAATCCAAAGCAAAGTATAGTTCTTGTTTTCAATACGTCCATGGACTTGCTCCAGTGTGTGTGTGTGTGTGTGTGTGTCTCTGTGTGTGTGTGTGTGACGGTGTTTGTATGTGTTTGTGTCTGTATGTGTATGTGTGTCTGTGTGTGTGACTATGTTTGTATGTGTTTGTGTCTGTATGTGTATGTGTGTCTGTGTCTGTGTGTCTGTGTGTCTGTCTGTCTGTGTGCTGTCAACGCAGGTTACACCTTGGGCTCGAACATTACGTAGGTGGCAAGGACGTGTTTGGGAAAGACCATATGTGCGTCATCAACCTCCACCAGCAAATTGACAGCAGCTCGAAGAAGTTTTCTTGGATCCCTGGCACAGAATTCCTGCTGTCGTCATCCATGAGGAGACTGTTTTGGCATGTAACTATTCAAGTGGTCGTCATACGTGCTACAGAAGGGTTGGATAGTTCCATAATAGGACTTGAAACACATCTCCTGAATGATCTGTGATTGGGTTACATTTCATTGTGACCCCTCGATCCTTGATCTTGATTCCGTGAAGAGATTACTATCGCTTGGACATTGGTGATTTTGTTTAATGATAGGCAAATGATTACATTCTGTATAATGAATAATATTTCGATCATATATGTCTTGGTGTCTTCTCATCAACCACAACACCGGGTGATACGTTTCTTTTGCCCATGAATTTATAAAAAATGTTATACAATAGCAGACCAATTTCAGGTTAGATATTCTGTGGCGAAACCAGATCCCATCTGTATTATCTCTACTATACGACGATTACTAAAACTTGGAAAATGGATTTATGAAACACTATATCCATGCAACAGAATTCAACATATACAAAGGACGACGACATCTACATCTACGGCAGCATGGATCTCGGTGAACCGTGGTACGTCCCTCCTGAGGACATCACCTTGTCACAGGTCATCGCAACCGGCAAGTTTGCTACCATCTACCAGGCCAAATGGATGGAAACTCCCAAGAACGTAAAACAAGTTGTGGCTAAGGTTCTGAAAGGTAAACGTCCAAAACACCTTCTAAAATATGTCATAATTTTCTCTGATTTGTTAGTATTGCTGGTTAAGTAGATTTCTATTGCCCCAGTGCGGGAGAGTCAGGACGACATCGTTCTGATGCTGGCGAAGATCAACTTTGCTGCCACAAAGCTGGGCAAACACAAGAACCTGTTGGGCTTCCTGGGAGCTGTCATGGAGAACGAGGCGTGTGAGTTGAAATCATCATCACCATTTAAAATAGAATAACCTGACGTTTGCCGGTCTATTCCAAGTAGACCATTTGATTCATACCATGAACCTAACACTGTTTCGGAAAGACGCCAGTCAATGTGTTTGTACAATATGCCCATAAGAGAGTATAAAGATTCCTGTGTGTTGTTTGCATCAGGCATCTTATTACACGGTCAGTTTGTTCGATACAGTGACTTATTATGAATCTTGATAAGATCGCCGTTGAGTAACAGTTGTATCCGCCTATGGTCACCCCATAAACATGGGCCAAGTCACAACCTTCAGTCTTCGTTTCGTCCCATACCTCTTCCTGTCCGTGCTGACAATTCTCCGTGGATTTTTCTACCAAGGCTTCGTTTTTTTGGCCTTGTTGCATTTCATACAATTCTGCATAATTATAACATGTACATATGTTGTGTTTGCTATTCCAGCAAGCGCATGAATATTTATTTTGAGTCCATAGGTATAACGTATGTAATAACGCCTGTTGGTGTCTGCCATTATGATGAGTCTGTAACTGTTTAGTGTCTGGCTGTATAACGTGTCTGACTCTTTCTGTGTTGTCTGTCAGTGGGTCCCGTCATGGTGCTGGAATACTGCGAGACTGGCCAGCTGGACAAGTGGCTGATCAAGCAGAGATGCAACATCAACAACGACATCCTGGACAGGATACAAAATTTTGCCCTGGACATCGCTCGGGCCATGGAGTACCTGGCGTCTAGAAAGGTCAGTATGTAAGAAATGTGCCAGACGTACATAACACAATGCTGGTCTGAAAAGGCTGCAGATAATTTCTGTATTCCGGGGAGAAGGGACTGAGGGGATATTGTTTAAAAGCTACGAGTGTCGTCAGAGGTGATCAAATGGATAGGATCATCAAATCCAGATCACATGTTTTGAAATTCATAACGTCGATCACTTGAACAGGCTATTTACAAACCTTCACCACGTGGAGAGAATACTGGTGAGTGTGACTTTTAACGAGCAAACAAACTCTCAGTGGGTGAACAATTCTGATGTTTCTTCAGATCGTTCATCGCAAACTGGCTGCAAGGAACTGTCTGTTGACCTTCCTCCTGGAGGTCAAGGTGACTGGGTGTGGACCGATGAAGGCTGATGAGTCAACTGATGACGCCAAAGGGGTAAGGGCGCAGCCGCATTCATCCTGATGTATGATGCAACATAACAACAGATAGTTTTGAATATCTCTGAGGCCAGTGCTATTACTAATGTCAACAGTCCTCAATCATTACCCTGTGCTGATGTTTGTTTCCAACTTAGGACCGCATCCCCCTTAAGTGGACGGCCCCCGAGTGCCTCAGGTCCTTTAAGGATGCTAGCGAGAAGAGTGACGTGTGGTCCTATGGCGTGACTATCTGGGAGATCTTCAGTATGGGTAGGTGCTTTGCTATGTCTCGTTTTGTCTTGATCTGGGTTGATGTGAATCGCTTGTATGTGCCGTAAGTGTGGCTCTGGTGATATCTCCATCTGAGTCGAAGAAAGATTTCCGCAGTGATTGGTCTGTGGTTTTCTCTGACTGAATTCGGATGTGTGAGATTGCGGTTGTGACAAAACATGGTTGGATGACTATGTCTGGGGTCCGGTTAAGTTTGTGTAAACTTTTGAATTGGCTGTTTGACGCGTGGTGCTGTGGTATATTGTCATCTTGTGTCTGGCAATCATATCGGATAGACATTGTAAAGGTTAATTGATAGGTAACAGAAAGGTATGATTCAATGATTGAATGACTGTTCAACACCAAGAGGAACAGCAGTGGTTTTGTAGGTTTCTTCTATCCAGTTTGCCCTCTTCCCTAGGTGAGACACCCTACTCTGACATAAGAGGTCGTGACATCCCAGAGAAGGTCAAAGGCGGATATAGACTGTCAAGACCGGAGTATGCGGAGGACATGTAAGCAGTCTCAACTTAATACTTGAGTTCAAACTTGGTATCTCTCTATGTAAAAGCTCAAACTGGTTAACTTCGTTATCCGTTTACATTAAGACAGATGGATAAGCTCAAATCGTACAGACAGGTAAACCTTGATGGTTCCAAATGAATGATCTTAACCGTTAACACTGTGAAAATTCTAAAATGATTGTACAATTATCACTTCACTTGAACTACATTCTAGTGTAATCTATTACCCTGTGAAAAGGGACTTAAGACTCGAATCTGATGAATACAGAAAAGTTTGTTTGGTGTCTAACGCCGCACTCAGCAACACTCCCGCAATAGGTCTCTAAATAATAACGTCTGGACCAGACACTCCAGTGACTGACATCATGAACATAGATCAACTGATATATGTGAGTCAACCATGGCAACGACCCTGCTCACCCGATCCTGTTAGTAACGGTTTGCAGAAGACACATTCTGACCCATATCTAGACAAGAGGACCCTTTCCAATGTAACCATAGATAAAGATATCACTTTGACTTCCCATAAGGGTTACCAACAAAATTGTACAGAACCGTAACCTAAATTCGTTCCGTAACCTTGATTCGTGGATCGCCATAATTATCATGTTAGCTCGTATATTAAATCTCGACTTTCGTAATAAAGCGGTACTTTTGATGTACGTACAATGTTACGCCTCAATGACAGAAAATGTTCCGAATACGGCATTACACGTTAGTATAAAATATTATTAAAATATTATTTGGCCAGCCCCAAGATAGATAGCCCAAGGTTAGTAAAGACACAAATACAAAATTTTATTTTTTCAAAATATCCAGTTAAAAAGATACCGTTAACCCTTCTCACTTCTGGGCGTCTTCTTTCCTAGCGTGAATAACTACTGCAATGGACTGTCGTACATAATAATATAAGGTCACAGCCTACGTAATCCACGATTCAAGATGGGCACAAGAAGGGGTAATGATTGCAAAATGGCTTAAGTAAACTGCAGAATCAGTGAATAAAATAATCAGTGCGTATTCAGAATGAAATCACGTACTGACAATATGATTTTTGCAGCACCTCTCTTATATCCACGGATCAAGGGTACGCGAGGGCACTTTCATCTCACTTTAGTTCGGAAGTTAAGTGAGAATCCTGACACATTTTGTTTAGTTTCTCTAAGAGTTTTGCCCACGTAATATTTGACATCATCCATGCCTTTGACTCAAACTGTATGAGCATGCCGCATTAGACTTTCAGCATGTTCACAATAGACTTGCTAGTATCAAAGTCTGAGAAAGAAAAGTGAAGAGGGTTCCAAATGTGGCATCAGATTATTGCATTTCACCATATCAGTCGAGGTAATGTAGACTAGTCATATTAATGTGTAATACACATTGTAATATAGAACAACCATGGTAGTGTTAGATATTCATAGTAATGTAGATCAGGGTTGGTAAGTGAGTACATTCATACAAAGTGAAGAACTTATGGTCAAGGACATTTAGAACGGTCATCTCGATGTGGAACCAATAATGGCCTTGTGATTGCACCAACCGCCATTGGCAGCCATATCAATATGTGATGTAGACACCTTATAGACAACATCTACAGGTCTTCTCGTCATACTGGCAATCAAGCGTCGATTTCTCACCATCTGTCACCTCCAAATGTAGGCGTCATTTCCTGAAGATTTTGAATGGGAGGATGGCTCAGGTCAAGGGTGGTCCATGGGTTCATAATGGGGCTCCATTTTGCAGGCCGCTGCAATGTTTCATTCGTGTTTTTTTTTCAGCAAATGGGCGATGGCGACTCGAAACTAAATAAGTCTAACGTTTTATGCAGCAGGACGGCGGCATCAAGTACTTCCTATTTCACGAAGTGTCCAATGTACTCTAACGTCAATCTGCTAGAGAACCACTTGCTAAAGTGCATGAAACACTATTTGGGTCAAGAATTATATCCCACAAGTCGACAGAAAATACAACATAAAATGTGAAATAACCAGTCGTTTTCTTCTTAAAAAAGAACAGTGATTATTTATTTGGATTTGGGGTAATTCCATTTAAAATGACTTGAGGCAATCGTCGCTGCTGTCAACAAGTAGAATATAAATCTTAACACACACTACTTATGGCTACTTATGGCTACTTATGGCTACTTACTGCAGTGGCAAAACGGGATCTCGTTTACGGCCTGAGATAAACTAGATGTGTATCTTAAATATTCTCGGTCAAATGACATGACATTATTACATTGCATGATTGAATATCAATGGACATTTTATTGCTTATCATTTTTAAAAGTAACATTTTTATATATTCGTCCATCCAAGAGTATGTCAGATGCAGTAAACCTATCTTGTAAAATATCTAAGAAATGTTATAGATGTTTTACAAGTGCTTACGAATCTATCTGTATTTTTGTATTTAAAAATGACAAAAATGCATCTTTTCACCTATCAAATTGCATGTCAGTTAAGGTGACCGAAAGACATCACATGCGTAACTAGTAATTACGGCAATAGGATACATCCAATTGTTGTCTGCTACAATATATATATATACATATCAACGTTTAATTTAAGTTATATACACAGAAAGAAGGAAAGAAAATGAAAATAACATGTTAAAGCCGCGTTTCAAACATGCGGGAAATGATTTTCACTTTAGCAAATCTCAATACCAATAGTACGCAATACTGTCAAACCTGATGTAATGATGAATTAAACTGGAAATACATGACAGGGCAGTCCTGTTGAATTCGAATATGTATTTTGTAACAGTGACAGAAATGTGTAACAGAAATAGTAAATTGAACAGTGACAATAAACTATAAATGTTACGGTTCTAATGTCCGCATTAGAATTCATCCCCATGCTAAAATGCAAGCAGTGGTACTGGTGGCCAGGCTGGGTTGACATATGTTATCGTATCCCAGTTGATGCTAAGTCTGTTGTGTTGTTTGGTCCAGACTAGACTATTTACGAACCGATGTCATATAGCTGAATTATTTCTGAATGTGGCGTTAAACGACTGTGAGTTTACTTTTAGTCCGCTCTTAACAACACTCTTGCTATATGGCGTCAGGCAGCAAATACCAAATACCAGTTCTGTACCATACAGCCATGATCTACAGCATGTGCATCGATCTAAGCAACTGGGATACGGTGGCATGTGTCAACCAAATCAGCGCGTCTGACCACCGATCCCGTTAATCGCATCTAACGACAAGCATGGGTTACAAAAGACAAATCCTAACCAGGATCTTCACGGTTTCCTTGAACAATAAACACCCATAGTAATGTGTAAAGGTTATAATAACAAGGAACATTTGCAATATGCCGTCATTAATAACAGCGATTGGTTTAGGTTTATGTTTGTTATCTTTCTTTCAGCCATTATCGAATGATGCAGGACTGTTGGTCGGAGTCACCGAAGAAACGTCCCACCTTCAGCACCGTCGTGGGCAGCCTGGAGTCCTCCTTCGGTCTTCGACCTGATGGCGACGATCAGAACTATTACTATCAGAAATGAAGCTGGCTGGCATGGTACCATGTGGTACTCGCAACACACTTTGTGTTTACAGGCAGTCTGTCATGGCCTGTGTCACACACACATTTAAAACCGCAATTTTACGATTATGAGATTCCATGTCGCTTTACGTCTTCCTGACATTGCTGTAATATTGTGTTAGTTCCTGTTTGTAACTCATATTATTAGCTTTCAGTGTCTCCTACAGGAATTGTTTGTAAAACAGAGTACGTACGTGGAAAGACATTCTACCATTCTTAGCACCGCTGATGTGTATCGAACGTCACGTGTTGGGAAGAAAAGGTACTACAGAATGAGTCTATTACGTACGTGTCGTCCTATCGAAAAGCTGTGGACAGTTTGGTTTAATGTTGTTTTAACATAATTTTCCAATTAATTTCATATATATTTTTGCATTATCAAAATGGTGTAGTATTTGTACTTTCATAGCTTTCACTTTAAACTGTTTACACAATTTTATTTCTGATTTTATTTGATAGTGATATGTAACGGTTCAACGGCCGAATTATGATTTGTCTTGTGCAAACCAATGTCCTTGCAAGATGGCTGCTTGAAGCACCCATTTGTGACATTCCTGCAGCGGGTTCTCATAGTGCCGACGTCAACCTTGGCATGTTTTTCGATTTTCTGAGATTTTATTCAGTGATTCTTCAATCTTCACGGCAACCACGCTGTATATCCTCTGTGCTAATAGTACCCGTACATCGGACAATAATCACAATTCTGCGAAAATTCGTACAAAACACGTACAAATGATTTTGTTTGCATTTTGGCAAAAGAAATGTGATGGTTTCGTTATATGCAGTCGGTGTTCTTCAGTAATGTTACTAGTTCGAGGGCATGCTTTAGGATTGCAGCAACAGTTCGAGTGCTATACTTCCTTCTGCTTGTCAATTTATTTTTGTTATAACTCTGTGTAAGATTATATTCTAAATATATGTGTGTATGCTTACACTAGCACGTTTTCAAGCTTCTGATTATGAGGCCTATGTGGTGCCTCCCGTTTCAGTGAGACGGTTTTTATTGTATTTATCGTATTTGTCAAAGAGAAATCTGGTTACCTAGTTACATTTTTTGTGCTGGCCAAATTAGGGAAAAAACATCAGAGCAGGACTACCATTTGTCAAGGGATTATCGGGGGAAGGGATTATCGGATTATCAATGTCTACAATAATCAACGTTATGAAAATGTTAAAAGAACCCCAAAACATCGTCATCACATCAAACGTTTCAGTTTTGAAAGTATATATTGCTCATCTGATATGTTATTCTGTATTTCCTTAGGATACGTCAGAGATAATTCATTCAAAGATATATTTTTAGGATGATAGATCTGTCCCCACCCCATGCAGAGATACAAAAATATTTTATGTCGTGCCTTTTTCAATTTTTAATTTTTAATCGCCTTACACGTTTTACTTATGGTTCCGTTGTTTGTGTTTGTCTTGTTTTGTTTGTTTTTTTTAATAAAGTGCACCTTAAATCATTCACAAACCTTCTTATATGTTTTGTTGAAAGTTCAGAACTCAGTAGTGGTACTCAATGTTCTGTAGTCGGTGCGGTTGAATAGCAAATCATTGATGAATATTGATTTAAAAAGCCTGAAGAAAGTCCCAGAACAAAACTGAATCAACCTATAATGGACCTTCAGCAAGCCCTGCGACCTACGTGAATCGGGTGTTTAGGCTCGCTGACTTCGTAAAAGTTAGCGTAACGTAATGGCGTGGGTCGATGCTCAGGGTGTCAATGGGCGACACAATAGCTGATGATGCCACTGTTTGGGTGCATCCACTGATGAAAGCACTGTTTGATAGCGTACACACGACTGCTATAGATACAGTCTGATATTGTCCACAGCAGTGAACATTACTGTTTGAAAGTGAAATTGTACACTGATGTAAGCTCATATGGTGCATAGCACTGGTGTAGTCACTAACTTATGCCGTACTCGTGAAACCTGCAGTGAAGGTCCCGGGGTAGAGTAGGCCTTCAACAACCCATGCTTGCCATAAAAGGCTTTTAAGCTTGGCAGCTAACTGGATGAGGTGGTCTTCCTCGTTGACTTGGTAGACCCACGTCATCGGTTCCCATGTGCGCAGACCGATGCTCATGCTGTTGATCACTGGATCGTCTGGTCCAGAATCAGTTATTATTTACAAACCGCCGCCACATAGCTGGAATATTGCTGAATGCAGCTTAAAACTAAACTCATTGACATCCTATTGAACTTAAAGCCAGGATGTGCCTTGTTACCAAAGGGAAATAACTCCATACGCTACAATCGTAAATCAAGCAGCGTATGTCCTTTAAGTCACGTAGTAATGGCACCATAACCATGGTATATCTTGTCAACATACGGTAACACGATGGACAATTATTAATGTGCTTAATGAGAACATAATCAGAAACGTATGCTTCTAGTTAAATCGCAGCCTGAGTATGTTAGACGGGTGCATTGTGTGCCGCTGATTAAGCGCAGGACTGTGAAGGTGTGAGTTCGAATCCCGGATGGGACTCATCGAAACAAGAGTACTAGAGCCAGTGTCATCAAGTGTTACATTTGAACACTTTCAAAATGGCATTGTTCATTTATCTCTTCTCAGGCCTCAACTGAATGGTCACCTTGCTTGACCGTTGTGACATCAACACTGCGCCTTAACACAGAAAATATACTCACCATGGATTCGCGTATACTAGTAGTCAAGCAGCTGGACTGCTCCTAGACAAATACGTAGGCTTAAACGTGATACACGTAACGAGAATTCGTCACCATATAAATACAGTGAACGCTTGACCTTTCCGTCAGAATTGAGGTAACTTTATTTATGAACAATGTAACAAATAATGTGGAGTCTGAAAAAAAGACCTCAAGAGGCACTATGCAGTATATTATCAACATCGTTTGGAGTACAACATGTGATATATATCGTAAAACGGAGTAAAACAGGTTACATACAACACGGTGGGCGATGATGACGCTATGCAGGGTGTAGCGATGCCTATTTTAACGAAAACGAATGCTTATTCAAAGTGTCATAGTAACCCACATCGCCGTCTGAAAAGATCGATATATAAAGGTTGGGATGAATCCTTTACAGATCAGGGTGAGTTACTTTTATCAGTATCCGTGCAATGTCACTGGGACACCAGAAATGGGCTTTACACATTGTCATGAATCTGAAATTTTAAATCAGGTTCTTGTGACACTTTGTATTCGCATCTCGTAAAAACTTGCACAGCGCAGAACATCAGCCTTTCTCCGAGTTTATAGTTGTATTCAAGGGTATCTACTGTCGACCCTTCTGAGTCCTTAATGATTCTGTCTACGATACTTATACTGTTGACAGTAATAGCACTAAAGAGCACTCCATTCCGCCGTAAAAGAGGTTTTTGTTGGAAGATAAATTCGTTGGGTACAAATGAGTTGATATGAGTATTACAAACGAACACATTGTGATGTATATCGAGTCACAATAATAGCCGAATTTAATAGATTCGCCATCACATGAAGATTAAAAAGTATATTATGTGCAGTCGTCTTTATCTCATAATCACCAAAACCCCATTCTGGGCGACAATAATCGCCAGTGTTTGTCGTTGTTGAACATCACGATACTTGCGATTAATATTTGATGCAAATTCCTTCTGATAATATGCTGCCCGTTAGAACAGGTTATTTGTCTCGTTGTCCGGCGTCATCCCTGGGGGTAGATATGCCGGCTGCATAGGTCCCGCTGGGGGTGGATTCTTGCCCTGTGCCTGCCCTGCGAGGGAGGAGTATGGTGGCGGAGGCCCCGGGGGACCGGAGACATATGGCACAGGTTGCACAGCAACATATGATCCAGGGTAGGTCGGTGTATGGATGTATTGCTGAGTTGTCACTGTAATGTGAGAAGGTTGGATGAACATCTCTTAGCGTATGTATCTTTCAGACTCCTTGGGTTAAATTGTGTATGAACTTGGAGAATTTAATTAAAAAACGAAAAAATATAAAAACATGGACAATTCCCAGCATATCATCGTCACGTAGGTCAGGGAATACAAGGATGGCTGACCGTTTGCCCCCCGAGAGGTGTCGGGTTTCAGTTCTGCCCCGAAATGAAGGATACGTTACACGATTCACCCTGATAGTTTGTTCACGAATGTTCACTCATTCGAGAATGGGTACCCGGTAGATTACTGTCATCCTTCTCGCGCCTCACAAACAGCTTGGGTCAACCAGGAAAATAATGAGCTAGCGCCTTGATCGTGAACAGGTGATTGGATACGGGGTTATTATATGTTTATGGATCATTATGAAACTGATTGGTCAAGGATAATGCAAAACGTCACTTTGATAGTGATGGAATGTGACCAGATTTCCCAACAATAATAGATTACCAACAGTGTTTGTATCTATCTATAAATGTATCTATGACCTAACTGTTTATAGTGGTTATAAAATAGATCATTATTGTTTTAGAGGCATGCTGATAGATTCATTTCGCGAGTTTTGACGTAGTTACAGTGAGTAAGTATGTTCTTACGCCGCTTTTAGCAATATTCCAGCAATATCACGGCGGGGGATACCAGAAAATGAGCTTCACACATTGTACCCTTTTTGTGAATCGAACCCGAATCCTCGGCGTGACGAGCGAACGCTTTAACCACTACGCCACCCTACAGCAGTGAACACCGCGTTGTACCGATGTAGTTATTCGAACATGTAGTTTTTAGAACTCTTGGCCTCGAGTCAGTGAAGAAACTTCATCATAACAGTTTAAAACCAACTCACCTGTATGCATATGGACAGCACCGGGTCCTATTGCAGTAGGGTGGACCCTTAAAACCCGGCCGTAGTAGCGTTTCTTGTACCATGTGATTGATGCAAGCAGGAGGAAGAAGGCAAGAGCCAGTATCCCAACCCTGAAACAACAAGACAATCACTCAACACATAGTCACTCTGCGTAGTTGCATGTGAATATCAGGGTTAGAACTGATCTTCGGTAACCCATGCTTGCCGCAAGAGGCGACTATAGGCTACTAGATATCGGGTGGTCATTCTCGCTAACGTGAATGACACGTGTCATGGTGCGTAGGTTGATGCTCATGTTGTTGATCACTGGCTTGACTGGTCCAGAATCTATCATATACAGTCATATAACTTGAATATAAACAAATCATGCTACATGTTTCTTACACTCAAGTCTAATACCGCACTGCTACACTAGTACATGTATATATACCACTACTAAAATCATTCAAAAAAAACTTTACGAGCTCATTAGTGAATGCTTACTATCATTTGTTCACACGGAGGTGTTGTGTTTGTTTTGTCAGACTGATATTCTTGTACAAAGTGAATGTGTATGATTTTATGCCTCTTTCAACTATATTCCCGCAATATCAATGTGAGGAACACCAGAATTATGCTTCATACATTGTACTCGTGTAGAAATTCGAACCCGAGTCTTGCGTAACGCTTTAACCACTAGGTAATCCCGCCGCCTCTATCTCTACAACGTTCAGTATTGATACTGTCATAGACTAAATCATTTCAATAAGTTTCTTGCGGGTCTCCACATCGGGATCATTGGTCACTCAGTCTCGATGTGCGTTCTGTCACATGTTTACCACTGTGTATGCCATTTTGACCATCATTCAACCAAACAATTATAAAACATGACTGTTGTCGTCTTTACCTCTACCGTCGACTCTTGGCTTCCATTACTCTTGTCCACCATCCTAAACTACCACCCGAGAGCAGCCTCGACGACCGCTCTTGGACAATACCATGAAGATATTCACTGGCTACAATATGTTCTTCACTTAATTTCAGTCTTCACTCCTCATCTCTCGCCCTTACTTCCTCTCCACTTCTATTATCAACCCAAATTCAGTGCCGCCAGGCTCCGCTATCATCCCACTTTTTCGACATCCCATCTCACCTCTTGCTTATTCTTGGTGTGTGTCTCTTTCTTGCTCATTCTCGCTGAATCTCTCTCGCTGTCTCCCTCTCACTCATTCTTTCTGTCACTCTGTTTATTTCCCTTACACACTCTCTCTCTCTCTCTCTCTCTCTCTCTCTCTCTCTCTCTCTCTCTCTCTCTCTCTCTCTCTCTCTCTCTCTCTCTCTCTCTCTCTCTCTCTCTCTCTCTCTCTCTCTCTCTCTCTCTCTCTCTCTCTCTCTCTCTCTCTCTCTCTCTCTCTCTCTCTGAAGCTCACATTGTCTGATAACGTCCAATACTCACCAGAAGTACCACAATTTGTGAATCAAGACAGGATAGTCACAGCAAACTCCGGAGCAACAATACTCCCAGTCATGACACCTGTACCAAGAACAGCAACAACGTACAGATGGATACATAATTCACGTAGGGACTATCGAAATGAAGGTACTTGTCCTGTTCGTGTAGCACTTGAAGTAAACTTTAAAACACCATAAAACATACATCACCAGTTATCCAAGCTATTCATGGGCAGAATTACTGTAAACAAATGTTGCAAATGTCTTCAGTTCCGACTGTTTGTAGCCACCAGAAAAAACGATCTCAATGGCGTCCATGGGTGTTTTCTGCAGGATATCATTCTGGATAGCAGGGTAAGACTGCTGGTGCACAACCGGACCTCATCCTCACTTATAATGCCACAAGACATGCTGCAAGGGGCGTGCATGCCCACGAAGTGCGACTATCCGCATTGAGCGGTCTGTTCAACAGAACTATGCGCTACATAACACATTTAGAACACGTTGCAGATCACTCTCAAGTGATGCTTCTACAAGAACTGTCAATGCAATAGAAACTGGGTAAACTCCTCCAGGCAACCATACAGATTCGGATACTTATTCGGATGTCACTTAGAACGATGCAATACACATACCCATTACTGGGAGTTTATCAAACTCAGCGCTGCAGAATTCATTTGGAAAGAACTGCAGATAGCTCTTACACGGCGCTTCTGCAACAACTGGGTAATGATTTCCTGAGGGGTGGAGTCCTCCAGACAGTTATTCGGAACGTGATACTACGGTGGAAAGTTGTGAACACATCACATATCTGTCACAGGGAGTTTTGAAATATCATATCTCACAGAACTCTCACAGCGCTGCAGAGCACATTTGGAACTTGCTGCAGATCGTTTTCAAATATATATTTATGTGTGCATTGTTTGGCTTTTATTAAATATGTCTTCGTGAAATATTGTTATTTTTCTCAGTTGCAATCCTTAGAACACTTTGTATGGCACTTGTAAATACTGACGTACATCCACAGTGCAATTAATAACGTAAGTTTCGTTTCACATAAAAATCGTCCGGAAGGCAGGGTTTCCGGATATGTGGGGTCCGGGTAAAGGTGGTTGGACTGTAGTTGTACTGATGGTCTACTTTTGGTGGGTAAGTTATTAATTACTAAACATAACGATCAACAGCCATCCAGCGACTTTGTGTTTGTACTTACTTGTAGTTGACGACCCTTGAGTGACTGTAGTTGTAAGTATGGTATGTACAGGCCTTGTTCCCACTGGTGCAGCAGATCTGAGATAAATAGATAGATAAATAAATAAATAGAGAGCTACACGCATATCCATATACACATGCATACATAAACCAAAGGGTAAAAGAAACGTTGGCCTCTAGTTTTCGCATCCAGTAAAAGCACATGACAAATTATGTCAACAGATATCATTGTATTTCAGTCACCCGATATCATTGTATTTCAGTCACCCGATATCATTGTATTTCAGTCACCCGATATCATTGTATTTCAGTCACCCGATATCATTGTATTTCAGTCACCCGATATCACAGAAGCAACAGTTAACATCAGGTGAAACCACATGATGATGTTGTGCAAGGCAGTAAGCATTCGATAACAGGTGTTGGGTTGTCCATAATTCGATCACATTCCATTCATGTTTTTATTGCGTACATCAGCGGGTGTGTCCACCTGTAATCAGTGTCGGCGGGTGTGCCCACTTCTAATCAGTGTCAGTGGGTGTGTCCTTCTCTAATCAAAGTTAGCGGGTGTGTTCACCTGTACTCACTGACAGCTGATGTGTCCACCTCTAACCACTGTCACCGGGTGTGTGTACCTCTAATCAGTGTCAACGGGTGGTTCTACCTCTAGCAAGTATGCAGTCGCTGACGTCGTACAGACGTTACCAGTCTCATCACAATGGCTGGAATGATGATTTGATAAGACTAAACTCTTTTCCGCAGTGTCCACTTCAACGTCTGTCCGTTATGTGGTACCTTTGAGGATTTTAGTTGGAGTTGTTCTTCAGTAACTCATGCCTGTCGTAATTGGCGACTACCGGTCAGGTGGTCAGGCTCGCTGACCTGGTTGACACATGTCATCGTATTCCAGTTGCGCAGATAGATGCTCATGGTGCTACTCACTGGACTGTCTGGTTCAGACCCGATTATGTACAAGCCGTTGCCATGTAGCTGGAGTATTGCTCAGTGCGGTGTAAAACATAAATCACTCACTGCCACGTGGACGTTGCTGACGTTGCCGAATATGTCTCACAAAATGGCCCAGCGCTGTCCTATCGGAATCACTTCAGGGCATTTCATTTGTCTGGACTAGTCAGAACTTGGATGTTGAAAAATTATCTTGTAACACGTACAGAATGTCGAGTGGGTTATCCTGCTCTACCAGCGTCCTTGGGTTTTTCTGCATGAATGTATGCACGAGTAGTGTCATGACCTGGTTGATCGAACCAATTGTAATCACCAGGTTCGTCTTATATATGCTTTTATTCTTTCAATGGAGAATACGAGATAAATACAAACTAGGTTACATTAGAAATTACAACAGAGGCGTGTAAGAATTGTCATGCATTACAGGTTGCGAAGAAACCGTTAACAACAGTTTGTGTATACAGCTCAGCTTCCTCGTCAGAGAGCAATACCGGGGGACAGTAGGCTGCACACCAGGTCCGTTTCACTCTTGTAGTTCAACGCTCAACTCCACTGGACCCACGTTGATAATATCACACCAGAGTTGGTCTCTGCTGCCTGCAGAAGCTTCGCACGAAGTTAAAACACGGATCAAATGGTCTGCACAGTTTGTTCTGCATTTACCACAATGTTCATACACACGGAAATGGCGCCAGAGAGCACACATTTGTACCATGAAGACGCATTGTTGTTTCAAGACGGGGTAGTTTTTGGCGAGAAGCCACGCTACGTGTGGCTCTATCGATGGGTGTAATGTCCTGAAAAGTTTGAGATCTGGATCTGATGTCATTCGTTGGTTCCAGGTGGATTTCTCATATTCAATCACAGAGACTTTTACAATTTTCTTCTAGGAGAGTTGACTCATGAAGACACCGGAAGAGACGAAACTCTCAAGAAACTGCATCACTTTGTATTTTTCAAGTATACGTACTATATCTGGTATAAGTCCTGATCTTATCTTCAATATGCAGTTTCTGAATGCAAATAGGCGTGAGATAAAGATTTTGGAGCAGAGTAGGTGTTTCTTGCTGTTGCACAAGGAGCCAAGGAAGAATAACTTCATTGTGTCAATATGTGATTCTGTGGAATACCGTCCAATCAGCGAGTTGCATATGTCAGATCTAGTAGTTTTGGGGAGTCCTTGACACATCTTTAAACAAAACCGATGGTGATGACAACGCCCCCTTTCAACCCTGCCCACAATTCGCACCCAAGCAAGGACTTGGGCATACACACAGACCTGACAAGATTGGAATTAGTAACTGGATTCAACCCACTTTTATGTAAACCTGATTTCATCAACATCATTGCAGTTGACTTCATCTTAGAACGTGCATTTGATGTTCGAGTGTGGTTGGTAAGGTATGAGTCATGAAGAATACCGAGATGCTTAGTGTTGTCTACTTGAGGTATCATCTTTCCGTAAGGTGTGATGTTGCACTTGTTGTTTCTTGCAGGATTGAAGACGTTGCTTTTTCAGGGAGAGAATGTGAACTGCCACTTGGCACTGTAGTTCTGACACTATGTTACCATGGACTGTAAGTGAGCTGTGATAGGACTGATGAGTGAGATATCATCTGCCTGAGGTGATGCGTCGAGGTGGAGATCCAGTATGAATGTTCCTTTCTTCATGTGTGACAATTATCAGAAGCTCGTTGATATAGACCAAGTAGAGCTTAGCAGAGAGGACGCTACCTTGCCTCACTCCACGTTTGAGTTTAAACCAGGATGAGTAGGTTTTGTTACCGAGAACACAGCTTTCCATTCCAGAGTATGTGTTGCAGAAAATGCGCCACACACCTGGATGAATAGACAGTTCCTTCAGCTTCCAGAGTAGCCCATCGTGCCACACAGTGTCGAAGGCGTTGCTGCTGTCCAAGAACACCACTTTCAGTGAGTCATTCTGTTCCTATTAGTGGCGGACTGTGTCCTGTAGGAGGAATGATGCATGGAGAGACGATATGCCTTTTTGGAAGCCGCATTGCCGAGGATCAGGGAAGTCCGTGGAATCTTGAAATTGTGGGATTGACACAATGACCTGCTCAAAGACTTTTGAAATAACAGGCAACAGAGTTACCCTTCTGCATGAGTCTAGGGACGTCCTTGGTTTGCCTCCGCCTTGAAGATTGGGGTGATGATGCCTTTCTTCCACTGGGATGGAATAAACCCTGTGGTGATTATCCCGTTGAATGGTTCAGAAAGATAGTAATGCAGACTTGAGCCTCCATGTTTCAAGTGTTCATAGTAGATTGCATCAAAACCAGTGCCCTTGTTGATGTTCAGGGATTTGCATAAATTGTTTACTTCAGACTGAGAGGTGAGGATGTTCTTTGTTGAATATAGTTATAGTGGTTAGCAAGTGCTTGGCAAATTTCCAAGGAATCTGTGGTATGGTTCCCTGATACAGTTATCGTTGAAATGTGTGATGTCTTGCCTCTGTTGTTGATGAGAGCCCAGAATGTTTTCTGGTCGATATCGTATGGTTTATCAAGAATGTTGAAGTGCTCTGTTTCATAGAGTGCAGCTGCTTCTTTTACAGCAACTCGAAAATTGTCTTTGGATTTCTTGTAGTCCCGGAAGCTAGTGTAAGTCATGCCTCTAGGTCTACCGTCTATGATCCATTTCTGTCTGTACGATAACATCACATCATGGAACTGTTTGACTTTTTCCTTCCAGTAAGGTTTCTCACCGGAAGACAGTCAGACGCAGCCATTGTGAGGGCTTTAGTAATGGTATCAGTAATGTTCAGTGTTCTCCATCCTCACTATCACAGTCTAGAGCTGGTATCTGCCTTCCCCAAAGCGTGTTAGAGACAGCGTAAGTGTCCTTGATAGAGCCATTGTGGAGGGCTTTCTTCCAAGCTGGCCCGTGTAAAGAGGGATCTGCTGCTAGCTTACTAGGTCGGTCAATTGTAAGAGAGCATACAACTGGATGATAGTCGGATACGTTTAGAGGGTTATCATCTTTCACTTTTGCGGAGCATATCAGATACATAAGCTCATTTGGCACAACGATGTGGTCGATAGGTGTCTCAGGACCACCTGCGTATGTATAGAAGGTGTTGACTGGGCCCGAGCAGAAGTTCTGCATGTTGATGCAGAATAGTGAATTTTCAGACAGGAACTCACCGAGCATGTTAGATCTTTGGTCGAGGCTAACAGTTGCCCTTGTGCCTGCAATCTTTGCATTAAACTCGCCTAGGATGATTACCGGACTTCTTTCAGACAAGGCAGAATTTGATCCTTGGAGTTCGTCATGGCACATTTCGTAGAGGTCAACGGACCGATTCGAGGGTGGTAGGTACACGGATAGGAGATTATAGAGTGAATGATGACTTGGAACAGAGAGTTCTAGGGCTGTGATTTTATCACTGATGATATCTATGGCCTGGACATATGGCTTGAGATGTTTGTGACATACGAAGGCTCTTTCACCGCTCCTTTGGGACCTGTGGTTCCGTGGTTCTTGAGCTGGGTTGGCAACTGAGAAGTAGTCTTCATTGAGGGAGTCTAAGAATGACAGATTATTTGCTCCAAGTTGATGATCGGATAAGGCAAATATCTGGATATGGTTTTGATAGAGTGTAGCATTGAGCTAACATACACTCGGCATTGTGCCACGACAGTTCCATGGCATTAGTGAAGTAATTGGGAGTGACAAAATTATTTAAGAAGGGTTATCCTGAACATCGTTCATTCTCTGTCTTTCCTCTAGCTGTTGCCAAAACTTACTTCTGCTCAGCCACGGCTTGACAATAATGTTTTCTGGCCAGAAATTGACGTTTCCAACTAGTTGCCTGTCTTTAGCGAGAACATATGTCTGTGCAGAAGCATAGCGTTCCTCGGGTTTTATGAAGATTTTAAGGTGCGTTACAGTGACACCCCTTTGTACCATATACGTTTTGATCGATTGCTCTGAGCAGGACTCCTGTATTCTACCAATGTAGTAACGACTAGTTCGCGGGCGAATAGGACCTGCACAAGACTCATCAGCATCATGGTTGAACGAAGATCTTTGTCTGTTGCTGATGTGTACTTGAATCTTATTGTTTGATTCATTGTTATTGTCCGATGATGTAATTGTCTCAGTTGGGGTAGCTGTTGTGGTACTTGGACCCTGGGTGATACCTTCTGAGGACGGCATGTCGCTTTGGGAAGTTGGAGTGACGTCATTAGAGGCGGGCTGGTTTTGTGAGTGAATCTCCTGCACAATCTGTTCAGTGTTACCAGATACACTTTGAGCCTCTTTTGGGTGTTTGTTGGTTGTTGACTGGTACTGTAAGCCTTGTCGGGTTTGCTGTGTTTTGCTGCCTGGGCATAGGAGTTATGTTTGTTTTTCTTTGAGTCCTTTCTTTCCAATATGGTCACCTTCTTCCTGAGGTCTCCTAGAGACATCGAGCATGATTTCAACAGGTCGTGTACGGATTTCATCTCTGGTTTATCAACGTAACCTTTGATTTAATAGAGCCAATTCCCAGGTGACGCTCATCGGTGATATTGAGACAACCATCATCGACTTTGGACTTCAAGTCTTTGACCATGTTCTGAAGATCCAAGTGGCCAGATTCATGTTTACTTGTCGACTTCATTGCCTCGGCTGCTGCCGCATCACCTTTTGGTAGTTCAGTTTCAGAAATAAGTTTGATTTCCCGTTTACATTCAGTCACTGTAGATTTGAGGTTCTGAATGCACTCTTTACAGTTATTCACTTCAACAATGGCGCACGTGCTGTCATTGTGTAACTATTCCACGGCCTTATGCATCCTTTCCCGCAATTTATCTACACAACCTCTTAGTTTGGCAGATTCCTCGCTTACAGCTACAAGTTCTGAAGCTAATTGTTGGACTCCTCGAGGTGTTTCACCTTGTTGTGTAAGCAATCAATGTCCTGTGTGTATTCACCCTTGAGAGTATACAAAGCGCGTTCAAGCCGTGTTATTGTCTCGCTGATTGGTGCTATTGTATCCGGTGTGTTTGTGTCACCCCCACTGGATTGTTTTGTTGCCTTCTAGGGTTGAATATTCAAAACATCAAAAATATCATAAGAGTTTTCACCACAATAACGTCTGAAGAGAATAAAGCAGTCTTTAGCTAATTTCTCCACTTTTTCACCCTGTTTGGCGCGGCGATGAATTCTCCGTTTAAGTGCGCTATCTTGAAAGGGGAATGATTCACATTTCTTACACATATTCAAAAACTTAAGTCTAAGTTCATCCAAGATGTTCGCATCGCCTTGCACTTTGGGTAAGAGGTTATTGAAAAATTAATCCCTGGCGTGATTGTTGATATTGGATCTGATATATTCGAGTAAAATTTGACAAGCCGTACCTGTTTGCGTAGTAGTTCTGTTCTCGTCGCCACGACTGGGCCCTGTGTCAGAATGTTGAAATCCAGTGGGGGTTGAGTTGCTGTCTTGAAGGGGTTGATAAATCAGCCCAGAGCAATCGAAAATATTGCCAGTCACACCAGATGTTGTCTCGCCAAAGTATAGGCCTTCATCCGCAGCACATCCATCTAAAACGTGGTTTGTTTCTAAGAACAAGGAGGATACGTTTACATCCGTCGCCATCTTGAATGCAGGATGCACTTCTTGAACGCAGTGGCGTGAAACTCTTTTGTCTGTACGCCGGTAAACTCTCACATGGCCGTCATCGCTGAAAAGCTGGTATCTGCTTTTATCCGGAAACAGCACTCTGTCCAAATGTAGTCTTTGCCAGCGTTGCACAATTGCCCGACCTAAAACCCGATACGCTCTCAAACCAAAATGTCGGAGGCGTTGGGGTACGGTCTGATTTCCGACCAGTACCTCTGATACGTTTCACCAGCTTCCAAATTGTTGTTTTGTGGCAACCCATGCCATGTGAAACTCTGGTCTGAGCTGCGGCTGAAACGTTCTGTTTCTAACTGTTATGTACGGTGTTATGGAACAACGATACAGTGGATTTGAAGGCGTACAGGTGATAGTATGAATGGGCATCAAATGCAGAATTTATCATCTTTTGCATAATGTTTGACATATGACATAGAGATTTGATGCCCTATTTGGCGACAAAGAAGATATTCAATGGCTTCAAATGTACATGTATGCACTGCAACATCAGAATTTGGCAAAGCTGATTAGTCTAATATTGGCCATTGATGGAGGTTAACCTCAAAAGAATCCTCTGAAATCCCAAGTAGGCGAGGCTATCACCTTGAACGTTAGATGTTTCAAATACGTTCACTGGTCTTTTGCCTCTGGCCCGTAGTTATGAACTAATGAAGTGAATATTCCTCGCCAGTTACAATCTCACTTTGACGTAAGATATGTCTGCCTCAAAACAACGAGAGATGACAAGATGACGAGTCTGGGGAGTTTCTGGAATCTTGGATCCCAGCGTACCACGAGTGTCGTCATGCCAAGTTCATTCCTCACGATGTTTTCTCTGCTTTCTTAGTAAAGACGTGCACTGAATGTAAGCCACTGAATGCACGAATGATTTTGAGGCTGCAGTAATGATTAGAACTGTTCAACCAACAGTCCTATAAGTCTAAACAATATGCTTCAGGTTTGTCGATGTAAACTGAAGGGTAATCCAGACAATTTACTTTTCTGTTCGATATTTTATTTACACGGAATGATAAATCTTGGGCTACATTAGGACGACCATTAACAATTTAAACACTGATAGAAAGAAATATCACACGCATGTCCTGAAATGTTTCATGCCAAACGCACTGACATAGGCATATTCCTTACATAAACTATGAAAGTCCACACATGTGCCATTTACTGGCCCAGAGATATCCAGCAATATCACGTCACGGGACACCAGAAATAGATTTCACACATTGTAATGATGTTGAGAATCGAACCAAGGTATTCGCTTTAGCCACAATACTACACCACCGCACCTTACGGGCACAGGAGCATTGATAACAATAGAAACATAAATACGGTTAAAAGCATCAACCAACACTGACGGTGGAATACAACATATAAATCATATACAGACCATGAAATCCTACAGGGAGCGTTGACGGGGATTAGTCCTATATCAACTACGAAATCATACGTACAAAGCAGAAACCCTGACAGAGGGATGAACCATGATTTAACCATGGAGTCCTTCATTCAAAACAGCAACACTGACATAAGGGTGAACCATGTTTTAGCCATGAACTCTTTCATACAAAAGAGCAACACTGACAGATGGCTAAATCATATTAATCTTACCTCACACGTAAATATCGTTTTCTGATTGGCTGAGCCAACCAATGTACCCGCGAGTAACATCTTCTATGTTACCCGATGAAAACGCTTAACTGCGGGAATGCGTTTTGTACTTCGTTTTGTGATGTTTGGGCTGTTCGGTACTAATTATGATCCTATACTCGAGCTGCAATTTAACATTGAGGTGTTCGGTAAGATGAATACGTTGTTGACTGGTCCCTCGGTGCCCATGGGCTGATGTACCCTATATCTTTGGGAACATAAACAAACACAGGTGGTAAATCAACCCATGATCCCCTCGTGACCAATGAACATCTTATATTATAACATTGACTCCTTCATACAAAAAAGTAGCACTGACAGAGGGATAAGGCATATATGCCATGGACTCCTACGTGCAAAAGAGCATAATCTGGCAAAACTAGAGGGAGAAAAAATATATAAACCATGGAATCCTGCAAAGACAAATTCAACACTGACAGAGGGCTAAATCATATATACACCTTGAAATTCGACATAGAAAACATAAACATTCACCGAGGGATAAATCACATAAATACCATAGCATCCTACATAGAAACCAGAACCACTAAGGGAGAGATACATCATATATAACCCGTGAAGCCCTGACCCAAAGCTGAAATACTGACAGAGGGATAAATCATAGATAACCCACGAAACACTGCATGCAAACCTGAAATACTGACAGAGGGATAAATCATAGATAACCCACGAAACACTGCATGCAAACCTGAAATACTGACAGAGGGATACAGCACATATATACCGCGCGACCTTACATACAAAACCAGAAGCACACGAAGGATAAATATAAAAAAAATCATGCACAACGGAAACAACTTGGTTACAAATCCCACAAAAGCCAAGAAACCTCACCACGAAACAGAAACATTGACAGTGTGATAAACTGTGTACTTTCCATGTACACTTCAACACAAGAAGTGAGAACGGCGTTAAATTCACTATGTTTACTTCAACCTAAATACATAAGTGAAATGAAACGTCAAGGCCATAAATAAATCGATTGTGGGTATAAACATTAGGCGTAAATGGCAAAAGATTTATGGAAATTATGAGAAATGATCACTTTGAAAACCAGTGTTCCACATGTACCTTACTACACAGAGCTCCAAAGCAGAAATATATGGATTTGCTTTTTGGTTGAGTCGGAGAAATGGGTATTTCAGAAAGCCAAAGCTGTCACATACATCGTCAGCGATACTGGAATGGTAAAACCATCAACGATATTCTACCCTCGCATTCCTCACCTGCCATGCTGCGAGGACGACAGCACTGCTGCGATACCACCTGGCCATAGTCCTACCTATACGATCAACCTGACGCCATGAACGACTCCTACCTTCTTCAGCATCACAGACCACGTGACCGCGCCTAACTCCGTTACCATGGTTTTCAAGCGTTGTGATCGATGAACGCAAATATAGCATGCAGTGGTTCCTGGAGGTCGGGGTAACTATAGGACATCCACAGTCCATCTGTATACAGGTATAAGAGGATTGCCATGGAAACGGAATAAATCATCGTGTTTCCTGAATGATGCACCTAATTATCAATACATGTAACAGCAGGTGATTAGGAGGTGTCGCATCATTGTGTATTGACGTCACAAAAATCATTGAATTTTCTATTTTTTTCTTCTTGCCTTTCATGGCTACTGACCGATATACGATGTAAGCACATATCACTATATATGTTCAACAACAAAATTTCTTCTAACATACGATAAGGGTTATTGAACAAATCATCACATTTTTCCGATTCACCTTTAGGTACTTGACAAGGGATATATTGCTCTGGAAACATCACATCTGTTGCCATGTAGAGCTGAAATCAGTCTCAGAGGAAATCACAAACTCATTGTCATATGTTAAATATGTTCGGTAGAACAGATGAAAATATGAAGGCCTCGCAGTCACCGATTATAATTATTGGGGCACGTGCATGGGCGTTTCTTTATTATGTTCCCCAACTACTGCAATAGGTCTGTAATAGCTGAACGGGTAGCATTTCACGAAGATTTGTTCAGGCTATTAATCTGTTAAATCAGAAGTTTTTACTAAATTTTAATAATTATTGCTCCATGTACGATTATGAGGGTCACTCACCAATGCATGTCTTAAGAGGTGTTTACTTCAGACTCGTTGCTTAGTGTAACTAAAATTGCCTGAAGCGATGCTCATGATATCAATCACTCGATTGTTATTCTCGATTCGATTATTCTCAGACTGACGTCATATAAGTGAAATATTGCTGACTTTCGTGTAAAGAGGCAAATACAACGAACAAAATACCCACTTATGTCAAGTTCGAATTCGATAGTTATGTACTTATTACAGACGCATTTAAGTTCTGTTCTGTTCCTAGGCAATATCAGGCAAACATGAAATATCTTCAGAGTTAGTGGAGGATACGGTTTAGAATTGATCTTCAGGAAGCCATGGTTGTTGTAACAAGCTGACTGACAGGAACGGGTGGTCAGGCTCACTGACTTGATTCACACATCACATCGTATCCTAATTGCGTAGATCAATGCTCATGTTCTCGATCACCGGACATTCTTGTGCAGACTCGTTTATTTACAGACCGCCACCATATACCTAGAATGATGCCGCCGAGTGCAAGCCAACTAACCAACCAACAAACACAGATGGTGGATGTTTGGTACAAAGATATGAAAAACATTTTGAAGCTTTATGTTTCTGGCACGTGCAAAATCAGATGAAAAAGCGATTATTAAAGAAATATTTTGACACTTATTTTACTCTTCATATATGCGATAAGTACGTTTGGTTAAACTATGAATGAAGTACAGATTACTATAAATGAATTTGGTGAGAGTGTGGAGAAAGCTCAACGTGTTTCTTTGGATAGTTCATGTTGTGGCCTTATAGTCAGACGGCCAAGACTGACCAATCGCTATTTAGTGTTCGCTGCCTTTGAGATTCCAGAAACCAATGATCGTTACATACTCGCGAGTGTCCAAAAAGTGTAAATGTCCACATATTGTTTACCTCCTTGTTATAAAACCGGCTTGCCATGAAGTAACTGGCATATAGCTCCAACCAGGTTCATTTACGTATGACCAATCAGCTATTTATTGATCGTGTCTGAAGAACTGAAAGAAACGCTGGACTGTATAAAATCATGTACATATGAAGAATGATAACTCTTGCCAGCTTACCGGCAGAGTCATCTGATTCCAGTTCAGCGTATACTGTTATCCCACGAAAATATAGTTCCCATCAAAAGTTTAGACTCACTTAAAACACTTACTGTATGTATATATGGTTACGTCAAAGACTATATTCAGATGATTTGCACAAGCATCGTGAATCAATTACTCAAAAGCATGTTTTACTATGTGCATGTATCATCAAAGACTGATGAAATGTATGTGCTAACAGCTGCGTTTTAAAGCGACGTTTTCGTTAAGAAATCGCCCATTTTCAATGAATTGTAACATTTACTGAACTCATGACAATAATCTTTTTAACGTTATGAATTTGTTTTACAAAATATCAGCTCACGTGCAAACAATATCTTTTAATAGTATTGAATATTTGGGAAATTTAGTTTGAAACAGTTGCCTCAAGCATTTGGTTATGTTTACACTAGTGTGTCTAAACTTTCGATGGGAAGTATATCTGTTTGGTTTATTGTACTCAGCAATATTATATCTCTATGGCGGTAGTCTGTCAGTGTTAGGTATGCACCAGACAATCCAATGATCACCAGCATGATCACCAGCATGAGTATCGATCTATGCAATAGGGACTCGGTGACGTGTCAAACAATGTAATGACTGAACACCTGCTGAACACTGAAATGAATGTGTGCGTGAGCGAGCATATAGTGCAAGATTTCAAACATTGTTGGAAAACTGTACGTTCAGTCGTCTTCAAATTTTGTTTTGTACTTTCTTCATTATTCTTTAACATCAATTGTTTGATTATACACTGGAAATATATTTAACATATTTTATATATTTTACGTCGTACATTTGAACTCATTTAGTTAACGTGGAGTACAGAGCTAACGTGGAAGTGTGTCTTTGTTGTGGAAATTCGGTGGATACACTCTAGGATTTAGCCGTGTCTCATTTTAGGACCACTTTAGGGCATATGCAGTCTCATCATGAAACTAGTGTCGGACACAGTCGGGTTGAATGTGTCTTTATAGTGGAGATACTGTGGTCCCCACTCAGTTTTAAAAATGTGTCTTTCTTAAAAAGATACTGAGGAAGACACAGTCGGGTTAACAACTGGCTGATCCAGAGGGGGTTGGGGTGTGTCAGCGCATCCCCACCTTTTTGTCGTGAATGTTTGCAAAACGGCCATTGAAACTCTCGTGAGAATGAAGTGTGCACCCCCTTCCCCACCTTATCAATAGGGTGCATATTCCCTCACCCCAGACCTCCACCCTTCCACGGGACATTTGTGGAAGATAGCCAGACTGAATGTATGCTTATCAATTTTTTTCTGGTCTTATGTTATTGGATTTTTCTCCAGTTCATCTTTCCCGCTTTGTATTTTTGTACTAAATATAGACAACATAATCTCTCAAATAACATAATCAGTCCGTACTTAGTAAAAGCTGTGTATTGGTGTAAGCTAAACATCTTCATATTCTCCGACTGTATTTGTCTGTTTCTACACATTGCTGAGGCTACTTGAGTTATCTAGAGATGGCGTGATGCAAAGGACTTGCAATTATAACCGGGAATGGACGTTGACATGAGTGATCGCGTGGGCCAGCAATCCCTTGGTCAATCAGTCTGCATGACCTGTCTGGTAGCATATTCGTTTATCCGACAACCATGGCAACAAAGAAACCTCTCTGAGACATACTACTCAGTTTTGTTGAGGATCAAGGTGCCGTTGTACAAATCGATCTTTGCGAATACTGGAATACTTGGAATACTGCTGAGTGAGATGTTAAACTAAACTCACTCACTCAGTTATGACCTATTGCCAGTGAGACGGGGCAGTGGAGTAGCCCAGTGGTAAAAGTGTTGGCGTTGGTAACAATATGTAAAGCCTATTTCTGGCCAATTTTCCCCGCGATATTGCTTGAGTATTACTATAAACGCGGCCTAAAACCATACTCACTCACTCACCCCCAGTGTGACGTTGGATTTTAACTCTCTCGTGACCACCGAAGTACATCATTCATGACTTGGGATTAGATCAGAGGAGCTGGAGGAAAACAGCTTCGAGTTTTGATGCTGGTCACGTTGACAATTGGTTCTTCAGACTTTCTGGACGTCTTCCTGACACCGTTTGCAATGGCATCTGGGCTGGATTTCCTCCTGATAGCAGTGCCAAGGTCACGGATGCCTACTTTGTGCGCATGATCATTGTTCCGAACGACTTTTTCGTTGACGGTGGCCTCGTTGTTGTCATCGTTGTCGTTGTTATTGCTGTTGTTATTTTGTCGTGATATTTTACGTTTCAGTACTGGCGAGGTATTTTTTAACCTTTTGATTTTTTCATGAAGGATTTCTACAAGAGATGGACACAATGTAACGCACTACCTTTAACAGCGATGATCCGTAACAAACTTTGAGTAGTATAGTCCTGGGTCATTATATTCACCGCATTCGTAGTCATCTACATACTGAAATAAGTTTCAGATCCATCTCGGCGGGAACAGCTCACTATTGAAGGCAATCCATATGTGACAATTAAGTGAGTATGGTATTTTGCTGCTCTCAGCAGTATTTTGGCAATATCGCGGCGGGACTCTCCAGAAATGGCCTTGCACACTTTAGGCAGTATATATGACACGAAGTCTATCTGTTTGATGAATTCATGTGCATGTGTATAGTGTAGATACCATGGATAATACAATGTAGGATTCCGATAAGCATTGCAGAACCGATGACGTATGGGCCACTCGACTGAAGCCTCATACAGACATTTAAACAACTCCTTACTCTATTTTAAAAATCAACTGAAGTACAGAAGAAACAATACATATTGCTTCGGAGGGGAGGGCGGAGGGTGTTTGGAAAGACACATTCCACATTTCTGGTGTCTTGTATTGTTTGAATATTGCTAAACGCGGTGTATACCATACTCACTCACCCAAAACACTTCCCAACACACGTTGTTTTTCCTTATTTTCAAATAATTCTAAACTACCAGGCATACACTTTCTTTTGCTAATATTCAGTGTCACACATGGAGACTTTGAATTTTCCTTTCATCGATATGTGGTGGAGAGGGGTTTATGAGGTGTGGCTGCTCTGAACACAGCAGGTGTCAAACAAACAGGTGTAAATGTTTCAAAGCCAAGATGAAGTGCAACGGTCGCTGTCACCATAGTTTAAACTGACGGTGACAGTAAGTGATATTGAAATTGTCATTATTAAGTGAAATTTCATGAAATGACTGAAGTATATTGGTTGTTGTTACATAAAATAATAAATGCCTGACACTCTTAGTCATTTCACAAAATGACTGATTTCACAATCTGACTGAAACATGTGGAGAGTTTGGACTTGAGAGTCTGGAAGGTGAACGTTCGTATTGCTATTTTCTGTTTGTCCACCCTCTCGAGACTGTATGTCAAATCGTGTTCTATTACTTGCTTTAAATGCATATGAATTATTCATACTTGTTATTAGCCATGCCTACACGTTTTCAAATGAGAACAGTCCTTGGGTTCTGTACTTTCGAGTGGTCGTTCCACAATGTGATATACGACCCAGATATGAATGCAGTGGATAGGTTTTTCGGTCATTGACCAGTATCGATTACCGGTCTCGTCAGATGTCGGTATGCTTTCACAAGAAAAAGTACATCCTATTCTCACTGTTACCTCTTAAGACATGCGGAACGGTGTGGGAGCCTTGTGGTTACAGCGTTCGTTCATCACGCCGAAGACCTGGGTTCGATTCCGCAGATAGGTAAGCTGTGAGAATCCCATTTGCGGCGTGATATTGCTGTAATATTGCTAAGAGCGGCGTAAAAATGTTACCCCCTTCCTCATGCAGTAGGTATACACAAGAGAATATAGTACGAGACTGCATCCCCCGAGACATCACCGCTTTTAAGATGCTGCCATTCCAAAGGCTGCATGTGTTTCCTTTGAACACTGTGTTCTCCCAGGAACTACCGGAAAAATCGTTTTCAAGACTTGTCACACTTCTATATTTGTTCCAGATGATACTAGTCAATATGTGGCTGATTATCATTAACACGGGTTTATGCTTTTATGCCGGTACATAGTTCAAACATCATCTCCATCTGGGATGTTTGATGGATTGATAGTGGAACAAAATGCACGGCCTATAAATCTTTCATATGAATGTTACAATATTCTACAACATCAATTTGCCTATATGACCCCTTGCTGACCTGATACCTCCGTGTAAATGTTGACCTTTGCTGCGTCAATTCTAACGTGGCGGATCATCGAGCGTGTCCCGTAGATAGCAGGAGAACCAGCAGCTGTATTTGCCAGACTCGTTACACTGTTTGCTCCTCATAAGCGGATTATTTCACCGCTGACAGTCCTAGGACGCACGGGAGGAGACTAGGCGTGCATATGTATGTATCTAAAGGCGCTGATCCCTGAGTCAGGAACTGGAGAGGGTCATCTGGGCGTTGGATGAAGATTTCTGTGAGGATATCATGCGTCTGTTTTGCATAATGCTTTACATCAGAGATGAGTGATGATTTCGTATAGATAAGATGTGTCAGGTGAGATTTGTGTGCAGAGACCGTAATTCCAGAAGGGACGTAGTAGGTTGTCGCCCTTACTCTTTGTTTGCTATCCACATTGCAACAGTTTTAAGGTCAAGATATGTCCTTCTGGTACATTGTCGACCTTTTGTAGGATAGAATGTCTTATTCAAAGACAATGCGAAAAAGTCGAGTTGTTAATTTATCACTCTTTAGTTTATTTTGACACTCTTTGCTTGATTGTGTTAGTTCGACAACTCGACAGGGTACGATATGGCATCTCATTAGGCGCCGATTGTAGGCTGTATACAAAGGGATTATACAAATTTTATACAGTTGTTATGTAGAAGTGGTGGGCAGCATGAGTGGTGACGTTGGTGAAGCGGAAACATTGGTAAGAATAGGAAGAACACACTTTGGATGACGTAGGGCATGCCTTGGTGGTGGAAGGATTTGATCTATTTGAGGGGAACGTGGAGTTTGAGACGTACATACATACATACACACACACATACGTGTGTGTGCATGCGCTTGCGTGTGTGTGTGTGTGTGTGTGTGTGTTTGTGTGTGTGTACGTCTCAAACACATGTTGGCGCCAGTAGTGGCCATAGGCAGCTGGAGGGGCAATATAATCACATGAGAAGACCACATGCAGAGGGTCTATGTGTTTGTGATCCCTATTTTGTCGATGGAAGGCCATTAAGACATTAGAAGGGACATTCAAGATGGTCATTTAGGTCATTTGTAAGGACAGAGAGTATTTTAATATAAGCACTTTTCATTGGGATCCCAGGGTTGTTTCAAGGTCACAGGTAAAGACATTAAAGTGCATTTAGGAACACCTACAGGAACAGGCGTTGCTGGTATAACTAATGACACTAGATGAAACTAGATATCGTTGATATTGATGTGCGTATATTAAAGTCCTAATCCTGCCCTGCGTAGTCACCCTAAGTACACTAGTGACTACTCTGGTGGGAAAGTTTACACTAAGATTCATATAAAGGTAATGACACTTTGTGGACACTTACACCGAGGAACATTGTAGCGGGGCATGTAATTCTCAAGTGAGTGGGTGAGTGTGATTAGCAACAGTCTAGCAATCCCATGGTGGGGGACACCAGAAATGGACTTCACACATTGCATCCATGTGGGAAATCGAACCCGGATCTTCATGACGAGCTGACGCTTTAACCACTAGGCTACCCTACCAACCTGTAACTGTCAGAACAATCAGTGGCCTAAAATAGGGACACTGTAGTCAGAAGCTGAATAAACACGTGTAACGAGTCGATGTAAAGCTGCTAGTTTTGCCGATAGACAATGTAAATTCATGGACAATACATTACGATTTGACAAGAAAGGGTTCTATGCCGTTACACACAAAAAATCATTATGTCCGTGTATAAAGATGATTTTCATAAATGAAAAACATTTTCTTCTTACACGAAAGGAAATGTCCTTCTCATAAAAACGTCATGTCCCCTCATATCGTAACACCATGCTTTTACATAAAAGTAGTGTTGTTGGACAGACAACATTATATCCTTACTCGACATGTATTGTCCTGACAAACATGTAATGCCCTTTCACAAAACGTATATTAAAAACGTTAAATTAAAAATATATCAAAACACTGTTCTTAAGTGAAAGGCCTTTATATCCTGACATAAAGACATTGTCCTTGATTGAAAGGTAATCAGACTTGAAATACGTTGTACCTTAACATGAGAATATTGTCACTACATGAAAAATGTCATGCCCTTAGACAGCATATCTTATCCTTATCCTCACAAAGAATATTATCACACCAAACACATGTCCTGTCATGAAAGTAAGTATACCTTTACTCGACTGAGTGAGTATGATTTTATGCCGCCTTTAGCAATATTTCAGCAATATCACGGCGGGGGACACGAGGAACAGATTTTGCACTTTTAACCCAAGTGGGGAATCGAACCCGGACCTTCGGCTGGACGAACGAAAGCATTACCCACTGGGCTACCCTACCGTCCCTGTCCTTGTATTAGAGATTACGTCCTCACATAGAATGTATCGTCCTTGATTGAAAAAAATCCTTAATTAAAAATATAATCATATCCTCACATGAAATAGAGTGTGTCCTTACATGAGAGGGCGCGACGTCCTCACATAAAAAGCATTGTCCTTGGTTTACAAAATCCATCATGTACTCGCATGATCAACATTATGCCCATACATGGAAAACAAAGAGAGCTCCAAGCGTAGCGATGTTCTTTCTGCTATTGGTTGTTCTGTTACTACGACTGGCGTCAGCAGCGCTTGTCGACTCTGCAAGCCGGCTCCCTGACGTTTGTTTCCATAGCACGATATTGATGGTAATATCTGCCACCCTAGCGGTTTATTGTATCCCTCAACTGTAGTTCCTCGGCGTCTATAATCCCAGCCACCCTTTCTGATTAACTGCTAATTAGTTAATAGCTACAATGAGCTCGCCCTTTTGCTCAGTATATTCGCGCGCTGCTGTATCCTTGCGCCGGACGACACACCTGTGATTGAGATTTGCGTGTGCAACAGTCGGCAGGTATTTCCTCGAGATTCGCTGATGTGTGTATGTCAGCGGGAGTGGCGGGGGATAGCCGAAGGAGAGGGAGAGCGCCACATCAACGGCATTAGTCATTCCCGATGTATTTGAATATACAAAGAGGTCTTGAACCCCGTGCCTAAATTCGTACTCTTTTTTCCTCTGTCCTTAAGAAAATATAATGAGTGTGACGAGGTTGTACACACATCTTTTATCGTGTCACGCAACAAATGCATAGTGGACGGCCTTTCTTTAAATAGGCGCATCTCAGAATAGTGGATTCAAATTTACAACCTGCGTTTGTGTTTTGCGTTTGAGTGGATGCGCGTGAGGTGGCACTATACTCGGAGTGACTGACTCCACGTAACGGATTGGCGAGCTATTCCGCCTACAGCTGCACATGTCGATGAAATATGTGTACTCCCAGAGCAGGTGAATCGAGGGAGAATATTGATGGCGTTACTGAACCGTGACAACTGTGTAGAGATGTGCCCGAGGGCTATCTAAAAGCCTGTGTATACCAAGCCGTCTCTCTTAGATACTGTCCAATGTTCGTCCTAGTCTGTCCCCTCAGTCCGTGGACCGAGGCAGTCCTAAATAAAGCAGGTCCATATTTCCCCAGGTTCTGAATCTCACATCTCACAGGGGCTGCTTTTTCAGTTCAAGTGAATGGAACATATTTATTACTATCATTAAAACATGTATTCAGAGAAAAAGTGTTAGCCTATATTCCTTTGGGATTAGCCTATTTTAAAATGAAAAGCGAACCCTCTTTAATCAGAACGTCCCCACGGAATTTATACGGATAAACAGAATTACTGATTAATGAGGACGGGGGTTAGGTACAGGTTGTCTCCTCCTATTTATCTGCTCCAAACAGTACTTGTTTTCGAAATTTGGAGTGGTCGGATTGAAAAGGTTCCAGAACAAGGAGGATTTAGTTTGGACAGATGTCTCTAGGATACTGACAGAAATTACTGCTCATTGTAAATAATATTACACAATGTGCCGATTAGAATTTTTATCCTGAACTTTCAATGTAAGATACCCATAAAATTAATTCCAATTATCACTGTGTTCGTCATGGAATCATATAAACAGGATGGAACAACACGAAATAATCAGCGCATTTATGAAAGCTCAACCAGGTATCCCCCAGGTGTGGCCTACAGACTGACGAATCGCATTCGCGTACAAAGTTTGGGGTTTTTTTCTTCATTTTTTAATCAACTTGACAGTTTAGCTGTTTTATTGACAAAAGAGTCCAGACGTTATTGACAATAGATTTTCGACCTCCAGCGTTTTATCTGGTTCACCGATATATAAATACGTTCGAACAGTATGCGTGGGCTGTATGTCACCGCCTGACGGTTAGTCATTGCAGTTTCTAAATATAGAACTACGTAATTTCCAATCTATTTGTACGTCTCACATCAACTATAGGTGTACGTTGAGGCGGAATGCCCAATTGGTATTTCTGTATCTGACTTGTTGTTCGGAAGTCGTGTCTGACCATATGATCGGCGTGATAAATGCAATACAGTGCATGTGTCACGTGAACTGTGACGTAAGCATGACGTGTATGATCCGACTGATGTGCCATGCAATCGATGTGATATATGAAAGGGAAGTGACATGTAAGATATAGACAAGACATGCTGTCTCCTTGCTATGTACAGTGGGTGATGCTTGTGTGATATTGACAAGGGTGCAGTGTGTTTTTAAGTGATGTATATGTATCATGTGCAATGTGTGATACTTTTGTGATATAACAAGATATGTGAGTTATATACAAGGTTGACGTCTCTGTGATTATAGACAATGAATGCAATATTTACGCTATGTGCAAGTGATGTTGTATAAGTTATATATACAATGGGTGTTGCTTGTGTGATATAGACAATGAATGCAAGATGTACGCTAAGTACAGGTAATGTTGTATAAGTTATATATACAATGGGTGGTGCCTGTGTGGTATAGAGAATGAATACAATATTTGCGTTATGTTCAAGTGATGATGTATAAGTTATATATACAATGGGTGTTGCCTGTATGATATAGACAATGAATGCAAGATGTAAGCTAAGTACAGGTAATGTTGTATCAGTGATACATACGAGGGGTGTTCATAAGAAACGTACAGGGAAAGCACAATGTTATTTTTGGCTGAAGTGAAATGAGGTTTAAATCGGGTTCAATCAGTTTCACTTTTATAATGACGAGTTACATGTGTCATGTTGATAAGTAATACGTATACATGAAAGAGTAAGGGATGTTGTGTGCTCAGTGAAACATAGAAACTGGATGTTTTATGTGCGATATATATACAAAGGATAAATGATATTCACGCGTAGTTTGGTATATGTACAAGTGGTGCTGTTTGTGTCATGTCCACAAGATATGTTATCTATGCTCCTGCTTGTGTAATGTGTGTAGCGTTAAAGTCAATGTGACAGGTGGAAGGGATATAACTTGTGTGTTACGGAATCAAGCTGTTACTACAGATACGGGTGGTTCAGTAGTACAAGGCGCCAAAGTTTGCTGTACATATGTACGTCCTGTGGAACCAGACACTTATAACTGTGGGTTCGAATCCCAATGCGCCCTAATTGTTTCTTGTTTTTTAGCATTATATCCGTGTCTCTGGATTCAAGCCGTGTGGTAAACGTAACAAAAGTTGTACTCACTCACTCACTCACTCCAACCAACCAACCAACCAAGTCTTCCCTGTCTCAAGAGACTCATCGAAAATGGGCGACTCTTCAGGGTGACTTCAATATTTAGTCATGTGGGAAGCGAGACAGGTCATGTCTTCTGACTTCGAATAAGGAATAGTTCGCCGAGAGATGGAACGTTTTTCACTACAATAAAAGGACCAGTCGAGTGTCAGACGTGTGTATTCAGTCCTACAACAGATTAGTCGGCTGCAAGGACATCTATACTGGACTGTATTTCCAGCTATTGACACAGAGCACTGTGAATGAAGTACACTGTACATAGATATAAATAGCCCACCCAGCGTACTGCAATATTGCTGTGTTAGGCTAATAAAACATTGATAGCAAGGCAGCCGGGGACGATGGGCTACACGATCAATACGGTCTTGCAATTATATATTGCTGAATGCTCGTTAGTTGTTTTACCATGAGGGACTGTACACGTGTGCAGGAAAAGAGTAGGGGTCAGTCAAGGTGCACTTTACTGCACGCTGTTTTTTTATGTAACGCACTTGATGTCGTTCCCAAGCATCGCCATTGAAGATCGAATAGTACAGACACAGAATATCGTGGTACTTGGTACGTGGTACGCGGTACTGTTGAAATGATGATAACAAATCAATTCCAAATGAATCAAAGTCCAGCCGCCATGTTAATGCTCCCATCGCAAGAGTAGTACTTAGTTTTCATTCTCACTCTCACAAAAGTATTACGTCAGGTTACTGTTCTCTGCTAAGGATCTACAACTTAAATCAACACATATCTCGTGCAAAGACTAAATGTTTATCATTCTTATTAATCGATAAAACATATCCATGATCTTCCATGGAGATACGGGAAAAGCTATATCACTGTCAGCAGGGATGATCTACAACAATGTGTTAGAGTCTCACTGCTGTAAATCATCAGCGCCTTGAGCATGTACTAGTTGCGTGGATATGTGCGCTATGTAAATATCCTATAATAATAAGTCTAAAAAATATAACAGTCTTAGAAACCATAGCACTGTATCAATTATGTGTGGTTGAGAATGGCTTTACGTCGCTTTTGGCAGTATTCCAGCAATGTCATGACAGGGGACACGAGAAATGAGTTTCACATGATGAACCCATGTGTGGAATAGAACCCGGGACTTCGGCGTGACGAGCAAACGCTGTAACCGCTTGGCAACCCCGCCGCCTAGTAATTACTGAAAATTTCTTGGTTGTTTGCATATCACAGATTATTGTTGTTTTGCATAAAGTTATTTTGCACATCCTATTCTGAATGGATTCAATTGCTCGGTAAACTTAAATTTCACCAGCATCTTATCATCAGTTTGTGGTACACGAGTGGGTCTGGGTAATCTATCACGAATCAGTGAGCGTTTTTCTCTGTGCGTGTGAGTCTGTGTGTAAGCGTGTATATAACTGTGTATGTGTGTAAATGAACCCACGTCCTATGACATTAACAATTCACTGACATTAATAATTCGCTGACATTAACATTAATATCCACAAGTGTATGGGTCAATAGCTGTAGTCGAATATCAGAGCACTGTAGTGTCATACATCTTTGTCGATTTGTAAACAGCAGAATCCAGATCATGTGTTATATTTATGACACCCAGTGAGAATATCAGCCACTCTCTGACGACATTGTTTCGGTGTTTATTTTCCTGTATTCCGTGTATCGAAACTATGCCGAACACCATCAAGCCGGATGGGCTTGATCTATACAAAGTGGCCAGACTGACTCATCCTTCCTCATTGCGATTTCGAACATAACGCATTACTAATCTATTGTTCAAACACTTTGCCCTTTATGGGAGTACCTGTGCCCAGTTTGCTGAGTGACCGAAGTGATAAAACAGTGAAGCTCTATGACCTGGATGTCTGCTTGTCATTCACATCCTCATCCGATGGTAGTGGTCGTTGCCGGGGATGTCATGATGATCCGATTGGTCGTTACCTAGACTGTAACGATGTTCCTATAGTATTGGTCGTTGATGTAATGATCCTACGGTGGTATTGGTCGTTGCCTATACAATAACGATCTTGCAGTGGTATTGGTGGTTGGCCAGGCGGTTATGATCCTGCAATGGTATTGGTCGTTACCTTGGCTGTAATGATCCTACGATCGCATTGATCGCTCTCTATGTAATGATGATCCTACGGTGGTATTGCTCGTTGTCTATGCTGTAATGATCCTACAGTGGTATTGGTCGTTGTCTATGCTGTAATGATCCTACAGTGGTATTGGTCGTTGTCTATACCGTAATGATCCTGCGGTGGTATTGGTCGTTGTCTATGCTGTAATGATCCTACAGTGGTATTGGTCGTTGTCTATACCGTAAAGATCCTGCGGTGGTATTGGTTGTTGTCTATGCTGTAGTGATCCTACAGTGGTATTGGTCGTTGTCTATGCTGTAATGATCCTGCGGTGGTATTGGTCGTTGTCTATGCTGTAATGATCTTACAGTGGTATTGGTCGTTGTCTATACCGTAATGATCCTGCGGTGGTACTGGTCGTTGTCTGTGCTGTAATGATCCTACGATGGTTGTCGTTGTCTATGGTGTAGTGATCCTGCGGTGGTACTGGTCGTTGTCTGTGCTGTAATGATCCTGCGGTGGTATTGGTCGTTGTCTATGCTGTAATGATCCTGCGGTGGTATTGGTCGTTGTCTGTGCTGTAATGATCCTACGATGGTTGTTGTTGTCTATGGTGTAGTGATCCTGCGGTGGTACTGGTCGTTGTCTGTGCTGTAATGATCCTACGATGGTTGTCGTTGTCTATGGTGTAGTGATCCTGCGGTGGTACTGGTCGTTGTCTGTGCTGTAATGATCCTACAGTGGTATTGGTCGTTGTCTATGCTGTAATGATCTTACAGTGGTATTGGTCGTTGTCTATACCGTAATGATCCTGCGGTGGTATTGGTCGTTGTCTGTGCTGTAATGATCCTACGATGGTTGTTGTTGTCTATGGTGTAGTGATCCTGCGGTGGTACTGGTCGTTGTCTGTGCTGTAATGATCCTACGATGGTTGTCGTTGTCTATGCTGTAATGATCCTACGATGGTTGTTGTTGTCTATGGTGTAGTGATCCTGCGGTGGTACTGGTCGTTGTCTGTGATGTAATGATCCTACGATGGTTGTTGTTGTCTATGCTGTAATGATCTTACAGTGGTATTGGTCGTTGTCTGTGCTGTAATGATCCTACGATGGTTGTCGTTGTCTATGGTGTAGTGATCCTGCAGTGGTATTGGTCGTTGTCTGTGCTGTAATGATCCTACGATGGTTGTTGTTGTCTATGGTGTAGTGATCCTGCGGTGGTATTGGTCGTTGTCTATGCTGTAATGATCCTACGATGGTTGTTGTTGTCTATGGTGTAGTGATCCTGCGGTGGTATTGGTCGTTGTCTGTGCTGTAATGATCCTACGATGGTTGTCGTTGTCTATGGTGTAGTGATCCTGCGGTGGTATTGGTCGTTGTCTGTGCTGTAATGATCCTACGATGGTTGTCGTTGTCTATGGTGTAGTGATCCTACGATGGTTGTCGTTGTCTATGGTGTAGTGATCCTGCGGTGGTACTGGTCGTTGTCTGTTCTGTAGTGATCCTGCGGTGGTACTGGTCGTTGTCTGTGCTGTAATGATCCTACGATGGTTGTCGTTGTCTATGCTGTAATGATCCTACGATGGTTGTTGTTGCCTATGGTGTAGTGATCCTGCGGTGGTACTGGTCGTTGTCTGTGCTGTAATGATCCTACGATGGTTGTTGTTGTCTATGCTGTAATGATCTTACAGTGGTATTGGTCGTTGTCTGTGCTGTAATGATCCTACGATGGTTGTCGTTGTCTATGGTGTAGTGATCCTACGATGGTTGTTGTTGTCTATGGTGTAGTGATCCTGCGGTGGTACTGGTCGTTGTCTGTGATGTAATGATCCTACGATGGTTGTTGTTGTCTATGCTGTAATGATCTTACAGTGGTATTGGTCGTTGTCTGTGCTGTAATGATCCTACGATGGTTGTCGTTGTCTATGGTGTAGTGATCCTGCGGTGGTACTGGTCGTTGTCTGTGCTGTAATGATCCTACGATGGTTGTCGTTGTCTATGCTGTAATGATCCTACGATGGTTGTTGTTGTCTATGGTGTAGTGATCCTGCGGTGGTACTGGTCGTTGTCTGTGATGTAATGATCCTACGATGGTTGTTGTTGTCTATGGTGTAATGATCTTACAGTGGTATTGGTCGTTGTCTGTGCTGTAATGATCCTACGATGGTTGTCGTTGTCTATGGTGTAGTGATCCTGCGGTGGTATTGGTCGTTGTCTGTGCTGTAATGATCCTACGATGGTTGTTGTTGTCTATGGTGTAGTGATCCTGCGGTGGTATTGGTCGTTGTCTATGCTGTAATGATCCTACGATGGTTGTTGTTGTCTATGGTGTAGTGATCCTGCGGTGGTATTGGTCGTTGTCTGTGCTGTAATGATCCTACGATGGTTGTCGTTGTCTATGGTGTAGTGATCCTGCGGTGGTATTGGTCGTTGTCTGTGCTGTAATGATCCTACGATGGTTGTCGTTGTCTATGGTGTAGTGATCCTACGATGGTTGTCGTTGTCTATGGTGTAGTGATCCTGCGGTGGTACTGGTCGTTGTCTGTTCTGTAGTGATCCTGCGGTGGTACTGGTCGTTGTCTGTGCTGTAATGATCCTACGATGGTTGTCGTTGTCTATGCTGTAATGATCCTACGATGGTTGTTGTTGCCTATGGTGTAGTGATCCTGCGGTGGTATTGGTCGTTGTCTGTGCTGTAATGATCCTACGATGGTTGTTGTTGTCTATGCTGTAATGATCTTACAGTGGTACTGGTCGTTGTCTGTGCTGTAATGATCCTACGATGGTTGTTGTTGTCTATGCTGTAATGATCTTACAGTGGTATTGGTCGTTGTCTGTGCTGTAATGATCCTACGATGGTTGTCGTTGTCTATGGTGTAGTGATCCTGCGGTGGTATTGGTCGTTGTCTGTGCTGTAATGATCCTACGATGGTTGTTGTTGTCTATGGTGTAGTGATCCTGCGGTGGTGTTGGTCGTTGTCTATGCTGTAATGATCCTACGATGGTTGTTGTTGTCTATGGTGTAGTGATCCTGCGGTGGTATTGGTCGTTGTCTGTGCTGTAATGATCCTACGATGGTTGTTGTTGTCTATGGTGTAGTGATCCTGCGGTGGTATTGGTCGTTGTCTGTGCTGTAATGATCCTACGATGGTTGTTGTTGTCTATGGTGTAGTGATCCTGCGGTGGTATTGGTCGTTGTCTATGCTGTAATGATCCTACGATGGTTGTTGTTGTCTATGGTGTAGTGATCCTGCGGTGGTATTGGTCGTTGTCTGTGCTGTAATGATCCTACGATGGTTGTCGTTGTCTATGGTGTAGTGATCCTGCGGTGGTATTGGTCGTTGTCTGTGCTGTAATGATCCTACGATGGTTGTCGTTGTCTATGGTGTAGTGATCCTACGATGGTTGTCGTTGTCTATGGTGTAGTGATCCTGCGGTGGTACTGGTCGTTGTCTGTTCTGTAGTGATCCTACCATGGCAGTGGTCGTTGTCTGTGCTGTAATGATCCTACGATGGTTGTCGTTGTCTATGCTGTAATGATCCTACGATGGTTGTTGTTGTCTATGGTGTAGTGATCCTGCGGTGGTACTGGTCGTTGTCTGTGCTGTAATGATCCTACGATGGTTGTTGTTGTCTATGCTGTAGTGATCCTGCGGTGGTATTGGTCGTTGTCTGTGCTGTAATGATCCTACGATGGTTGTTGTTGTCTATGGTGTAGTGATCCTGCGGTGGTATTGGTCGTTGTCTATGCTGTAATGATCCTACGATGGTTGTTGTTGTCTATGGTGTAGTGATCCTGCGGTGGTATTGGTCGTTGTCTGTGCTGTAATGATCCTACGATGGTTGTCGTTGTCTATGGTGTAGTGATCCTGCGGTGGTATTGGTCGTTGTCTGTGCTGTAATGATCCTACGATGGTTGTCGTTGTCTATGGTGTAGTGATCCTACGATGGTTGTCGTTGTCTATGGTGTAGTGATCCTGCGGTGGTACTGGTCGTTGTCTGTTCTGTAGTGATCCTACCATGGCAGTGGTCGTTGTCTGTGCTGTAATGATCCTACGGTGGTTGTCGTTGTCTATGGTGTAGTGATCCTGCGGTGGTACTGGTCGTTGTCTGTTCTGTAGTGATCCTACCATGGCAGTGGTCGTTGTCTGTTCTGTAGTGATCCTACCATGGCAGTGGTCGTTGTCTGTTCTGTAGTGATCCTACCATGGTACTGGTCGTTGTCTGTTCTGTCGTGATCCTACCATGGCAGTGGTCGTTGTCTGTGATGTAATGATTCCACGAAGCTATTGGTTGTAGTTCATGCTGTCATGATGCAGTCACTGATCCTGACCAAGTAGGGCAGCTCAACGGTGAAAGCGTCCGCCCGTCTCGCTGAAGACCCGGG